>NW_027272682.1:0-459040 GCF_040938485.1 Diadema antillarum
AGCATTCAGGATCACGACAGAATTAGTATCGCGGGTAAATGTCAACTTAAAATCCAAAAATTTCTTCGATTTGAAGACTTACCAATTAAGTTGAAGTATTGAAAACAGGCTTCGAACAACGTTTGGTTCTGCCAATAGTCCCTTTCTGTTCAATTGATAACTGAATGTGACTCGGTCGAGAGGACCTTGGGAGAGCTACATACACTGGATACCATGGCCAGCGCATGCGCACACAAACATCTTATCCGTTCATGGATTTGAAATTTGTGTGCATGTGATGTGTTCGCATGCACTGGCTGTAGTATTCAGTGTATGTAGCTCTCCTAAGGTCCTGTCGACCGAGTCACATTCAGTCATCAATTCGAACAGAAAGGGACTATAGGCAGAACCAAACGTTGCCCGAAGCCTGTTTTCAATACTTCAACTTAATTGATAAGTCTTCAAATTGAAGAATTTATGGGATTTTAAGTTGACATTTACCCTGCGATACTAAATCTGTCATGATCCTGAATGCTACAATGCGAAGCCCGATTACGCTATGCGTATGGGACTGCTGGTCGCTATGCGTATGGGGCTGCTGATCTCAGTTAATTGCATGATTACTAAGACATGAGAGCACTTTGGGGCGAGTAAGTCTCACAGTGTTAGTTATATGAAAGGTACTTTAACCTGAAACACAAACTAAGACAAGGAAATTCAAGGACACTTTTGAGGTACCAAAACTTTTTATTATCTTTAAAATAGGGTTAAGGGTAAATGCCTCTTACCATGCTATTTGCCTGTGGCTTTGTTTGAAAATGGACAATTACAGGTATGTATCCCTCCTTTTTTTTCTCAAAGTATTCTTGTCAATCGTATATTATTGATATATCAATACTAGATTTTTTTTTTTTTTTTTCACCCAGATGATTTGCCAATGTGGTTTGACACTCCTCATCAGATGCACTTTAGTGTAACTTAAAAAGTTTAACATTTTTGGGCCTCATCGTTCCAAAAATTGTCATCTACAAGGTGTAACTTTTGAATACTAAGACGTTAAGTGCTATTCATGATATTGCTTTTGGAAAAAGTACTGCAGTATTTGTAATGATGCAGAAAATAAGCTCAAATTCAAATTCAAATTCAAATTCAAATTCAAATTCAAATTCAACCCCGCCATGAATTTCATTTTCTTGTTATTAATGTACTTGAAACTAATAGCATGTAAATGTGTTTGGGAAATACTGAAATATGTGGAGAAATATTGGTACTGCATGCAAATGTTTTTGCTCTAAGCCACAAAATCTTAAACAAGTGAAGCTCACTGGAATCAGTCCAGCACAGAAAGACAATTGTGCAAAAGACTTTTCCAGCATAAAATTTATTTAAAGAAAAAAAATTATCTCACGCTGGGAAAGAATTGTAAATATGCAGGTCATGTCTTTTATATAGCGTAACAAAGAGAGATTTTATATGATTTTTTTTTTTTTTTTTTATATGTGTGTATACAAATGATGCACAGGATAGAGTGTGTTAGTGAAGGTGCGGCGCGCTCGAGAGTATTGACAATGGTGCGACATGCACGAGGCGCAGCCGAGTGCATGTTTGCAACCGTTGTCAATACTCGAGAGTGAGCCGCACCTTCACTAACGCCACGAAATAATCCTGTGCATCATTAGTTTTATAAAATGGGTCGAAAACTAACAGCATTATTCACGTACCTTTGTGGGTCAATACCAGTCAGCTACATGTAGCACTCGCTCAAAAGTCAAGATGTCCGAAGATGTTCGTCCCAAACATTTACGCACGTCGCACTCGGAAATCCCGCACATAAGTACTGTACGTACGTATAAGAGTATACGTACGCCACGTACTGTTATGCACAAGAAAGGCCGCCGGCTGTTGTGGCAGCCCGCGGCCCGAACTAGAAGTTGTTTACAGGATTGACAGCGCGTATAGTAGTGCGTGACGCACTTGTAACAACTGATTGAGTGCGCACTGCTAGTGTAAACATTGTGACGTACGTCAGGCCAGGGAGGTGGAAGAGAGACTCTTTTTAGTGCATACGTGAAGAAATTAATGCATGCACACGTGACTCATTTCAGTGCTTCCAATTGGCTACATTCTTGAACCCATTTTATAATGTGTTTTTGTACTTGGTAAGCATTTGATATTGTTCTCCATCTGTCGTCCTTTTCACATTATCAAGGTATGCCGCGGAGGAGGAGCGAAACAGTAGCCACCATGTACCCAACCAACCCTTTGATAAAATGGCCATGCTGCAGCAGAAAGCTAAAAAGTCTCAGTTGCCTTCACGTGGTATGGAAACAGACCAGCTATATCTTCTTGATTCTTCGGGAGGCTTCCTGACAATGATAATCATAAATGACTAAATCAGAATAGATACATGTAGATAGATAGATAAATAGATAGATAGATAGATAGATAGATAGGAGGCTTCCTTACAATAGTCATAATAAGTAAATAAATCATAATAGATACAAGTAGATAGATAGATAGGTAGGTAGATAGATAGATAGATAGATAGATAGATAGATAGATAGATAGATAGGTAGATAGATAGATAAATTTCATTTCATTTCATTTTTTTATTTAAGCACGGCACATACTTCAGTCCAGAGACTGTTCTTCCGCAGGTCCGTGCATATAAAACACAACATAAATGTATCAAAAGATAGATAGATAGATAGATAGATAGATAGGTAGATAAATAGATAGATACATAGATACATAGATACTGCTGTAGGTAGGTAGATAGATAAATGGATGAATCATGTCATAACAAAAGAATTTAACTCCGCCCTTAGATTCTTACCATCAAAAGAGGGAAGAGAGTCGACCCTTGCTGAGTCAAGGGTCAGTGCTTCTCCTTGCACCCCCACACTAACAAAACATTCCACAGTCCCCTTTCTAACAGCTGTCATTTTGAGCAGTATGCACAAAATTAGTAGCGTAACAAAGTACCTGGATAGTGGTCCTGAACTTCTTCTGTGTTGTCATGTACTGTAAAAGTGGAAATTTTTCACGCCTGGCTGGGTAAGATGTATTTCCCTTGTTTTTATTCCACAGAATCAAAAACATTATTAAAATACTGTTGCATGTAACAGTGACAAAAAAAGATGTGCTTTAATTTTTGCGCTAGTTTCTTGATGATAATGATGGCTTCTTGTATAGCTCCGGTATCTGCCTTTGGAGGGAGCTCATGGCGCTTGATCTAGAATAACTCCAGCTTCAACAGTTCTGTCAATATAGATGATCTTGGGATGTTTGCTTCTTGCGCGAAATTCATGAAAATTTCCACACAGCAAAAATTTCCACTTACAGTATATAATCTTGGGATATTTTCTTGTTCGGATATTTGCGTTCGCGACATTCAAAAAAATTTTCACACTGCATAAATTTCCACATTTACAATATTTACACATTATGTTTGCTGTGGCAGAGGAACAGATGCTGAAGGAGGCGGAGAATTGGAAGAGCGCCGCCAAAGACGTGGAGAGCTCTCTGGACCAGGCTTGCCGAATGGCGAGGACCAACAACGATCGCATGGGTGAGTTTCGAACCTTCAGCTCTGGCAAGCATGCATGTATTGTACTCGAACATTCAAAGCATTTCATGTACTCGTGTTAGCAGCGTATATACATTAAAGTGCTACTGTAGGTTAGTCAATGAAAATGAGTGTACTGTCTTCAAAATTTGTTGTGAGTCGTTTACAGGGATAATTTTCAAATATTCTCAGCTTGGAGACAATCTGATTGTAAACAAACTTAATTTTGTGTTTAATAGAGCAATATTCTATTTTTTGTGAATTCTTGTTATCACCATACATGATGGGATAAACAAGTAATGTAGTGATCTTATATCATGAACCGTATTTTTCACACAAATTTGCATTTTTCTATTTCTCAGACCAACTGCCCCAAGATATAAGTAGTTGTATTTATTTATCTCTGTTTTGGCCAAATACATTGTATGAATGTCTTTAATAAAACCTTCATAATACGTAGCATCAGAGAATAGCTTGCCACTGCATTTGTTATGTTTTGTTTTTTCGTCCTGAATAATTTAGGGAAAAAATAGTTAGGACCAGTTTTGCTGCAAACAGATGTGTAAAAGCTCACTGAAGACCATGTATCTTTGAAAGTTGGTGACCATGAAAGTGTTTGTATGTAGGGATAGTTTATGTTACATGAAAAAAATTACTTTTCCTTAGCAAAAGATGTTTCACTTGTATGATTCCAGAATATTAGTTATAAAGGCAACTTTAAGCATCAGAACTATGCATTCACAGAAAGTGCTGTGTGATATCTGCATTAAGACATCTGTAAGAATGACAGAGTAAAGCTAGTGGCAGTGATTTCTGCAATTTTTTGTCTTCAACCCAATTGTATCATTAAAGGACAAGTTCACCTTCATAGACATGTGGGTTGAGTGAATGCAGCAATATTAGTAAAACACATCAGTGAGAGTGTGAGGAAAATCTGACAATCCGTTCAAAAGTTATGAATTTTTTAAGTTTCTGCTCACTCAAGGCTGGATGAGAAGACTACTATAGCTTGTGATGTCACATGAGTACAACGGTATAAAGAAAGTATAAAGAAAATTCACCTTATTTTCACTTTTCTCGCATAACAAAAGAATACTTGACTTCTCTCTTTCAGAAGGCAAGGGGAATAATATTATCCTTAACATACATCAATAACAAATCCAAGAAATGTGCACTTTATTCAAAAAGTAAAATTTTGTGAAATTCTCTTTTTATTTTCATTATATCGTCGTATGCATGTGACATCACACACTATAGTAGTCTTCTCATCCAGCAGTAATTGCGCAGATACTTTACAAATTCATAACTTTTGAACGGATTGTCGGATTTTCCTCAAACTTTCACTGATGTGTTCTACTAATATTGTTGCATTCACTCAATCAACATGTACATGAAGGTGAACTTGTCCTTAAACCGTTTGTATGCTTTGAGTGCTGATACAATTGGCACAGAAAAGCCCATAGTGCTGTACACAATGTTTAAAGTCCCTTGTAGTGACAGGATTAAATGTTACCATGTTCCACATATATCTTGATAGTAATGAGGAACGCTGTGAAGCAGTTCAACTTCATGTCCCTGGCCATGGAGAGACGGAACCATGAGAACAGCCGACTATCACAGGACATCCTGGAGTGTGAGGTGAGGACGAGGGCGCCCTCATCAGACTTCCAGACAAACAAATACACACATACACACAGACACAAATACACACACATACATACATGCAGGAGCGCTCTCACAAAAGAGCAAATGTGCAAACATTGAATGAGATACATGTACATCACATCCTTGTGCTGAATGTTCGTACTTGTTCCCATCACAAACGTTGAAAAACAAGTTTCTGAATGCGTACCACATTAAACTAATATTTCATCACATGATAGCTAAAATGTGTTTCATGATATTGATAATGATGATATTGACGTTTGTGGAAGTAGTCTTGGCAGAAGTAGTAGTAGTGGTAGTGATAGTAGTAGCAGTAGAGAGAACCATCTCGTACCTTAGCAGTTTTGTTTGAAGAATGTCCCCTCCAATTTTTCAATGAATTTCATGGAAAATTGATTTGAAAGATGGACACTTTCTAATTTTGTCAAGATAGTGTATTGCAGTAGATATGAGCATTGAACCATTGACTCTATAATCGCATACACACCAAAAGTTGAATGTTATGAAATCTTCCCGGTATTTTCTGATACCCACAGTGCAAGATCAACCATGTGACCAAGCAGAACGAAAAAGTGGAGATTGAAATCAAGAAGAAGACACAGCGTCTGGAAGCGGCCGAGGGGATCATCACAAAAGCGAACAATAAGATCGTAAGTCAGCTAAACGGGCAGGGAGGTGGCTCAGTCGGTTATGTATCTGCCTTGCAATTGAATGGCTCGGGTTCGGGCACTGATTCAAATTCAAACAAGCCTTATTCCTATACCGAGCAATGTTGTGCGTTGTCATACTGTTCCCTTTAGTAGAGGCAAAACACTTTGTCCTTCAGATAGGACATAAAATGTGACCGTGCACCTCAAAACGAACATAAAGTCGCACACACTGATTTTGCGTGAGGACTGAAAATAAGTGAAATGGGTCAACCTAGCCGAACTTGACTTTTTCATATTTTCTGAAAAAGAGGGTCTTCTTTTACATTATGCTAAAACTTGGTATCATAAAACGGGCAGGAAAGTGTGTTTTTTTTAGCAGTTTATCTCGAACATTTATGGTAGAATAGTGTGATTATGTGTGTCTTTAGAGTCCCTTTTTCATTTCTGAAAAACCTTGTCCACACTCTTCACTTTCAACTCTAATAACTTTTGAAAGGATAGTGCTACTGCTTTGACAGTTAGCATTAATTATGGACAGAATGTGTTAATGAGGCATGCTTAATTTCAGTTCAATTTGATAATACCTTCATTGTTGTTACTCTGATGGTTTACTTCCTGTTTTTTGTCCCATTCATCGCACAGCCAGCACGGTTTGGTAAAGATTAAGCGCTTGAATAGACACCGTACTTCAGAGCCTCTTTTCTCAGTTCACACTTTTCCTGAGTTTGTGCTTTCTTTCCAATATTTAGATAGGTTAGGAGAGTCCATTTGATTTGAGTTATACATCATTTTAAAGCTTAAAGTCTGCTCTTTCAGAATATGGTCTTAACTAAAAATTCATGTCTGGCGACTTCGTGTTTGTTTTGAGGTGCAGGGTCACAAATGGTGGATTTGTGTGTGAGAGATTCTCAATTCATGCACATGAAAGATCTTCATTCATCACGAAGAGCAGGGTGCATAACTCATTGGAGTGATCCCCTCTGAGTGCATGCAACTAGACCCAGTGGAAGACTAGGCCCTATTTCATAATGCTGTTTGTAAAGCTATAAATGACTTTATGAATAACTTAGATATGGCAAGCCAAGTTGGTTTCCTAATCATTAATTTCACTAGCTAAAGTTGAAATCTGCAGATAATAATAAAGATCCTACACTGCATAAGATGATAAACTCTCCCTATTTTACATGGCCGCTGGTGAAACGGAAGTGGCTGCCGCCCCGCTAGCGTTGAGCGGGTATAGATCAAACAAGTGTTAGCCTTTTGCAAAGACAGCTCACAATAATTTGTGGTCGGGCACAGTCACAGCGAGTGTAGCGACCTGCAAGCGGAGCTGAGCGAGCTGTGTGCGAGTCTACCGTTCACTGTGACCAGGGATCGAGGTGAGACAAAAACTCGCTGTGCAGTCTTTGGGAAATCAAAATAATGATAAACCTGCTGATGGTTTGGTGTACAGCTATTGATGCAGTGTAATCCACTGCACCAATTCTTAGGTTTACTCATGATTCTTTACAGAAAATTCCTTCTTTCTTGTCTTAGCCTGTCTTGGTCCTATGCAAACATATCGGGAAAGTACAGCTCACCTGGAAACTTTCCGCGATCAACGCTAGTTGGCGCACTCCATAAGAATCCCACAATTCCAAGCGGTAACGTTTCACTTTTCGACTGAGAGTTTACAATCTTATGTAGTGTGTAGGATCTTTGATAATAATGATTATTCTTACATGTTAGCACATGTTTTTAGTTGAAAGTGTATTTTTACCCCAGTGTAGATGAAATGTTGACATACAGTCATGCTTTGTTGAAATGTAAGGAAAAACAAAAATAGGCACATATCGGCACTTCATATTCCAGTCGTTTGTAAAGTCATGCGTAACTTTACGAACAGCTTTATGAAAGAGGGCCCAGGTTGTGCAGCTGAATATGGGCCATCCAGCCATCTTGTCAGATAGAAAAATGAAAACAAAATTTCCTTTTCCATTGTCAAAAAAGCAAGTCTTTCTAATGTATTCAAATTCATTGATAATTTTCCTCTGAGAATGTAGTAACAGGCTATTCCATCTACTTCTGCTTAAATCAATGCACTTACCAATAGTGATTAATCTATTGGTTGATTAATTGATTAATTACTTAATTAATTATCTTAATTTGTGTTCATTATTTGTTGCTCTGTCAGGCAGTAATTGGGCACGCTTAGTCATTGACAAAACAACCTTTGTTACAAAGGTGTGACTATAAGTTGCAATGGAAATGGAGTACTGAGGTCCAAATGGCTGGCTATAGGGCCTGCTGTTCCTAATTCTTTAGGTTGAATTTTCACTGGGTTGTTCCTTGACAATCAAAGTCAAATACAATGCATTATTACTTATATGGTGGTCATTTGTTATTTTCATTTGACATTTCTGGAAACCTTTTTATTCTTTTTCTGATCAGTTACATTTTATTAGCACCTATCTGTCTTTCGTTTCTGTAGAGCGATCTGCAAACCAAAGTCAAGGAGGCAAAGAAGGAGACGACAGAAGTCAAAACCCAACTGCAGAAAGCTGTCTCCACCGGCAACGAGGCTTCACCAAAGATGGCTGCCCAGCTGAAGGAAATGGAGAGCGAAAGAAGTGAGTTGATAATAGACATAGTGGTCACTCTTGCTTATCCCATTTAGTAACTGAACCGCCTGAAACCACCCGTTAGATTATAATCCCTAAACCGCCCGAAACCGCCCGTCTGCTTTTTTATCGTTTCATGCTTTACTAATTTTATTGTTTTCATATAGAACATGTGATTTTGTAATTTGAAAGTGGTCATAGGTCCAAAAAAGTATGTCAGAATTATTTCTGTGACACACAAGTCTTCATAGGCTTCCAAGTAAGCATAACTTATAATAGACAAAAATAAAATGCAGTGCATGATCTATTTTTACATAATTTAGAAAGTTGTCAAAATGAGAGGAATATTTCTGTGTCTTTCAGGGAACAGTAGGCCATAATGTACAGAATCTTCAGTTGCTAAAGGGTTAAAATTTGGTGCAAGTGCAAGTGCATGAACCAAGTATTGACTAACGTGAGTGTTGAAGCCTTCATTGGCGATAAATGATTTGCGACTTTAATCAATATGTTTAACCCTACTTTCGTTAGCAGCTTTTAACTTGATAGCATCAACTAAACAAAACTTCAGGTTTTAATGAAGCAGAGTAATGACTGAAGTGGAGCAGGAGGAGGATAAGAAGAATATGAACAAGAGATTAAAGGTATAGGAAATCATGTATCATTAATTATGCTAACCACAGCTCAAAAAGTAAAATGTTTCCATTCCCCACAACAACATTACCCTCCCTACCCCTTAGTTCTTGTCATTAGCTGTTTGACTCATATCTCTATGTCATATCTCTGTGATGTGTCTTTTGCTTTAAGTTTGTCATTCAACACTTTTTCATCTGAAGTAATACCTTCTGACAAACATCATACTCGAGAGAAGAATTTGTTTTTCTGGGAATTAGTAATAAATAGTAGATAACCATTTTAAGTATCCATCTTCTGTTTAATCATAGTTTCTTCATTTTGTATTTGGTATCATGTTTCAATGTTTTATCAGACACTGCCCTTGAAAACCTCAAGAAGGCCAATGAAGCCATGACAAAAATGACTGAAGATCATGAGAAGATTGTGGAGGAGCTTGAGTTCAAGTACAAAAATGAAGAGGTAAGCTTCAGTGGGCTTTCAAACAACCATCTGTATCTTGTAATATAAGAGTATGTTCATATCTCGGGTATATTTCTCACCTGTTTTCATTTTCCTTCATTTAGTGTTTCTCTGCTACCATCTGCCAACATACTATTTTCTGAAATGCTGAGAATTTTCACCATTAATGTATCATGCTTTGTTGTCCGTGTCTATTTAAAAAAAAAAGAAGAAGAATGTCACTCTTGCAATAATGTTGTCTTCCTGTCATGTTAGTCTAGTCTCTTAGTCTCCCTTTATTACTTCCATTGTTGTTCCAGTCTCATTTAATGTTCATTCACATATGTATGTGTGTCTGTTTGTTACTCTGTCTTCCTAGTGGGCTTCCAGACCTTTTTTTTTTCTCCTGTGTGCATTTACTTATTTTTCTATTGACATTCTATACCTTAGGGGCCCACATTCTATAAGCTTTGTCCTTTTAGTGGGCCTCTCCATTTTTTGAAGTTTGCGTACTGTTATTTCATCTTTATCACTTCAGTTCTCATGACAATGTATTAGTACTACACGGTTCCCCAATTATTTTTCTACTCTTCTCAGTTTACTTTGTTTTCCTTATAAAACCTTATTCTCTGTTACCAAGGAAAGTTAAATGTCTATGTTCTTTTTAAAAAACGAATTAAAATTTGAATTGAATTTCTTCTCATAATTTTTGATACATTTGATACTTCTTTGATAATTGTTAACACAGTGTTGTTTATGGTGCTTATTCTGTTTTGTATTGAAAGTCAACATTCACGGAAATGGAAAGATTTTTACCAGTCCCTTTAGATTTCAATGGTTTAGATGAGGTTGACCGGTATTTGACTAAATTGTATGATATCGATTGCTGTCCTGCAGGACACGGCTAGAAAACTTGAGAGAGTGATTGAGAATCTGGAGGCAGAGCTGCGGGAGAGTCTCCGTAAGTTTGCAAACTTTGTGAAGTGTGCTGGATTTTCAACTGATCAATGAGATTGATGTTTGTGACAGCAAAGCATGAGATGGGTTTTTGAAAAAGAAAATTATTCTATGTAGACGTGTAGGTACACTGCATAATAAAGAAACTTTTCATTTATTGTTTATGAACCAAGAATTATATTTGACACCTCAAAGGCAACAGAGTACTGTTTATCTTTAAACTTTCTGTTTTTGTAAGTACCGGTAATTGATAAAGTTGTACATTTGCATATTAGATTTGTTTGATAGAATTATAAAGGATAAAAAAAAAAAAATTGAATTTTAGTTTCTTTCTTAAATGATATCATATCATGAAAGCTCTTTCACAATATATGTGAAAGTGTGATAAGTGATCATTTCTGTTTTACCCTGGAATCCTCTGTTTTTTGTCGTATATCTCCTTACGTCTACAAATATGACATGAAGATGGCATGTTGAATGAAATTGACAATTTAAAAAAAAAATCACATTTGTTATGATTCATGTAGAATTGCAGGAGGAATATGCCCATCAGCTGGATTTGGCAGAATTCCAGAAACAAGATGGCAAGAACCGGTCTGACTCCTTGAGGGAACAGTACAAAAACCAGATGAAGGATCTTAAGAAGGATGTAAGATTGATATTAATCCCCAAGTATCTTTCTCAATCCCTCCACCACTGCCTTCCTCATGCTGATTGTAACCAGATGCAAGCTTTTCATGTTTCATAATCATGTTGTGAGTCTGATACTTCATAAATGTCTTTTATATGAGAATCATATGTGCCCTATGTTTTGATATAGATACCCTTGATTATTGTTATTTTATAATGGTGAATGTTATAAGATGAAGTAAGTTAGCACAACTGTATGGTAAATATAAAGTGGAGCATATACTGTGAAATGACATAAAAAGGCATTTCTGGTAATTGAAGATAGTACGTGGTGATGTGTTATGAGTACAAGTCATGTATAATGTGTGAATCTCGCATTCATGAGAAGCGATATTTTTACAGAAGATCTTTAAAGGGTTAAGCCTTCCCCAAGCTAAGTAACAATGTGTCCCTGAATGATAAGCTGATATCTACATTAGATTGTTCAGATACAATGTATGTGGTCCAACTCCTTAGAGGTTTCAGCCTTTCCCACACTTTTCAGAATGATTTTTCTGAGTTTATCATCTTTGTGCGTCAGATTCTGATTTAATTTCGAGTGGTCCATTTCTCTATCCACTTTAACATTGCATATTTTTTCTTTCTTTCTTTCTTTCTTCGTTTGTTTGTTTGTTTCTTTGTTTCTTTCTTTCTTTTTTTCTTTCCTTGTTTCTTTCTTTTTTTCTTTCCTTGTTTCTTTCTTTTTTGAATAGATTGATGATCTTCACCGTGAAATATCAAGCCAGAGAGCCGAGCTGGACTCCAGAGAAGAAACCATTGTCAAACAGGTATTAAAGTCTTCATGGACGAGTGGAAATAGATAGTTTTTAGCAGATATCAAAGATGCATATATTTGTATTGGACTGAATCAAAATATGAATTTTTTACAGTTAAAGCAAAGATATTCTCTAAATTCAACTTTGAGTGGGATCAAATTGCGACGTTCGTAATGCAGACAGGGTGTATAACTACCAATGCAAAATTGTGTATTAAAGGAGACCTCCGGATGATTTTCAGATTTTTACATTTGAACAACTATAAATTAGTTATACTGAGGACAGAGTTTCAGAATTTGTGATAATTGGGATGAAGAATAAGAATATTTTCAACATTTAGAACAAATAGCAATGAACAAGGATGATGACATGGCAGAGTCATCATAAGAATGCATGAGTTGGGGCTCACGGAAGCAGAACAAAAGAAGAAGGCATGCATAGATTATACACAGGTGAACTCGCAAGCAAGCGGTATTGCAATGGAATTACACTGCTACATTTCTGAAATATGTGAACCTCCTATGTCATCATCCTTGTTCAGTGTAATTTGTTTACGGTTTTTCCAAGTATTGTTTCTCTGCTCAAGAACCACAATAAATTCTGCAAATCTATACATGGAGTTGTCGATTTATGTACTACATGATGTAAAATTATGAAAATCGTCTGGAATGTCCCTTTAAATGATTTTGAATCTTTGCCATTGAATGGGACAGGAACAAAGGATAGCAGACCTGACGAGACAGGTGAGGGAGTTCCAGAAAGCCCCCAAGGTCAAGGAGGTCACGACTAACGACTCCTCCATCCAGTCCAAGCAGCGCATCGCTAGAATCAGACAAGACTACGAGGAGGAGATCAACAAACTCAAGGACTACCTGGAGAAAGAAAGGCAGAGGTGAGAGGTCAAATGTCAACAGGTCATGAACTCTCTCCAAGTTTAGAATATGTAATGATGTTTGCATATCTCAATTAACCCATTGAGGACGAGTCCCAAGTATACTCAGGTAGGTGTCTATGGAAAATGCGTGTTGTAGCAAAATCAGTCCGTCCTCAACAAATTAAAAGACTATGGTCATTCTGCACTTTCTGGATTGTGAATATATAGACACTATTAGGGAAAACTGCTATGAATTTAACTAGCCAAGTCAGAATGGCAGATTGGAAAACATATCAGAACTAGAGACAAATGCCCACAAAATAACAATGAAAACTTAGTAGAATGTTCCTATGTGGGAAGGTGTGACTGTCTAGATACAGTGGCATGTGATGAAATGCTTGGTCTGGAGGAAAAACTGGAAATAAAACAATTAGGTTTGTCCACGCATATTGTACTCTGTAGAGAAGAAATCAGTGCTATGACATGTATGTTTTCACAACTATTTGTAGGGGTATAAGATTTAAAGAGAGTTTAGGTCTTCACTGCTGATCACAAGTCTCTCAATATTTTCTTTCTGATGATGAACCTTGACCCCTCGCTTTTGACCCCGTCCAGGACGTTGGCCGAGAAGCGGCGCCAGGAGGCCGACAACAAGACGCAGCTGGCTAATATCCACAAAGAGAGCATCCACCTCACGAGGGCGATAAACCGCTTCAAGGAGAGCATCGCCATACTTCTAGAGAAGGAAAGTAAGCATAGATTGACGAGCAGATTGAATCTGCAAGTATACTGTGCAGATATTTTTGAAATATTTTTCCATTGAAAGACTACATTTAGTGTTGTTTGTGCACATTTTTTTGCTCCAAATTAGCCTCCAAAAATGTATATATATATATTTTTTTTTTATTTAGGGACCGTATTTTGTAGATAATTCCTGTATATTTTCCTTGTAATTTTGTGTAAGAAATGCCACAAAAATATGATTTTTTAAAAATGTATTTTTTGTATTTCATATTTAAGGAATATCTCTTTTTTATGTTTCTTTTACTCCTGGGTGCAGTTGTTTGTCTCAGTGCAGATTTTTTTTTATTTTTTTTATTTTTTAGAATGGGCTTGAAGTGTACAGTGTACATGATGTATTCTGTGTAAGTTATAGAAATTAATGCGCAATAACAGTATGCATCTAGTTGTAAATCATAATTTCTCAGTCAATTAGGAGCACTGTAAATGCCACAACAGTTTGCAGTGTTTAGTTTCAAGAATTTGTGAGGTAGCTGATGTTCAGTCATGAAATTGAAAATGCACAAGAATAATGCCTTCCATGACATGATATGTAATTTCCATTATCTCAAAGGTAAGAAATCACCTGCCTTGCATATTAGAAAGGGATAGAATTTATTTCTCCTTTTGTTTCTTCAGTTCCTATTAGTGAATTTGACCACCTGTTAACTTATTTTACAAGTCCTGATTCATGAAATCGTGTGCTCATGAGATAGATATTGTACACAGTAACAGACCAGATGTGATAATATATTTTGTTGTTGTTTTTCCCTGCTAAATGTTGCATTCCAAAAGTAATCAAGAGTGCCCTGTGTTTTTCATCCCTGCACCAGGTTTGCTGGATACAGCGCATGAAATCAGACAAATGGACAATCTGGTCATCGAGGAGGTTAGTCCCCTACCCCCCCCCCCTATATGTTTAATTTATGATAAGAGTCTCTTTTGATGTTTGTGTACATATTTTGAACTGTATATACTGGTAATAATTTTGTTGAAATCATTTAGCAATGCTACAAACCAAATAGTTTCCTTCTCCACCAACCAAATTGCAAAATGAAAATGAAGATTTCGTATATTTTTCTGGTATAAGTTATTTTTGTGTGTTTCTCCACTTACAGAACAGACAGCATTTTAGCTTGGTTAGTCCTTGATATTTCAGGACAAAGGAGTCCCATTTTTAGAATTTATTCAATATTCTACATACATTGTCAACTTCAAACTGATCAATATATCAATATGTAGATGCTGGTTACATGAGTGATTTTCTCTCTTTCATATTTTTTGTTTGGGAAAACTTTATTTTTATCATTCTAGAAAGTTTCGACTGACTTGCGGAGAGTGTTAAACCAAATGGCAGGCAACGCTTTGGAATGTGAGTGAAATAATATCAACAATGTTTTTGACGGGCTCTTTGCCTTTGATCTTCTTTTTTCTGCTCAGTCTATTCTGATTAACATTTCCCTGATTAATTTGACACCATAGAGTTATAGTATTTTCCAGTTGAATGTGCTCACATGCGCTCTGTTACTGCATCGCAATTACATGGAGACCTGTTCTCCGAAAGTAGATTTGCGTGCACTTCATTTTCGTGTTTACATGTATGTTTCGATGAAGTCTGTGGACAAGGTGCCTTATTGACTCTCAACTAGCAATGTATCGTATGATTCTCTTTGTTCTTTTTGCCCCATCATCTATAAATCCAAAAATATTCCCATTCCATCCAGTATTCTGCATGTTAGGAATAGACCAGTTTAGTACTAACATGTTCAAATTCTATGCAAACATTTTTTAAAGCAGGATGTTCCTTGCAGCCAGAAAGCTGTCCTTAAAACTTGCCCAACATGAGAACAATTATCTGATGCATACAACCTAGATTCAAAATGTCAAAATACATTTTATTTCATAAATAACATTCAAAATAGCTTGACAATTAATTTCTATACATCTCAGGAAAACATAGACAAGATGGTTCATATCTTTATTACAAAGTAGTTAACGAGCCTGTTAAGATGAATTTCATGCTATTATGATGTCATAGTTTCCATCAATTGTCTTCCCTTTTCATTACTTTCACTTACTGCTAACACCTCATCTCCTACCTGTTGCACCAGATGCATGTATTCCTGTGGATGGAATGAGTATATTATCAGACTAAAGTCATGTATATGTTCACATTAAAGCCTTCCCATTGCACATCATAGATTCACCTTGTGCAACTAACTACGCACTTTCTTTTTAATATTTACATTTCGTCTTTGCTTTGATTTATTGTCCTGGCCTATTTAACTTTCTTGAATTTGATGTTAGATTCACTGTCTGCTGATAACTGGAAAATATTTCTTTTGTCATTGTTTGCTAGTAGGCCTATTCCTATTTTTGACAAAAAAAAACCCAGATAATTTCAGATAATTTGCCAATCAGACGAATTGTAAAACTACTCCCCTTTTTTTTTAAAATCACCTTGCGACATATTATGAATGAATCCACAATTTTTTGGTGCCATTTCTGTAGACTTCCTTCCATTTACTTTGAAAAGAAGTATTAAAATCTGTCATGTGCATCCAACTGAAGTAGTTGTACAGTGATCTGTCGAAGTTGTAAATTCACCTACTTGCAATCAGGAGCTTTAGTCCAGCCTAGCCAATAATGATCATTGCTCTTCATCCGCCAGCACCACCACCCTGTAATGCTTATGGCATCATACGGTATAATACGTGTATATGCATTATTAACCATTAGTGATCACATAACTCTTGCATACTGAGTATATCATGATGCAAACACCCTAAAGTTCATCATCACTGCTACAGCTGCATGATTCTGTATCGAGACACCTTGTTTTTCCACTTCACCAATTTCTTCTTTCCTCATTCTGTTTGAATTCTCTAACTTTCATCCTTCTGTTTCTCTGTGATTTTTCCATTCTCTTTGTTTCGTGCACAACCTGCACAATATTATTGTTGTCGTGGTTACAGTGTTGGTATCGCTAGAATCAAAGCTTGCTCAAGCACTCATGAATAAGGTGAGCATTTTGTAGGTCCTGCATGTAAATCAGTCAATCATCATACTATGGGATTTGATTTTGTTATCACAGTTTAATGGTAACATACTGAAATGTTTGCAGAGGTAATCATCAATTCTTTGACTGCATACTTCAACCTTGATTTCAAGCTCAAAATATCATGCATGAGGGATGGCATGTAAACCCAACATCATTCTACACTGTATATACCATATAATTAGTGAGACAGAATGTTCACAAATTGGAACTTCCTGACAATTTCATAAGTGGTTAAATTTGCCATAGTGGAGTAGAGCAATGGATAGAGAAGAGCATGCATGCCCATCGCATTCATGTTGGGTTCAGGGTTGTTATTTTCATGTGTTTTAAAACTTTGCAAACTGCACCCAAGTAAAAAAAGAAATCACAAAAATAAAAACTCCACAAAATATATGGCATAATAACATACTATACAGCATTTGCTTTCATGAGACAGTTTGTAACATTAGCTGGTGTCTGCATTTCACAGATTAAACCATTCAAAGAGACCATGCACAAATGTATAGTCTGGATTTCTTTAAACAAAGACCGACAGGTCCATGAGATGCTGAAGGTTCTGCATATCAAATGTGGTCAAATCACAATTTATTTTGTTGCCTCGCACAGCGCATTGAGCTGAAGGAAGCGTTGTTGGCCAAGCAGAAAGCCCCAGCCACCCCACCAGCAGCCGAGTGCAACCTGGAGGCAGACAAACTCCAGCAAGAGAATCAGCAGCTCCAAGAGAGGATCATCAAGGTTGGCATGGCAACGGGATGGCATCATTCACTCTCAGTCTTTTCTAATGAAATTAATTTGTGTGTATACCCCTTTTTTCTGATATTGTTGCTCTTTTTGCCCTCATTTCATATATTTCTGGATTTGTTGTTAAAGGTAAATGAAAAAGACAGACTTATGATCCTCTTATGGCAAAGCATTTTTTGAGGAATTTGGGTGTGCTTTTCTTGCCACTTGAACAGGCCCAGCCCCGCAAATTCCACTGACACAGTTTGTACATTTGACTTAACTACCTAGCAATAGCTCTGCAGTTGATGTTTGAATGACATGTATGGTATTCTAGATTTATTTAGAAAACAGGTTGAAGTCTAGCAAAACAAAATTACAGTTTCAAATGTCTTTGGAATTTGTATACTATCGTGATATTTCTGGATACATTGACCACCCTGTTTCTACCGGCACTTGTTCACAGAATGGTTATAACTTTCTATCTTTTAGAACTTTGAATGCTTCTATCTTTTGCCTATCAAGGCACCTATTCGACTACTTACATGTATACTTCCAAAGAATTACAGTATGTGTAATAGATGATTACCTAAAATGGACTTTTTGTTCTGACAGCAAAATTAATTTCTAACAGCAAAATCAATAACAACTTTAGCAAGCTTTCTGACATCATGTTTTCCGCTCCTCTCTTATATCCATGACTTCATCCATTAGTACCAGGAGCAGATGAATGCAGCTCAGGTCAGCTTTGAGGAGATGAAGCGAATCAATGTGAGTAGATGGTTGCCTTCTTGCATGCCATACTATCCTTCCACCAGAAATCACATAATTTGGTAATTTAAAATGCTTGAATTACCCTGACAATGTCCAGATAATCTCCCCCCCCCCCCCCCCCGCCTCTTCAGACACTCCAGGTTAAGTGTTAATTCAGCACTTCATGTTGCCAGTTTCTGCCCGAGGCCACTTGGGGCAGTTTGGCCGTGAGATGGCAAAACGGCGTATCTATTGTACATGTAACCGCTTTTCCAGTAAATTGAATTCAAAAATTTGCAAACATGCAGCTCGTGCCGGACAAGCACTGAGAGGTGGCCACAGTATCACCGCTTTTTACATTGTTTTGTCAACAAAATTCTAACATTTTCCATTTGGAGGGGATGTCAAATCTCAGAAACACGGTGTGTTTGATTTCAAGATGTGGTTACAAGTTAGATTATACTAAAACAAACCGAAATATATGACTAAGTCAATTTTCCAAAATTGAGACATACATTGTACATTGTTTTTCCATCTCATGACCAAATTACCCTGACATCGATGATGTCAGTTGTAATAAAGTACTGCTTGAAAATAGAATAATGGCTTAGAATTTGAGGAAATGAGCCATACACCATTTCATCGTACATTGAAAAGAAAAAAAAAAAAACATGTCTTGTCCTATTAGATATATCCACCTTCAACAGAGTAAAAACTTTTTATTTCTTGGATCTGTCCGATGAACTCCCAACATAGCTCTCAGAGGGCTAGATTGTGTATCACTTAACATTTTGTGTTTAACCTTGCCCAGTATAGATAAAGAAAGGTTGCAGAGATAAATTTTGTTTATTTTTTTCTTCCCCTGATTCACCTGACGGACTTGCGAAAAAGCAGTGCTTGTGAATTGTTGATAACTCTTTTAAGATGTAGATCTTCCACTGCCCATAAAAAAAAAGTGAAAATCCAAAGATTCACTGTTTCAACCATGCCACAGGAGGAGAAGTACAACTCCCTGCTGGATCGCCACAAAGCTCAGATCCTGCATGCCACCAGCCTCCAGAGGGAGCTCCGTACAATGTAAGCTACTCCGAAGGTCAAAGGTCAAAGTGCAGTTTAATTTTGTGTGTGTATGTGTGTGTTGTGTGTATGTGCATGTGACTTAGTAAAAGGCATGTGGTTGACTTTTTTTTTTATTCCAGCGAAGCTTTATACTTACACATTACATTTACACATATTTGCCATTGATGTGAAGCAAATAAGATTTTTTTTTTGCCTTATATTCTTAGTTTCAAACAGATTTATAGCCTAAAAGTGGATTTATGACAAATGTAGCCTGTACACGTCAGCATAGCCTTCATAGTATACACCTACTTGTATGCAATTGCCACACATCTGAGTCTATGTTGTGAACCACCATGCAAATTAAAACAATCTATAGGAAACTGATGCCACTGAGAACTATGATTGACTGAAATGTAGTGTCTCTGAGTGCACAAAACAATCAGCGATATGTCATGCTGCTCCTCAAACTCACCTGATAACTGAAAAAGGTGAAAAGGGGGAAATTTGTGTCCAAGGAAGTGCTCACAATTTGTTGATTCAGATAACTTTTACCATTTATGAAAAAAGAAACACTACCAGTTGTTGAAATGTAATTAAGATACATAGGGCACAGTAGCATAAACGTAGATGACAAAGTTTGCATGATTTTACCTACATGTCTTATTGGTATAATGCTGTGGCGCAAATGTGTGAAAATTGTCCCTGTTGCCAAACGTCCCCTTGCTTCACGGCGACGTCTTGTCTTCCTTCCAGGGAGGCGACGTTCCGGGAGGAGATGAAGAAACGAGACGCCAAGCTGAGGAACATGAGGGTCAGCGCCGCTGAACAGGAACGGAACCAGCAGGTCCTGGTCTCCAGACTCAACAGTGTGCCAGAACAGGTGCTTCATGCAGGACCAGGCCCAGTCTTAGACCTCTACTATTGGCAGAAATGTTGTCCTACAGTATCATAATGATATAATGATAATAATACAGTGCTCAACACCAATGGTGGCTCATTTGCACTGCATAGTATGTCAATTCATAAAGCGAAGAACCTATGTACGTGCTGAATAATTCTTCTGTGCTGCAATCACTCCTGATAAGCGTAAACAATAATGAATAGGTGCAGATTCATAGTAAAGGGAGCAAAGAGGAATGGGAAATTAGGGACACTTGGGCATGCTGTGCAGAAGTGTTCAATGAAAATATATTCTATTTCTCAGTGAAAGCAGCATCTGTCCAAAGACATGGTAAAAAATATTAATATCTCAATTTCATTTTTAACCAAATTTTGACTGTATGTAGAGAAAGCTTACTCTCCCAGGCAAGACAAACATTAAAACAAAAAAAAAATGTTAATAATAATACTAAACCTCAAAAATTTGAGTTGGTCAACCCAAATGTCATATTTTAGTCCATTACAGAGAATTTTGAGCTGGACATTGTAGTTTTCATGTAGTTTTCTATTAACTAGCTTCCAGTTGACATTAGTTTGTTTGCAAATTGTACTTATGCCGTTAATAGCATTATTAACATTAGCATATTTCAGCCAAACTGTGATAGCAGCCTCTTTCAAATTTTGAAACGGGAATTCATTCAATTTCATTGTTTCTTCCCCAACAGCCAGCACCACGGATGCAGAAGCCCAACGTGGAGCAGATCAGGATGAAAGTGTCAGACCAGATGAAGAATTTGAGCCTGTTAGAGGAGGCTTTCAAGGAGAATAAGATATCTCTGGAGCTCCACACAGTGAGATAAAAAGGATTTTTCTCACCCTCTGTCTATCTATCTATCTATCTATCTATCTATCTATCTATCTATCTATCTATCTATCTATCTATCTATCTATCTATCTATCTATCTATCTATCTATCCATCTGTCTATCCTATCTGTCTATCTATATATCCATCTATCCATCTGTCTATCTATCTATCTATCTATCTATCTATCTATCCATCTGTCTATCTATCATCTATCTATCCATCTGTCTATCTCTCTATCTATCTATCTCTCTCTCTCTATCTATCTATCTATCTATCTCTCTATCTATCTATCTATCTATCAATCTATCTATCTGTCTGTCTATCTATCTATCTATCTATCTGTCTATCTGTCTGTCTATCTATCTCTCTGTCTATCTATCTATCTATCTATCTATCTCTCTATCTATCTATCTGTCTATCTATCTATCTGTCTATCTATCTATCTATCTATCTATCTATCTGTCTATCTCTATCTCTGTCTCTCCCTCTCTATGTCTGTTTCTCTCCCTTCTCCCTTTATTTCTCCAGTCAGGCTATCAATGTCTGTCTTCTTTGTGCTCATGGGACTGCATCTGGGAATCCATGTGTATTGATCTGTCACTAGTATATTCTTTTATCTATATATCTATATACTTCTATCTATATATCCATATACTTCTATCTATATATCTACAATGTATATACTTCTATCTATATATCCATGTACTTCTATCTATACTTCTGTATATCTATATACTTATATTTATAATGTCTTCTATGTATATACTTCATATCCGCTGGTAGTTATACATTTTTTCTAGCTGTTATCTATTCAGCAATTTTATATGTCTTTCCATTTATTCATGTACTCATACATCTATCAATTTTTATTCATTTATCTACAAATATATTGATTCTTCACATACCCAGTTATTTATTCAATCATTCATGCACTCATTTGCTTGTTATCTTATTCCTCTATCTATATATTCATGTACTCTTTATTTCATTCATTATATTATTAGCTATGAAATTCTCTGTGCTTTTTATTCAGATCACTGTGGACATCATCAATCAAACCATGGAAGTGCCTGAAATGAGACTAAGAAGCTTATTTGAGAGGTACATCACTTTCAGGAGACTCCAGGAGCAAAAAGGTTTGTTGTGTCACCTCACCTAATTCAGTCAGTGGCACAACGCATCAGTCATACATGTACATGATATACACGTATACATTTGTATGTAAGAACTTGTGAGTAATCCATCTATTACAGGCCCCCAATACTGGGACATTTTTTTTTTTTTATTCAGGTTGATCCTGAACATAATTTGACTTCAAACTTGGAAAGCACTTTCATTGAAAGAAAGCCTTGAAACATATGTTTGATGTAAAACTGTGACTACTTAAATTCATGATTTGTAATTATTTCTCACTCATTATCAAACTACTGCATCGAGTTTTGTGGAATGGGCAGGAGCTGTAAATTCCATAGGTGAATATTTTGTGCTAAAATCAAAAGTTCAACACCAATTTCAGGGTCATATTTATATTGGAATGGTACGTATTGAAATGTTTGAGTATTAAAAGTAATTACAATTTATGTATGGAAAATTTTAGCTTTGATTTAACCCCAAAAGTTTCTCACAGACCAATGTTTAAAGGACAAGTCCACCTTCGTAGACATGTGGATTGAGTGAATGCAGCAATATTAGTAGAACACATCAGTGGGGGTTTGAGGAAAATTGGACAACCCATTAAAAAGTTATGAATTTTTGATGTTTCTGCTCAGTCACTGCTGGATGAGAAGACTACTAAAGCCTGTGATGTCATATGTGTACAATGATATAACGAAAACATAAAGAAAGTTCAACATATGTTCACTTTTCTCTCATAACAAAAGAACGCTTGACTTGCCTCTTTAAGAAGGCAGGGGTAATAATATTACCTTTAACATACGTCAGCGACAAGTCGAGGAAATGTGCACTTTTTTCAAAAATAAAAATTTGTGAGATTCTCTTTATATTTTCCTTATATCGTTGTATGCATGTGACATTATACACTATAGTAGTCTTCTCATCCAGCAGTGACTACGCAGACACTTTAAAAAAAAACTTGTGAATAGATTGTCTGATTTTCTCCAAGCTTTCACTGATGTGTTCTAATAATATTGCTGCACTCACTCATTCCATATGTATATGAAGGTGAACTTGTCCTTTAAGCAGATGTGGGTTAGCTATAAATAGTAAGACGTAAATAAGTTTTAAAAAATGTGGTTTTTGATATTGGTTCCTTGCTATTCTCCCATTCCTGATAAAATATGTTCTAACCTCAGACGAGCTGTGTAAGAAGCTGAGCAGCTCCAAGAATGAGCCGCGGGCCAAACACCAGCAGCTCACCAACTTTCTGGAGCGAATGGAGAAACGAATGACGGAGGTTAGTAGTTCCCTTGGTAACAAGGCCTATCTGTAGACTCATCTTGACTGAAAGGGGATGGATGCTTAAATATTCTCATCACAATGGAACATCCGATGTAATGTTGTTGGTGATTTGCCAGATCTAAGAGGATCTTTAGGATAAGAAAAAAATGGTAGAAACAAAACAAAGAAGGACGGCAGACGCTGTATTGATGAATACTGGCCTTGGCTGCCCCTTGTACCTCAAACATGAAATTGATTTTTATTCATCGGCGACAAGGGTCCACTTTGCACCGTGCCGTTAGGGCATAGAGAAACACAGTATTGATTCCTGATGACATTAATTGACTGATGTTCCTTTTCTCTCTTGTAGTCATGAGCCTCGGGAGATTACTCTTCCCAACAAGAGTCATTTTGATGTTTCATGCTTGTGCCTTGGTGTGCCAGTGCTGTCATGCTTTCATAACCTGGTATATTGCCGTATTTTAAGTTTCATTATGATTTTCATTCAGACTGTTTGTGGATTGCTCTTTTAATTCCTGCGAGTACAACTGTGCACTTAATCGGATTCCCAGAGTTATTAGTGGATTAAAATGTTGGGAGGTGACAACTTTTTGTAATGCAGCTTACTTTTGCACAGGTCTAACATCAGTGTCATGGACAAAATTGTTTGTAAGACCTGGAAAGCTTCTCTGGTAAGAATGTTAAACAATTTCATTGCTGCAGGCTTAGACCCTGGATGTAGGAGTATTCATGAACAAACACCTGTGAGGTATCCCCTTGTACTCTGTAATCTCAATAAAATTTATGTATTTTTGTGTGGCAGTGAAGATGTTTTCTCTGCACAAATTTCCGCCTTCATCCTTTTCAGAGCATCAACAAGTGGCGGGAAAAGCGAGAGACTCTCAAAAAGCAGAGGACCCAGCTGTATGAACAGATGTTTGACATGTAAGTCACTCCTCCTGTAAGCAATATTTCCACCTTGCCTTGATTTATCTAATTTTCTTGTAATTTATTAGTTTAAATCACAAGAGTATGTGTTAAGGCACATCAATTTCTGTACCTCATAGTCAACTCTTCCTCATAGCTTGTAAGGACTTCCTCGACAAAATGTCCACAGCTATCATTTAGAGATTGTCATCGGTTCATCTTTTGTATTTTGCTGTGTTTCTTCTCCGTATGTTTTTGATGAACAGCAAAATTAACATGTGCAATGAGTTGCAATAGCAGATTTTAGAGGGGCAAGTTTGTGTGTGTGAGAGGTGACAATGTCTTTATAAATACTTTCAAAGTAACAACAAACATTATATAAGTATTATTTCTATATTTCAGTGATTTGTAATGTTTATGTACTGAGTTCTGTTCCTCGCCTTCAGAGGATAAAATTGTTAGCAGTTCCACATATGGAACAGGGTGGTAATTTGGCTCAGTCAGTAACACATGTGCCTCCCAATCCAAATGACCCAGGTTTGATTCCCAAGTCTTGCTGAGCAATGTTGTGTGTAATCATACCGTCCCCTCTAGTAAGAGGCAAAACACTCTGTCCCTCAGATAGGACGTATAGGTCCCATGTGCAAGACAGTCACAACTCATGTACATAGAAGATCTGCCTTTATTCTTTTATTGGAAAGAGCAGGCTGCATAACCTGATGTAGTTGTCACATCACCTCACATCCAACTGGTCCCCAAGGAAGACCAGCTAGTGCAGCTGACTTTGGGCTATCCAGCCATCTTCTCAGATGGAAATTGAAACTAACAAACAAATAAACGTAGTGAATATTATTAGTACTGATGCGGTCACATGTCTTTCCATCCCAGCTTCGACGCCGTGTCACAGGAGGCAGGCATTCGAATGATCCGCCCCGTGACGGCGACCTTCAAGCCGTACAAGCCGCCCAGCAGACGTCGCCGACTGACCATCAAGTCCAGCGCGGTACACATGGACATCCCCCATAGCATGAAGAAGGAGTCAGTCCTCGGGACCAGCATGGCCCTCCTTCGGGAACCTGGACCTTTCTGGAGGGTAAGGCAGCCGAGAGGGGAATATTTTAAGGAAAACCTATCAAATAAAAAAAAAGGTCTAAAAACTTGGGTCTTTTTTAATTCAGTTTCTAGCCCTTTTGAAATTAATGTCCATTCTTCTGTTGGTTGCAGAAACAAAACAGAAATTTAGCATACTGAGTAGTCTTTAACAATTATGCATATGAACAATGAATAGGAAGTGAGACCATTTGAGTTTTTAATTCACATGACCACATGACCATCTCTTTAAGTGTTTATCCTCCTGCTTAGATGCCAGTGAACTTGGAGACCACCACCGCCCTGGTCACTGTGCCCAGGATGCTAGACATGGACGTCAACACGAGACGTAAGGCAGCCCAGGAGTGAGTATTAAAGGACTATTGCCCCATCTTTTGTCATAGAGCAGAGTCTCACATGTCGGTCCTATCATGCTAGCTTTGTCCTCTGTCCTTTTTCCAATGAAACAAAATCTACCCTCCCATGCTAGTGGTACTTGTCTCCTGGGGGGGCATTTCATGAAGCGTTTTGTCAGATAATTTTTCCGACAAACCATTATAAGCTTCTGAAATCCTTACATGTGATTGGCTGAGAGCAAATTTGTCCGACAAATTTGTTGGACAAAGCGCTTCATGAAATGTCCTTGTGGACTTTTTCAAATCTTGTGTACAAACATGCTTTTGTTTTGATTTACTCTAACTTGTTTTGGGGGGTATTTTGCTATAATTATATACTGTCGCATGTATTTCAAATATAGGAAATTGTGTGACCAGCTTCCAAGCTGCTAAATTTGCAATTGAGAACTATCACATTTATGGGCATGAATGTACAAGATTTCTTGATCACTTACCATGAATCACATGAGCAAGAACTATACAGATTGAATTTGTAGAACGGGAATAATACTTACGTGTAAGTCACTAGAGGTACCACCTGAAAGTTATGAATCTAATGCTGGTGGGTGTGATGGTAACTTGTGGAGACGTATTCTTGAGTGACAATAGCGAGCTTGAAATGTTTGTTTGTCTGTCTGTTTTCAAAATTCCAGTGTCCTCCTTCGACTGGGCAAGACAGATGACCACCAACCTCGCAACCTGAATGCACCCCGTCACACGAGGGAGCCCTCCTTACCCCCAATAGCCACCATGTTTCCTCCCATCTCCTCCTAGCCTTGGATCAAGGATGCCTGGCCTCGTCCAACTTGGAAGCGATGGAACTCTTCCTGTACAGTCAGCTATCATACATCAGTTATAACACGTACCCTGACACGGATGTACTTCTTGCAATTTTCCCCCTTTTCATTCTCAAAGTGGAAAGTACAGACCGTTGTCACAACCGGAGCTAGTGGTAGATGCCGTTACTGCCTGCAGCTACACCCAACAGCTTTTTAAACTTTTTGATAATTTGGCAGTGATGGTGTAAACTCTACACTACTTTCATGCATTTTGTGCAATAGTTGAAATTTTCACATACAAGACTCTTAAAAGGTGTAATTTGACCTAGCACATACATGTGGAAAAAAAAAAAGAAAAAAATGTGGCAATGATTACATGGTACAGTCTTTTCTTTTCTTTACCTGCAGTCACGATTTAACAGTGAATTTTCCCCAAGGCTGAAAGGTTCCATGTCTTATCAGATTATCTACCTTCTGCATTAGCACACCCTGCCTTTACATCTTGCGTCAATCAGGCACAAACACTCAGTAATATGTGACACTGTCCCAGTGTAGGGAGAATTTCGACCAAATTTATCAGTGACTAATGCCAGGAAGTAGGCATTTGTTGTTGTTCTTTTAATAAGTGGCTACACCATCAGAGTACCTGCAATTTATTTACATACTTATCTTTATAAATTTGTATAATGTATTTTTGTAGCTTTTAAATAAATTGATGAGGTAACCTTACAATCCTCAACACTCCTTCTTCTTCTCTCTTTTTTATCACACTGTGTTCTCTTGCTAGAATATGTAAGTATCACCAGGGAGGTGCTAGAGAAGGAGAGACAACTACTGTTCTCCTTTGAAGTCATGCGCGGCACCGCCGAGAAGTTATGCGTTCAACTACAGGTGTTACCCATGTGCTTTGACAAAAGAGAGCGTCAATAATCGGGACTAGCGCTCTCACATCTAGAAATACTTGCCCCTACTGCAATTCGCTCTCTCTTTCAATGTGAGGGCAACAATGAATTTGTGTACCTTGAATTGGAGCAGCGAATCAAAATGCAGTGTAAAACTGACAATTTTAACAGCAAATAGTTTAAAAGCACGCTGGAACACGCTTTAGCGGAGTACTTTATTTGAAAGGTCAAAATATCCCAGATTAAAAGATAGAAAACTAACATGCGGAAATGAGCGCATTATAGAAAAATATTGGGTTTTTAAGAGGGCCTAATTTTCATTTCATTTCGATTTGCACATTACGAAGAAACTAGAAATATATGTTTATAGTATTGAATTCTTTCCTAAACTATTCTAAATCAATTCGAGTATTTCATTTAAAATTTTACATTGAAATAAAGCTTGTAATTCAACGAAAGGTAAAATGCGTTCTTCATCTCCAAACTTCGTCTTGCAACTAGAGCGATGCCGAGCATGACTTAAAAGCGTAGTGGAATGCTGGACATCCCATTGTAACGCCTTGAACCCAAACATGTGTTTGCATGAATTACGAAGAGTTGCCACTCCATCTCTGTAACACCTCCCTGGTATCACTTAGTCTTGGGCATAGTGCATTGTGTGTGTTGATACAATACATGTGAATATTAAAGAATGTCTGCAAAGTTTCCTGTTGGTGTGTTGTTGTGAATATCCACAGGACAGAAGAAAATCATTTTATCCGGAACATTCACATTTCAGTCCCTCCTGGGTACCCCTGTAAAAGGGTAGCATGCTATAGAAATTCTATTGTCATCTTTTTCGTCATCATCATCATCACCATCATCGTCATTGTCATAAGTATGATGCTTGTCATCAGTATCGTTGATATTATTTTATCATCTTATCTATCAATGTTATCTTCATCTATGCCACTTTGACTATCATCTCTCATCATTATCATCAAGTCACTTTTGCTGTCTTCCAAATCATCTTCATCATCACCATCTTCTTCATTGGTACTATCAGTCCTTCATTGCTATCATGAAGGGGTATTTTTGCTATCTATACCATCATTTCTATCATTATCTCTGTTATTCATCTTTATGCCATCTGAAGTGACATCAACATTATCATTATCAACATCTTCATTATCATTCTCGACATCAATTTCTTCATCGTATAACGATCACTTTCATCATTATCTTTCTCAACTCCACTATTTTCGTTTCATCATCACATCATTTTCATCTTCATAATTTGAACTTACTTTCCCCAGCGTTAACATCCACATCATCTCCACCACCATCTCTCCATTACCGACATCAGTAATAAAACTCGTCTGACACAGTGTGGGTGTTTGAATTCCACAAACAAAACTTTGTATTTGCAATTTTGTGGGTGTGGGAGAAGCTGCATCACACACATTAAACACTGAGATATACACAGCTTGAACCCACTCAAACTCTTGAACCTTTGCACAATACTATGTGTGTACACATAACCAAAAAAGCAAAAAGCAAAAAACAAAGGTGTAAGTATTATAAAGCCATTCACACATGGAATTTTGTGGATAAGTGGGCCTACTCATCTGTGGCAAATTCACTGATGATACAGCAATCCTTAACTTTTAATAGAAGCAATCTGTACATGCATACAGTGAAGCCAACAAAAACATTTTTAAAGTACAGTACCTTTGAAGCTTGCAACACAAAATGAATGATGCTCATATGGTGGCTTGCACACTCACACAATTCAAAAAAAAAAAAAAAAGTGCAGAGAAAGTAAATGAATGAAAACGCCAGAACTCTACTGCTCTGGATGTTCTACGGAGATTTAACAACAGGTCTGTAGTGATTTAATACAGTTACCCGGTACATAACATTACAGACTATTCGATTTTTTAAAATAAAAGACAACTTCAAGATACTCTGACATCCTTTATATCCTAAACAAGTAGCATTATTCTTGCAGACCCATTCTAGTGTGTGCATCAATAATGCTTACAACCTCTATTCCTTCTGACAAGGACGAAAGGAGATAATGAAAAGCCATTTCAGCACAGGAGAATCTAGAATAAAATTCGGGATATGTATTTAAATTTTAATTGTTTCATTTCATTACAAAAAAAAGAAATTATATATATATATATATATATAAGGTTGGTAGCCTTATATTCTGACAGCTACCACAAGTTAATGCCCCTCAGGTATTTTTGGTATACTGCATAATGCCATTTATTGAAGTTCTACAGACTATGAGTAATAATAATAGTGTTTTAATTTCTTCTCATTGCAATAAATTTGGTAAAGAACTGTGTCAGGACGTTGGCACAAAAGTTATCGCTGGATGATTTACCTGTCTAGACTCATGCAAACAATGTGTAGCTTTCACTCGTGATAAAGCACAAAGTTCATTCACGCACAAACCGTCAAGTGTAGTTGTTTTCATTTCACACTTTCTGAGATCCTTCCCTCCAAGAATATAAAATATACAACATAGTTAAAAAGCAAGTTTCCCCATACCTATTTATGATGTACACATAGAAACAAAAATAACAACGAAGTACCCTCCAAGAATGTAGAATATTCAACATAGTCGAAAAGCAAGTTTGCCCATACCCATTTATGATATAACCATAGAAACAAAAATAACAATAATCCTTCTTCCAAGAAGTTAGAATATGCAACGTAGTTGACATACAAGTTCCCCCATACCTATTTATGATATCAGTATATAAAAACAACATAAATGCACATGTTCGGGAGTGTGCACAAACTGATTGATGGCAATTACTGTCAGACTGCGAACTCTATCACTTGAAGAAACTTAGCAATCAGTCATGACATCTTTTAGCATTCAAAGAAAAGAATTGGACCTTTTTAAGAAACGAAACTTACTGTAAAACGAAGAACGTTCATGTGCATTTTAATTTCGCGAATTTCGCGAGCCAAGATTCGTGAAATTAAAATGCACATGAGAGTTCTTGTCTACACTATACGCATTGAATGTTAGAGACAACTTGCAAAAATTTCATGCCGCAAAAAAGGCCGTCGGCTCCAATTCGTGAAAATTTCATGCTGCGAAAATGTCGTGTTTTACAGTAGTCCATGCATGATTATTGGACATAATAGTATACTACTGTAAAAATGGAAATTTTCATGGTGTTAAATCTTCGTGCATTTTGCGCAACCAGAAACTAGTGTGAAAATAAAAGCAGCCAAATATTTTTGCATGCCATGTTCCAGAAGTTGATGTCTTGATTCCGCCAAATCAAAAACACACAAAACTCTTCTTACCGGCTGAGCATGAAAAATTAGTCGCACAAAAATATCCACTTTTACAGTATTGATGATATCTTGGCTGAAAACAAATTAGCATGTCTTATCATACCAATAGACCCTGTTTCAAATGAATTAAACTGGATGAAAATTTGAAGTTCAAATCTGTTAATACTAAATTATGAAATCCCCATAGACTTAATACACAGGCCTCCAAATGGAACGGGCTAAATTCACATAAAAATTTCATTTTGTTCAAGAACATCTTCCTGTGTCTTGCATCTCTTACTGAATTCTGGCTGCTACACAATTGCTGTATGTTAATCTTGTAGACCCACTGGCTGAAAAAAAAAGTCCCATGTATAATTTTTTTTTTTTTTTTTGGGGGGGGGGGAGGCGAGGAAGGAAGGCTTTCTCACCAATGACACACAAAAGTGTCTCTACAAGAATATCTACACACAATGTGAACCATGACAATTCCTTAACCCCTCTCATAATTTGAATGCCTTTCTAAACTTACCACTTGAAATTATGATGAGTGTTCATTGCTTCTTTTCAATCTTTATGCTCAACAGGCCTGCTATGAAGGACTTGGCCCCCAAAACACCTAAAAAGAGGGTGATTTTATTTTGCATTTTATCTATCATCCTTGGCTTAATAGATGAATAAGAAGAGAGTTCTTTTTTTTTTGAAAAAGGAGCTCATAGGGTAAATTAATGAATATCGCATCACAGCACACAAATTAAAATGTTTGTGTGTATGTATGTAGTATAGACACACACAGACACACACATGCTGCTACACTCATATTTGTTAATTAAGAAAAACACCCCTTTTGCGATACAATCAGCAAAATCAATCTCTCATTCTTCATTTTTATATTAGAAAAACTAACAAAATGACGAATATATATACAAGAAAAAAGTCTCTCTCCTCTCTCTCTCTCTCTCCCTCTCTCTCTCTCTCTGTATAAGTTCTTTACATCATCTGAATATATGCATATCTCATTCAAAATTATAAACATTCATGTGTACAGCTAGCATAATATGATTTGACAAAGACTGATGGAAGAGTCATGTACAGCTGAGCAAACATATTTTCATTTCATGCACATATTTCTGTTTTCATTTTATAATCAGTTGACCTTTTCTTCAATAAGGGACATTCTACATTCTGCACTACATAGTACTGAAAAAAAAAGTGAAAAAAAAGGCAACAAATTCCACAGTGCACAAACACAATAATAGGGAGATACTCTCAAGTTTTCCTTTGGTTTAAGCTTTTCTTTGATAACAATGGATGCTAGCTTTGAGATGTACATGTATAGCAACAATTATGCTCTATTCTCAGGGCAAGGAGGGGGGCATCCATGTACCCGTTTTAAAGGCACATGGTCCCGGTGGTTTAGTCAAATGTGTACGCGGGCGTACGGCGCAAGTTTCCTATAGAGACCTACGCTATCGACTCCTCTTTAGCGCTTACGCTGTGACCCATTTCCCCGAGTCCGAAGAAGTCCGATCCACTGTAGTCAGTGGTCCGATCACAGTTCGGCTCATGATTCGGCTGAGGGGGATGACAGCTTTAGCAAACTTCTTTTGTGATGTCATAAGAAGAAGCACGCAGATGCACGCACCCTGGCATTACTACAGACTGCGTGATGTGCAGAGAAGACAACGAAGGCAACGTTACTTAGCTACACCTACGGGCTTTACTCTTGATGACAGCTAAACTTCGGCAATCTTTGTATCAATGCTAACGGTGATCGGCAGTATCATCAACAGCGCCCTCTACACTACTGGGACTATGCGCCTTTAATCCCTGTTCGAATTGTCTTGTCCCATCATTCTTTCCATTTCATCTCATTTATTCCATTTACTAGCAGATTATTCAGATACTCAAATTGAAATGCATAAATTTGATTCTGTATGAAGTGTGAAGCGAAATTCCAATCCCTTTGAAATCTATACACACGTTATCACCTCTGTAGGTGCAAGATACTGCTGAAGAGCCATCCAATGTGGACAATTCATGGGCAGGGTAATAGAGCTTGTTGGAATTCATAGTGATAAACATGATAGAATGTCGGTGCCAATACCCTGCTAATTCTACCCTTTAAATGCAAAAACAAAAATAGAAAACTAGGACTGATTTCACTGTTCTGCAAATACAGTGTACTGTCAATCCCACTAGTAGCGGACTGAAATGTTTCAACTTTTTACATGTTCACTTGTTCAAATTGTGACTTTTGCAACACTGTTGCGTATTTCATCCAGCCTACAATTTACTTGTAACAATGAATAAGCCTGGCTCAACAGATTTATGCTTAATGTATTTAAAATGATAAAGAAGAAAATAGATTTTTAAACAGTAGTTGCCCACTCGCCTCTGACACCACAAGCACTTGGTTTTTGGTTTTTTTTAAATCTTGAATAATTGTAAGGTGATCAACTACTTGTTTATTGGCTTTTGTGCTTGTTGTGTTGTGGTATTGTTGTTTTTTTGTTGTTTTTTTTACTTCATAGACATAAAGAAAACAATGAAGAAAGTTGGGTATTTTTATCCAAAAAGGTTATACAGTCATGTGTATATCTGTGCACTAACAATACGGTTGGATTTACTACTTAATGACAGCATTTGAAGAGTTTGTTCACAAAAACCGATAAGTCAATTTTTGAAGATTTGAAGTACGGTCTCTGTCATAAAGTACAAAATAATACCTTTTAAATGATATATTGGTCACTACATATAAAGGTACATTTTTCAAGTTATAGTCAAAAGAAGCAAAAATTTCCTTATTATTCTCGTTATTTTTCTTGACCTTTAATCGCAAATATCTCCATTTGGCAAATCTGGACTTATCGGTTTTTGCGAACAAACTCTTCATTTGGTGATGTGGAGGCCTACATCCCTCTAAATTTATAGAACCAGTCTCTTCAAAATGTCATTATTTAATGTACAGCTTGTCCATGAACGGTATAATATTCATTTGAGTATCATACAACTTACCCTATTTTACAAGCAATGATGTGTACCTTAGATCTGCATGGATGAATTTTCAAATGTATCAAGGCATATATCACTTTTAAGTTGCTAAACATGTCCTCTTCTTCATATTTCTACATCTTCCTATCCAGAATTTCATGTTTTCCCTCCTTTTTCTCTCTAGTTCCCTCTCTCTCCCTCTCTCTCTCTTTCTCTCTCACTGTCTATCAAGCTATCTTTTTCTTCATCCATCCACACACACACACACACACACACACACACACGTACACACACACACACACACAAAGATATCGCTTATTGCACAAACTCTTTTCAAATTCTGCTCAAATGTTGCTAACTATTTTTCTTCTCTGATTTAATTGAGAGGGCAACAAGACACAAGTAGCAGGAACAAACACAAAACTTACCAATATTATCTCTGCGTACAAAGGAATTAAATAAATTGTATTTGTATATTTCTTGGAAGTGTGAAAAAGCGTCATGTAAATGAGTTTAAGTATAAATTTGATAAAAAAATTCAAAGGGAGATGAATTTCAATATAGATGCATGGAACTAATCATTTTAAAATTATACATACTAACACATTGATATTCAACAAAGGGACAAAAAAATAATAATTTGATATGAAGTTAATCCCATTATTTTCTCTCTTTATAAGAGTTCACCAAATAATTAGCATGTGTCTATCTGTAGCAACCTGGGGGCCAACTTCTTCACAATATCTTTAAGTTACCGTACATTAGTTGAATAAATCATGCATCAAAGAAAATTTAGAACAGAGATTTAAAGTAATTAAAAAAAAAACAATCTGCAAATCAATGGACACTGTAATGTTATGAAAACACAACAATTGTATATTCAGTTATTCCATGAAACAAGTCACTGGGAAATACTTGCTAGTGCTGCAAAATTTGGTACCTATCACAAGATTAGGCAGGAGCCTGAAGTTCAGAAATGTTAAACCAAGTTTAGAGAGAAGATTTAGCCTTGAATTATAAGTGCATACTTGGCCAACCCTGGAATACACTGAATAGGAATGAAAGGAAGAAAATAGAGCCAAAATTAGGATATTCTTTCCATCTCACTATCATCGCTATTAGGAGGGTGTTCACAAATACAAAAATTTCTGGTTGAAAGATGCCTCTTGTTTCCTGGAGAAATAGGAATAGTTGTCAGGTATGCCAGCATCCATTTCATTAAGTAAAAATCAGGAAACCTGAAGAGATTTACGAATCAGGAAATACCACCTCCGCACTAAGTTCATGGGCAAGCTGCCAGTCAAGAGCTGGTGAGAATGATGAGTGACTAATCAAAATTCTCATCCTTTAATTCTGAGAAATCAGCAATGAGTGCATCGAATCCTGTAATAGTTGATAAGGTTGAGAGCTACATGTACCTTTCCTTTCAATAATTGTGACTGCATGAAATGAGTGAGACAACAGCAGAATTTAGCTTTTGAGTGCAAAGCAAAGGTTGGTTGTTCAATCTAAAATTTCAAATGTATAAATGCACAATTCAACACATTTTGAATAAATTCATCCATGCATATATCAGTCATTGACACAACAGATTTGTGAAAAACCCTTGGCAAAGAAAATATACAAATCCTCCCACGCAATAGATTGTCTTTAAACAGATGTGTAGAAAATGTTGAGAAACAAACATTCAGTAAAATAAATTTTCTACATGAATTCTTATCAAACATCTTTATTCAATGCTTTATGGGTATCAAAGCTATGTAAATTGAGAAAATAAAGTAAGTATTCAAAGTAAATGTTTCTATTGATTTCACTCAGAAAATAGGAATGATAAATTCACAACAGACACAGCACACTGATAAATGTATAAATTTGCATTTCTGTTGCATTTCATTCCCTTTTTAAAGCATTTAATTATAATACCTATCCCAAACTCCCTTGTAAAAAATATAGTTTTTGCTTCCATTTTCAACACATACCTAATATTTGAGTGTTTATATACATATACACACACTACTGTATATGCTGTTATTTTCGCATACAGATATTTTCGCGAATGACAAGGCCAAAGTCATTTTCGCGAGATGCTGTTTTCGCGAATTGACGCCAACGCTTAAGTTAATGCACTATTAACAGGGCGCGTGGAGACATTTTCGCGTGTTGTTAAATTTGCGATCCTACTGTGATTCACGAAATTTGCGAAAATTAAACCCTCGCGAAAATAACAGCTTACACAGTACTTGTTATTAAATGAAGTACAACTCCAGACACAGCTAAGACCCATAGAAAGCACTGCTCAAAATATATTCAAACAAAACAAAGATGGTTTGGACTGCCAGCTTTAGATTCAAATACTGTAAAAAACAGAAATGTTTATGTGCATATTACTGTAAATCGAGGAATTTTCGCGTGCATTTTAATTTCGCGAATCCAAGATTCGCGAAATTAAAATGCACGCGAAAGTTCTTGTCTACACTATATGCATTGAATGCCAGTGGCAGTTCGCGAAAATTTCATGCCGCAAAAAAGGCCGTCGGCTCCAATTCGCGAAAAATTCATGCCGCGAATATATCATGTTTTACAGTATTTCACAAACTTCACGAGAGCCAAGATTTGTGAAATTAAAATGCACGCAAAAGTTCTTGTTTACACTTTATGCAATGACTGCAAGTGGCGATTCACAAAAAATTTCATGCTGCGAATAGGCCGTCGGCTCTAATTCATGAAAATTTCATGCCGCGAAGAAGGCCGTCGGCTCGAATTAGCGAAAATTTCATGCCATGAATATATCTTGCTTTACAGTACCAATTATGGTTGCTATTCTTCGCAAACCTTGTTCAAGCAAGGAGTCTGTGAGGCCTACAGGACAACTCCAACTTCATATAAAAGTGGCTCATTGCTTGGATACAGATAATATGGTACAAGAATCTAACTGCCATAACCTAACATCAACCAAATAATAATATCAGCTTTATTTCATAAAGAGGTATTAACTGAGAGATTGCTCAGGTAGTCACAGAAATTCGAAAGATACAAATATAAACAAGAACTTTGTAAATCACAGCTTCTTAAAAGATTCCTAACCCCAAGCATTTCTTCAACTGTAGATTCTCCTGCCTGGACCCAAGAGCAAACTGCTGACTCTGACCATTGCGGCCAGGGTCCAGCTCTACGGTTATTGATATCCTCTGGTACTACATTGTATCTTAGCTGTATTTCTAAACAGACTACAGTTTGCTGGGAGAAAGAAGAACATACATCTCAAGTGGGATACACACACTCAAGTAAGCAGGCAGGCAGATCAAACATCTTTGATGTTTCAGAATGATCTCTGGTCCACAGTTGTACTTCATTTAATACCTAACATCTTTATCTAATATATTTTCTTTCTCTAAATTTGTTGACTACTTGTGAATACCAATACCTCTTTCATCATTCATCCTCATACATCAATTTTGTTATAAAAAGTAAACAAATTTTGCAGCTAACTTCTGAAGAACAGCTTGTGCACAGATATACAATGTATACAAGTATCTGACTCCTAGCTGATGTTATCGATAGCCAAATTGTAACAATCTTTAAAAAAAAAAAATAATGATACAGCTTCATCAAGGTGTTCATGCAGATATTTCACAAATGTCTCTCGTAGACACTGGGTCATTTTGGCACGCAATGGGACTGCAGTCTGCCCCGATCTGCGAGTCTTCGACTGAAAAAGTTTGGCTACTATCGCTGCGGATGTACAGTGAATATAGTATATTGCAACAACTCCATTTTCCATTACTGTAATAGAAAGCATCTGCTGTTCGATAGAATCAACTTCAAGATCGAAATAGAGTGAATTAGAAGCAATCTTTTTCATTTGGTACAGACAAGCTTTATCCAATAAATTTAGTAGGCACATATAAACTGCAACAGAATGTGCTGAAAACTATCGAGCTCAGTACAGTGATTTTTTTTTTTTTTTACGTTATGAAGTTTCTTTATGGTTTTTATTCATATTTCATAAACAAAATTACAAACTTTGTTGACAAAATGCTATTGTTGGCAAATTCTCTGCTTGCCCTCATCTATCTACACCTTAAAGAGATGGTACAGTATTGGTGGAGATGAGAATAGGGCTTTTAACTTTTTGCGAGATACCAAGAAACCACTTATGAAATAGTACGGACCATACCATTCTAATAGGAATTCAAAGTTTATTTGATGAAAATCAGTTCTGGAATGGCTGAGACATCCAAAAACAAAGTAAAACAAAGCCATTGTAATAAAAGGTGGGTACCACGTTTTATTCGGATCGCTCTGTTTTGGGTATCTCAGCTATTTCAGAACCAAGTTAAAATATAAACTTTGAATTCCTCTTGGAATTACAGGCTCTTTCATATTTCATAAGAATTTTCTCACTATCTCACCAAAGAATGTTAGAAAAGAGAATTTAATATGTCTCAACCAAAACTATCAATCACTTTAATCACTTGCTTTCCGACAAACAAACAAATACTAATAATAGCTTCATTCCCCACCAATCCAAGTGCAGAGATATACAGCAGAGAAACCCCAGTTTCAAGTCAAAATTGTGTCAATGTGAAGGACTCCTTTGTAAGAAATTTTTTTTCAAAGACCAAAAAAATTTGCAATTAAATTCATAATGTATAGAGTTATTTTTAGGGATCGCTTTTCAATACAAATACGGGATGACAGTGTGACATATGATGGGTATTGTCAACAAAGATTGACACTAGAAAGGTCTGCATTCAGCACATAACTCCCTCTTGCTCCGAACTCTTCAATGCTGCCAGAGTCAGACTACTTGAAACATAAGTAAATAAATGAATAAATAAATAAATAAATAATAATAAATTATCTAATTAATCAATTTATCAATAAATTAATAAACATTTCTTTACTCTTCAGCCACAGTTAATCATATATACTACATATGGATGCAAAAAAAGATTAATTAATTAAATTCATATTTTTCTCTTTTTTTTTAATAATCTCCTTGAAGTACAGATAACCCTTTAAGATATTGACAAATTAAAGGGATACTACAGTATTGGTGGAGATGAGAATTGGGCTTTTAACTTTTTGCAAGATACCAAGAAAACACTTATGATATAGTACAGAGCATACCATTTTAAGAGGAATTCAGAGTTTATTTGATGAATATCGGGTTTGGAGTGACTGAAACATCCAAAAACAAAGTAAAACAAAGCGATCGTAATAAAGTGTGGGTCCCACACTTTATTAGAATCGCTCTTTTTTGGATATCTCAGCCATTTCAAAACCAATTTTCATTAAATAAACGTTGAATTCCTTATAGAATTACATGCTCTTTCATATGTCATAATAGGTTTCTCCTTATATCACCGAAAAATGTTAGAAACCTGAAATTAGGTCTCAACCAAAACTGTACGATCCCTTTAACGTATGAAAGTGGGAGTATTTTTCTCGAGGCATTGATGGGTGAGATCAGAGCTAAATAAATCTAGTGTACATACTTTAGAAAAAATGGGGGGCGCAGGACATAATATCTGCTCCCTTAGATCAAGTTGAACATTGTTTACAAAGTAAGTATGGTGAGGGGCAAGGTTTGTGTACAATTAAAAGTGGGTGGAACCTAAAAATCTAAGTACATCAGTCTGAATTCCTGGGTCAGAGCACACGGAATGATATGGCCCATTTCACACTCAAAACTTAACACTGCATGCAGGTACACTGTAGTGAGCCTTTGAAACGGGCAAATTCTTTGTACAAGAATGCTCACGTAACTCTCTGTATGTGTCATAAAGTGAAATGCAATGACAAAACAACCCACAAAACAAAAACGATGGGATGAATGAATATTTACACAAGGTCTCCGAAAATTCTTTCAGAAGAATGATACTGTGTTGGCAATGATAGATTGTTCTGGATGAAAGAAATTGATTTCCCCTCTGCGTACTGTCACAGGAGGGCATTTCAAACATCATTTGCACGACTGAAGATATTGCGACATCGCTGACGAACAAACATTTGACAGCCGCAGAATACATTCGTTTCATGCAAACTGTCCTATTCCTACAATCTGCAATTCTCGTCTCCTACAATCTAGTCATTACAATGAGAGGGCTAGGGTGGTACTAAACATTATTGCTTTTAAAGCACATTTCACTTTTTTTTTTTCCCCCCACACGCAAATCTCACACTGACAATGTGAAACGTGGTACGACACGAGTCGGTGAGAACATCTGTCGCATCATCGTATCATCTGACAGGAGTCTTTACACACAAAAAGTATAAATTGGCAATGATAAGTCCATTCTTTGAATACATATTACTGTACATAAAGCTGTCAATACTGTCAGTCACATTAGTTTGACACTATTTTCTTCTCCTCTCCATATATTTACACACCACATGCATGCATCTTGTCACAAAATCGAAAATCTTTTTCGAGTTCTCTATTTGCTCTCATTTGCAAACATTTTTGAGATGGGAGATATATACTCGTGACACAAAATGCAACCTCTTCAATTTAGAAGTTTGATGCAAATCACAACTTTGGTTTCCCACCAAGTGTCTGCATATCTCTCCCTCTTGCAATGCATATTGGCACGAGTGGAGAGGACACGCTCCATTCAAAGTCTTTACTGAAAGTCTTTTTTGTAATACTTAAGGTCAGTCTCTATTGATTGCTCCTCTGCAATCTCTTTTTTGGGCCAGTCCGGTGGATGTTGGCATCACGAAGGGTCATCGGCAACCCAAAATGGCACTCTCATAATGCTCCACTGCCAAGTTCAGCTGCTACAATTTGACAGTATAAGGATCTTAACATTATACCAAAGGTTCAATCACAGCAAGACATATCTACAATATTTTCTGCACTCTTCTCTTTTCTTCTCTCGGGAAAACATCACACTTATACACCCAGAGAGAAAGATCCGTCCAATAATCTTTCCAAAGCACACTGTGCATGCTATAACCCTGCTTGCCTTTAAGTTATATCACGAGACCTTGGCAAAATGTCCGCCTAGGCAAGATTGACATTGTTCAACTGGCATTCATCTCCCTAGAACTCTGCCCTCTAACAGCCGTGATGTGAACGGACTGGAAACTTGAGCTATTTCCGCCTTTCTACTACAAGGTATAAACTCTAGATAGATATGATTATACTCTGTATCAAAATTAGCAAGTTCCTCTACCATCTTTTAGTATACATGCAGCCATTGAAGGAATCACAGAATTCAACTGCTTACTTTACACACCCCTTGATGATCACTTAATATATCATATATCTTTATATCATCTTCCAAGCTCACACTTTTGAAACATTGCTAGCCTCCAGCCGAACATTTTGACCATCTGTTGGAGAAATATTACACTACATGTATGTTCTCTATGCTACACGCGGACAGACGGAAGATTGCAAATGCGACACCTTTGGCAGTATAAATATTCTAATACTCGCGACAAGAGGAGAATTCATCTACCATGTGCAATATCTCTTGTTCCACAATATGAACGCTAGCTAAAGATATCACTTTGTGAAGCATGCCCTTATGAAACATATCAGAAGAAAGATAAGAATCCAGAGGTCACAAGGTCAAAGGTTAGTTCCAGACCTCTCAGACTGCACATTTTCTGACCTGTGACTCTTAACAGTACAAAGGGTGAAATATCTACCTCATATCTACCTTCTTAATATCTAACTCTTGAGTCTCTGGTATATGATCTACTAGACGAAGTATTTAAGGTGGAGGGGTTCTTCCTCATGTCAAACCTTGTTCTCACCCTCTCACTCTACCTCTCTCTCTCTCTCTCTCGTTCTCTCTCTTCTCTCTTTCTATTTATCTAACTATCTATCTATCTACCTATCTATCTATCTTTTCAGCCTTTAACTAGTGAATATTATGTACTGTCCTACTGAGGTACGTTGTATTCTAAACATAAGAGTGCAGTGCGCTGTCAGAGTTACGGCTGTCCTGCACTACCTGCGTACTACGTGACAAGTCTTTGGTATTGCAACATGCCATGGCGTGGGGGTGGGGAGGGAGGGCGGGGGCGTGGAAGGTTTGTAGAAGCAGAGGGGTCGGAGAGGGGTTTGGGGGAGATGCGAGAGTGTCGTCAAGGGTACTGATGCATCTTGTCATCCTCGTAGCTGTCCGGTTCTTGGAAGGAGGCGGGGCGCTTGATGGCCCACTCCACCAGTGCGTAGGACAGCTTGGGATCCGACATCCCGTACCAGAACACCGTCCACTTGCTGTTGCTCCAGCTTCCCTCGCATCGCTTGAAGTACCTGCAAGGCAGATGGCAATCATCGTGATGGAAAGAACAACATCAAAACATTGAGTCAAAAAGGAGCAGAAAGAAAGATGAGGAGAGTTATGAGGAGAAGGAGAAGCATTGCGAGGGTAAAAAGGAGATTACTGAAAATATAATGCTGTCATTTCTGTTAAAACAAAACAAAACAAAACAAAACAAAACAAAACAAAACAAAACAAAACTTGTCCACAACCTTCTTTGACTACAATTTCTTTCATTTGTGGGATTATCTCATTCACCATATTACATCTTGAAGATATCTCTTTACTGCATGTGAAGTACACTTGAACATTTGAAGGGGTCGGTGCAATATAGTGCTAACCCACACTTTTGTCAAAATTGAGTTACATGCATTTTTATAATCCTTATCCTTCACTCTAACGTCCCTGAAAATATCATATTTGAATTCAACCAATAAGATGGTAAGAATACATGCATTCATGTTTTATTAACATACAATGTATGGACTTTCCAAACATTCAACAGCGATTATCTCAGAATGACTATTGTATGGGTTAGCACTATATTGCACCGACCCCTTCATTTGAATCAAGAAGCACACATCTGATCTGTTTTACGAGCTTCTGAATTAATAACTCTTCCACACTGGTTCCCAGTGAAACTGAAACTACACACACATGCGGACATGGTAAACCTATCACCACATTTGACTTGATTCGATTAACATGTCACGACATAGCTTCCTGTACACTACACATATATAAAGCATCACACCACAAATAGGAGGGTGTACATTCTCTACACTCTACCCTCTTTACTTCCTAAAAGAATACATACACAAGAAAGACTATCAGAGCTCCCCTATGCATTAACCCTAAAAAGGCCGGGGGGGGGGGGGGTTTGAATCAACCCCCCCCTCAACATTTTTCGCGACTACTCCGCCGCGCGAAATTTTTTGACTGCGCCGTTCGCTGACTTTTTACTTTCAAGTCTCGCGCATCTTTTGACACCATTTTTGCGAAAATCGTGCATACCGTTACAACGCTGCATAACATTTTATACATGCCTGTCAGACCGAAAATGGCTCAAAAACGTGATTTTGTGTATAAAGTCTATGCAAATGGAGTTTTCTCTTCTTACTCATAAAGATATGATTATTTTCACTTTCATAGGCTGAAACTAAGTAATTTTAGCATAATTATGCTTGAAATAGGTTCTGTTATAAATTTTGCGGGAAAAAAATGATAAACCAAAGGTCGAAAGAAACAAAGAAATACGTAAGAAATTCATAAAACAATAAAATACATAAGAAATTGATTTTGATACCAAATTTTTTTTCCAAGTACATTGTTCGGACTGCTACAAAGAATGTTTTCACCAAAAATTAGGATTCTAGGAGCTTTAATTTCTGATTTGGAGCAAATTGTATGATTTTATGTATATATTAGCATAATCAATTATTATGACAAAAATTTCCATTTCTTTTTGTATAGCTTGGTAGATTACGCCACAGGTAATGCACGTGCCAAATTTCATGGCGATTATGCGATTGACGGCCGAGATCTCGGGGGGGGGGGGTTTGAATCAACCCCTCCCCGGCCACAGAACACCCAGAAAAGCCCGGCCTGGTTAGGGTTAAACCCAATGTGTAATAGCAATTACTTAAGTCTATATACCTACTAATGTTTATGTTTATAAGTTAGCCAATACAATACAATATCAATTTTTAAAGCAGATATACAGTATGTACACTGTATTCTGCTGCACTCAGGAGCTTGTGATGCACTTGATATGACACTTTATGCATATATATACATGTATATACCGATGTGTTGGCTCAGTGAGTAGAGCGGTTGCCCTCACAATCGGGAGGTCGTGGCCGCGTCATACCAAAAGACGTTAAAAGATGGGAGTTGCTGCTACCTTGTTTGCCGTTCAACAGTTGAAAAGGTTAGAGCAACGTCGATCTGGCGCTGCTCAGTGGCTGCCGGGCCCACGATCAATTGGGCAAAAAGAATTTCCATTCTTGGACAATAAAATTTGGAGTTTATATCCAAAACAATTATTATTATTATTATTATGTATCATTGAAAAGATATGCTTTTAATTTCCACCTGAAACACAATTTTTCAAGTCCAAGAGCTTGTTTCTTCCTTAGTTTTGGGTGCTATCCATGCAAATATGTAATCTAATGCTAACATTGTTCTATGGGAGTGATTTGCTGTAGTAACTAATCTTGGGAAGTACAAAGGTTATGGGTTAGCTTGCAAAGGTTTTATCAGGTCAGCAATTGTGTAATGGAACTCATGCTTGGACCTCCACATGCTTTCCCGATGACCAACAGAACTTTGCATGAAATTCTGTGGCGTATTGCAAGCAATTGCATATCTCTCAGGAGAGGAACCATCTTGGGAATTTAGAGAAACCAGAAAACAGTCCTGCACATGTTACCATAATGTACCTGAAGCAGCAACCCACCAAAAACAGCCTAACCCCCGTTCATACTGGAGTTCTTGTACGGATATATAATGAATGGACATACGATGTATGGATATTGGACATTTTTACATGTCCGAATGGCCATAAATTGGTACACTGTACATTGTATATTCATGAGTATATGTTCTCATGTCCACATGTGGCATAAAGTACAAAGTAGGCGGGGCCTTTTCACTAACTATCAAATGAATCCAATGCAATGAAGTAACACAATGCTAAAAGCTGCAAATAATTCTCGGTATCGCCAATGCACAGAAAACGTCTGTGCACGCTGAAGAGCCCTGTCACAGATGCACGGTGGGATTCCTCAGTGCCATTGTTGCTTCCGGTTGTCTTGCCCGCGTCCCAGTTCCAATATGATTCAGAAGAGTTATTTGTCTGCTTTTACGTTGTTATTCCTTTTTTCTTGGCTATAATTCAGCTTTAAAAGAGTTGAAAGTTTCTAATTTTACTGATTTGCGGGCACTAGAGTCATGGTTCACAACTGCAAGGCTTCAATGTGCTGGTCACATGATGGAAAGCGAAGAAATCCTTAACAAAAAATACCCCTGGATAAAGACAAAACGTGACCTGAGTGTATATGCAGCCAAAACCGGGGCAAGTTTGTCCCCTGAGCTATCCCATAATGCATCTAAAACGCTGCTCTGCACACGGCAATCAGGTATTGGTGATACCGAGTATTCTTACTGACCAAGGGAGAGACTCATACATATTCATGAGCTTCTCATGAAACATGACAGTACATATAGTCCAGCGCTGCCATATGATTATCATATATCGGGACATTTTATCCGAATGGTCTCAAATAAATAAATGTGTTGTATATCCACATGTTTTATGAATATACATTAACTCGGTAGGTCTGAACACACGATACATCCCTGATGAAGAATTCTTGTGAACACTCCTCACTCACCATGGATTAATCTTATTGTTGCTTCTTGATCGCCAGAAGAGCATCCCAAAGTCCCTCCTCAGGTAGTCCCACAGCATCTCGCTGGTCCCTTCCCCCTGGAGGTTGAGGAGATGGAGAACAGGATGGAGAACACGATGGGATGGTTTGAGAGGTGTGGCAATATGTTTGAACAGGTGGGTTGGCGGTTGGAATCATTTGCTCAGGATTCATAAAACATGTATGCATGTATTTGTGTGTGTTTGAGTGAATTTGTGTGTGTGTGTGTGTGAGTGCTCGTGCGTGCTTGTCTGGATCTACATTGTATAATATAATACAGACATATGTTAGTTAGTTAGATAGATACAGATAGAGACATACATATCTACATGTCAATATAGAGCTATAACTCAACATACATGTATGCATGTACAAATATGTATAATTTCTTTGGGTGTGTATGTGATTATGCATATGCTTAGTTACTGTATCGTCTACGGCTATCTATTTAAACATATTTTATCTATCTATAAACTGTACGTAGATGTTGTAAGTAGATAGATTGATAGAGACATAAGGTAGATATACAGCTATATATTTATGTGTTTAAACCTACTATACATAAATATATGATAGACAGGTAGGCAGATGGATAGATAGATAGACAGACAGATAGATACAAGGAAGTGTAGGTAAATGAACAAAACAATAATTTGCCCTATGTTCTTTTTGCAGTCAAAGACATGGCTTACCTGTGTCTGGAGGCTGATGGAAAACTTGTCGAGATAAGGCACATCGTGAACGTCGTCCTCTTTGGTGATGATGGCCACGGCGTTGTAGCCCTCCGAGAGATAGATGGTGTGCAGCCGCCGCGGCAGCTCCTGCATGTAGCTCCTCTTCAGCACCCGGCCAAAGGACCTGCCAGGGGGAGAATGGGAGCCACAGCTTCATCCCCAGCAGAGGAAAGTCACACGTGGCGAGAATGGAGCGGAACAGAGCGGAACAGAACGAAGCAGAACAGAGCAAAACGGAGCGGAACGGAGCGGGATGGGGCAGAACAGAACAGAACGGAGCAGAACGAAGCGGAATGGAACAAAATGGAGCAGAATGGAGCAAATTAGGAATGGGGCATGCGGGGAGCATATAGGAAAGGCATAAGAATGCAAGAAGCAAAACAATTCTTTAGCTTTTTGAGCATCAAAAATCTTTTACGGATAAGATAAAAGGAATAAAATTTGAAATTAGCAAATCATATCTGAAATTTTCCAATGGCAGTGAATTTACACATCCAAAAGAGGGAGTATGTTCATAAAAAATATTTTTAAAAAAATATATGACTTCAAAAGTCATGAGCAAAGCTATGGATTATGTCATTGATTGTGAAACAATACTGCCAGGAATGCATGAAAAGTGATGTTCAGTATTTAAGCTAATACATGCCGGAAGCATATGAAGGCAAACAAAACAGAAGTCAAGCATCTATCACAAGACACATGAATTGGCCTACAGCAAATATGCATTGTCAAGATTGTTAAACTGTAATCAAAGTGCAAGAAGAACAAAAAACATGGTGAAATTCTACATGGCCATTATCGGCACATTAACAACATTATCAGCATTGATAAAATATATTCATTATAACTCTCACATTAAATCTTTAGAATCATCATAATTGCCAGCGTCATCATAGCAGCCATCTTCATCACCATAATCACCGTCATCACAATCATCATCACCATCATCATCACTATCATCATCACCATCATCATCACCATCATCATCACTACCATCATCATCATCATCACCGTCACCATCACCATCACCATCACCATCATGACCATCATCACCACCATCACTATCACCACCATCACCACCATCACCACCATCACCATCACCATCATCATCACCATCATCACCATCATCATCACCATCATCACCACCATCACCACCATCATCACCATCATCATCATCACCATCATCACCATCATCATCATCACCATCACCATCACCATCATCACCATCATCATCACCATCATCATCACCATCATCACCATCACCATTATCACAATCATCACCATCACCATCATCACTATCATCACCATCACCATCATCATCATCTCTATCATCATCATCATCACCACCATCACCACCATCACCACCATCACCACCATCACCTGTATCATTACCATCCTCATCACCACCATCACCATCATCATCACCATCATCACCACCATCACCATCATCACCATCATCATCATCATCACCATCATCACCATCAACATCATCACCATCACCATCACCACCATCATCATCACCATCATCATCACCATCATCACCATCATCACCATTATCACCATCATCCTTATCATCATATCCACCACCACTATCATCATCATCATCATTACCATCATCATTATCATCTGTCATCATCATGACTAGTCTTGACATCTTCATCAGCCACACTCTCACCACCACATCATGTACTGGCCTCAAGCATAGCAATTGATGGAGTACCACTGACACTCTAAGTCACAGACTAACAGCACAGGAGATCCCTCCTTTCCATCTCCCAAGTACAAAACGGTCACACTTACTTACAAAAACGTGCTTACAAGACATGTATACCCCAGGAAACCCAACATCATCCCACTCAAAGATGCTACGCTGTGCTGCCAGTCGCCATGGTAACCATGACGTTCCTCCCAGTCCTCCAGACCATCCAAAGGGAGATGGAAGCATCATCCCGTGATGATAAACTCTTCAATTCATCCAATAAATTTCAGATCAGACCAGTTCTCTGGAATAAATTTCTTGCGAAATGTAATCCGTTCAAATATCTATTCCTGGCACCTCCCAAATCTTGATGTTTTCACTGTTTTCCACTCCATCTATTTTCCCAATTTACATACTTTCTGCCAAGTTTTACACATGGTAAAAGCCATCATGCATGAGACAATGAGGAGTATTGCATCCACAAATATCACAGTCATGTAACATGAGGAGTGTTTTTAAAGTACCCAGTGAATGCACTGCTGGACAACTCACATATTTCTGCAGTTTTAAGTTAGCAATGCATGTCAAATATGACAAAATTTCCCACCATCATTAGACATATTAAAGGGTGTGTACAGTTCTGGTCGAGGTGAGGATTTAGCTCTTAACATTTTGTGAGATATTCAGAAACCACTCTATGAGATGTCAAAGAGCATACAATTCTAAAGGGTATCAAAAGTTTATTTGATAAAAATCGGTTTTGAAATGGCTGAGATATCCAAAAACAAGGTGAAACAAAGAGATCCTAATAAAGTTGTGGCCTGTCGCCTTTAATTATTATCACTTTTTTGGATATCTCAGCCATTTCAGAACCAATTTTCATCAAATAAACATTGAATCCTTCTTAAAATTACATGCTCTTTCATATTTCATAAGAGGTTTCTCATTATCTCACTTAGGAATGTTCAAAACATGAATCCCCACCTCAACCAGTACTGTACAGTCCCTTTAACCGGCATTCATGAAATATGAATGTATCCCGAGGGCACACCTCACTATATTCCATCCTCATTTTCTTCCTCATTTTCTTTTTTGTCTAGACTGTTTGTGTTTTAACAATCTTTTCTTTTTTTAACAGAAAACAAGCAGTATGTTTACATATCATATCTGTGCAGTCATGCAGCCAATTTCATTCAGAAAAAGTGCTCTTTATTTTTCCGACTGATTCTTTCTTCTTCTTTTTTTTCTTCTGGCACACACTATACACACTTGCTCAAGCAATAACACCCTAACTGTGGAACGACACAAAACCTGAGCTGGCTAGCAAATTAGCAGAGCCAGCTGCAATCTCTCGGGTTAAATTCAGGCAATTACTCCCTTAATGGCCGAGAAGAGGCAATCTGGGATCCGTCCGTCGTCGCGAGACGCCAGCAAAACAAGAGACGACACTCTGCACTACACACGGTGGATCTTAAAGAACACACATCCGCCACAGTTACACCGCTGGAAGCAAACTTCTGGTATAAACGGCTCACAATGGTTTCGCATTTCTAGCATTTCTACCCAACAGACACTTCTCTTCTACTCTTCATTTACTTTTACCTCTCTGTACTTCCAAGCAACCAGTAACATTCAGCTCTCTCTCTATCTCTCTCCGCTCTTTCTCTGTCTTCTTTCTCTTCACTTTAATCCATGTTTATACAGCATCATGAAAAATCACTCAACATTCTCAGCAATAGATTGCTAAATATACATCCATATAACTCTGGATACGGCTTTAGGGAGACATCGTGTGGATGAGCAATTTCGATAGTAAAGCATGCAATTGAATGGGATATAACATACTGCAAAAGTGGACATTTTCGCGATGTCGACATTAAAAAAAAAATTTAAAAAAATTAAATTAAAAAAACATAAAAGTAATCTTACTCGAGAGTGAAAATTTACTCTTGTAAAAATATCTACTTTTACAGTGCCAGTTAAAAACATTAAGAAGACACAAATTGTCTCCTTACGGTTAAGTATCTCCTTAATAAAGTATGTATGCACATATAATGTCTTCCTACAGCTGGATCATTAGTTTATTTACAAATATTCCACCACCATCTAAAGGTTTGCCACATGTAATCTTGTATCCTCACCTTGTAATCAGCTGTATAAGTCTCTCTTTATCTACATTCTCGAGGTCGTAGTACTTTTCTATCCTCTCTGTATTCTTGAACAGTGTACCAGACCCTGGGTGAAAAGAAGGAGACATTTTTAAATAGTTATTGCAAACAATATTAATTTGGGTATTGTTTCATGTCTGACATTGTTGCATTTTACAACTATTTAAAGCAATGTATCTCAGAATTTGCGACAACATCATCCCCTTCTCAAACTTACAGAGTGAATTCTTTTTTAGTCTATCATTTGGGGAAAAAGTACAAACAAACTGTGAAATCATCATACATGTATGTATGTAAATGGCTTAATGAAAGGTGTAATACATCCAGTCTTTGTCTACGGCCAAGATTTGGCTCAAGCACAAGACCTTTGGTCTCTAATCTTCTTTGTGTCCTTGCACCTGTAGCCACAACCTGACATTCCTCTTTACTGGAATACACATATTTACATATTATTGAAAAATACATATTTATATATTCTTCGAATATGCATATTTTTATACTACTGGAATATACATGTTTTATATTATTGGAATATTCATATTTATATACCATTGGGATGAATTAACATTTAACTAGAATATGAATATTCATATATTATTGGATTATACATAACTATATACTATTGGAATATACATATTTATATACTATTGGAATATACATGTTTATATATTACTGGAATATAGATATCATATATTATTGGAATACACATATACTATTGGAATATATATATTCATATATTATTGAAATACACATATCTATATATAATTGGAATATATATACACATATATATATTCATATATTATTGGAATATACATATCAATATATTATTGGAATATATACATTTGCAGATCAGACAAGACAGGGAGGAGTTAACTTGGCAACGACCAAAGTCGGCCTGCTTACCATGGTGGGTGAAGAGCTCAGCTAGGAGAGCGTCCGGCGAGGTGATGACCACACTGGACATGGCCGGGAGGTCGTGGAGCATGGTGGCGATGTACTGGATGCGGTTCTGGCAAGAGTCGGTGCACCATGGCTCCTCGATCATGGAGTCGACGTCGGCGGGGACGTGGACCTGGGGAATGACCTGTAGACAGGTGGGAGAGGGAAAAACCAGTAAATGACTGGGTCACATTTGGAGGTGCATGATTGGAAAAAAAAAAAAGCTTCCACAAGTGTATCTAAGCCACTGTGTTGTTTGAAAGCATTGTGCATCATTGCCAATAAAAACTTTCCACAAAACATCTTTGATATTCGTTTTTGAGATGTACATACATATTTTCGGTCAACAAAGCCATCTGCCGAGTTCCTGTGTGAAGTCTTCATCTGATTAATTTCTAATTTGATTAAAATGAACTACATCTTATTATCCGATATAATTAAAGACTTATGTGTAATCACAAAGAAAGATTTTATCTTAGTGTTGGTAGTTTGATTATGGACAAATTGTTCAAAAAAGGTCTCTTTAATGTTGGCAGTAAGGTTATGGCCAAATTGTTAACACTGAATGCATAGCAATCATGGGTTTTACAACCACAAACAAATGAACAAACTATGGCAACGTCCACTGGTACTCTTCCACAGAAATGAAATGTTGTAACTTAATACTTTGCATCATACAGTCATGACTTACAGCATCACAACACGTTCAGGCACTCGGCCATGTAGGTGTAAGCATGCTACAAGGCTGGTGCCTTGATTGCAGATTTTAATGACTTGTTTCTTCTCAAATGAATAATTTACTCATGACAAAGGTAAGTCCTTATCTACTTTTTCTAGTTTTCTGAAATGAACAAGAGATGGGTATAGATGAACTGGCATGGGATAGTTCTCTTCTGTTTTATCATGTCAACAAATTTGATTATAATTCTTCAACAGATCTACATCCTTCAAGAGCGTGACAAATAAGGGTTTCCTCACCTCCCCCTGCCCATCCAGAATTCCTCCCTTGTTGTTGAGAAGTAGCACCTTGATGGGTTGGACAGCCTTGGCAATCTCGGCCGTGGCCTCGGAAGCATCTATACTGACAAGCTGCGAACTGGACGTCTCTCCAATGGATGACACCACCGGTATATGCCCTGACCTGGAGGGAGGCGGTTGCCATGGAAATGACCATCACACAGGGATGTATATTGTGGAATACATTGTCATCCCTCCCCTTGCCTAGTACCACCACTCCATTCTTACATTCTCTATCATCCTCAACTCTCCCATCATCATCAGCTAGGAAGCATCATCATGGATTGGAAATCACAGAAGAAATCCTCAATGAATGAAACATAATGACACAATCTACAATAAATGCATGAAGTATATTAGCCTTCTTCTATACTAAAGGCAATCATGTTGTTGTTAGCAACAACAGTTGTGACTGAAGAGCTGAAGGGCTGAAACTAAGCACATCAGTGCAAGGTACTTCTTAGATCTGTGATTGCGATTATCAGTCATGACCAGGAGAGCATACTAGTCCATGTGAATAATTCAAACAGTAAATTTGACCAATAAAACTGGTCAATTGAAAACTGACCAACTGAAAATTTGCCCATCTGCTTTCAGTGCAAAAAAAAAATGAAAAATAGACAAATAAAAATAGATGAATAAATAGATAAATAAGTAAATAAATACATTACTTAATTAATAATAAACATATAAATAATGTACTCATAAGCTTTTTTGAAGGCATTCTGTTAATAAATTGTAATTTTTGCAACTAAATGCTGGGTAGGATATTTAGTATTCGATTCAAAGGTACAAGTACTAGAATTCAGACATATCTCCAAAAGCACTTTCGCTGGGTTTTGGTTCTCGCTGGTGGTTTAACTAGTCTTGCACAATGACCCTCTCACTGCACCTCTTGAAATCACTATAGTGGGAGGGACTTTGAAAAAGGCTAGTTGTGTATAAGAATTTCAAGAAAAAGTGATATCAGGTACGGTGGGATGTGTTACATGTTATCTACATCATGCCTTTTATTCTCTTTCCTGATTCTCTTGTAAGATCCCACTCAGGAGAACAAGGGATGAGGGTGAGAAGGTAGATGTAGATGGTAATGCTGTTAGCAAAGGATGATGACTTTAATCAAGACAGCTCTACGCATCTGAATGTTTTATGACTTTAACAGCCACACCATCAGCAGATATGAACATACAAAATGTAGTTGAACATGAGAGTGTCATGGTTGAAGGAATGAAAATAGAGGGAGGGATGGGAGGAGGATGAGGAGGTGGAGGAGGAGGAGGAGGAGGTGGTGGAGGAGGAAAAGGAGGAGGAGGAGGAGGAGGTGAGGAGGAGGAGGAGGAGGAGGTGAGGAGGTGGAGATGGAGGAAAAGGAGGAGGTGGAGATGGAGGAGATGGAGGAAAAGGAGGAGGAGGAGGTGGTGGTGGAGAAGGAGGAGGAGAAGGAGGAGGGGAAGGAGGAAGAGGAAGAGGAGGAGGAGGAGGCAGAATATGGCCTTACCCTATACACCACTCCAGGGGCTCGGTGTTGACGTGAACAACCCTCCCCTTGGATCGCCCCTCACTCACTGGCTCCGCCTGCAAGACGTTACTCCCTGAGAAGAGCGGATGGGCGGGGGCGCCGCTAGCCTGAAGGAAGTTCACCATGGTCATCGTATCCGTCCTCACTCGACTCCGACTAGCCTGGGGGGAATGATGCAGGAATGGGGTCATTCATTTGGCATGGGAGTAACACTGAAGTGTACCTACAATGTATTGAGCTACACTGTACCAGTGTTAGCATTTTCATTGTCATCATTGCTGAGTGTTAACTTGTACATAATGACCCTTGTCAGACATATTCTATTAATTTTCATAAGACCTAGTTATCAGTAAATACTCCCTCCTAGTACCTTACTCAACTCTCGACTCCCCTGGGGGAATGATACAAGCATATGTTCACTAATATGATATGGGAGTGACACTGAGCATACTAATATTGACCTACCGTTATTTGTATTTTCATAGTCCTTATTCCGGATTGTTGAGTTGTACACAACGACACTTGGCAGACATATTTTTATATTTGATTTTTTCATCTACTGGGATATGAAATAGTAAAAATATTATTAATATTCCCACCTAGCATTCACTCTCTCCTTTTCTCCCCCCCCCCCCCCCCCGCCAAACAGTGTCAATTTCAATGAATTGCTACTACAGTGCACTACAGCTCTCATCTTTTCAGCTTCTCCAGAAGCTCAGCCGCCTACGTGCATGTTTGCATGTTACACAGCTTACCTCTCTCCGCTGCAATATGGACACATACCATGCTCTCAGTTTTTCCCCTCACCATCCCCTTCCTTTGCTTTCACACAGTGTGATTGGAAAGGGGGAGGAGATAACTAGCACACGTTCTATTCTCACCAAAAAAATTAACTGCCATCTCTTGGCCTGACACGCCAATCCCTGTAATTGTTCCCCGATGTAGCGCAGCAACATCATTTTCTGTGCATTGATGTCTTCAGAAGTAATATTTCAACTTCAGTACAAGTATAAAAATCAGTTTCACACCATATTAAAAATCCTTCAAACGATCAAGTCAGCCCTCGCACATGAGAGCTATTCTGTTGTGTATCAAAACTGTGCACATATTAATTCATGCAGGTACAGCAGACTTTCGTTTAGTCAGGAAAATGTGCATTATATCTCTTTGGGTTTTGTCTGCATATAACAGCTCAGTCAAATACTTTCCTGGCTTAGTTGTTACAATAACCAAAGGTACAACACAGATTTGGATAGTTTGGTTATGAAAAGTTCACCAGGCAATGGTTGATATGCTACTTGCTCTGGTTAAAAGGTATTGAAAAATTATATGGGAAAAAAAAGAATAAATAATGATAACAAATAAAAAATACACTTGTACATAGGTATAAGTTTTACCAACCCTTTATTTCCAGCTTTCATTGTTATTGTTGTTGCTAACCTATTCATAATAATCTGTACTGTCATTGAATTCATTTCTATTAATACTACTAACATCGTCATTATTTTTACCATGAAATCAGTAAAGATTAAAAAATAATAATTGAAAGTAAAACAAGCATTCAAACATTCAAACAGAATTTTACTGGCCTAGCACTTGTTCATTTTCTTCTCCCCTCCCCCCCCCCCCACCCCTCAATCCCCCAGGCCTCAGGGCCAGCATATGCACAATGTTGAGTGCATCCTTCTGCCTACCTGAAGTTCCTGGTCTGACATGTTGCTGCTCTCAGGCAAGGAAGCTCCGTGGACCACCAGTAACTTCATGTCGTTCCGGTGCAGGAATGCTAGGTTTGAGCTCAATGCCTCTAACTGTGCGAGGGACGAAGTGGTGGTAAAGGGTAGGAAGGGATGAAGGGGGGGGGGGGTTTAAGAAATGATAGATGTTTTAGTCACATAGGCAATGAGATAAACATATTCATCACATATTACACTTGGTCAATTTCTAAAATACAACTTTAATAAACAACCTATCAGAATGCAATTGTGTCGGTACCTAAGTCAGGTAGTTTAGCATGCTGGATTAATTTGTAGGGTATTGCATCTGCCTTGCAGTCAAGAGGTCCCATGCTCAAGTCCAAGACTTCAGATGAGCCAATGTTGAGGGTTATCAAGCCCTTCCCTCCCAAAAGTAGAAAGACAAATTACTGTCCCTCTAATGGGTCACAACATGCAAGAGGGTCACAACTCGCACATCTGAAAAGTTAAAGCCTTGAGAAGTAGCTCCCTTTTATTTACCTAGTTGGGGGAAAAGGTAACTCTGCCAACCCCCTCGTCTGTTTGATGCATGCGTGGGTAATCATCAGATGGCAATCATCTTCCCAGATTATTGCATATTCTTTTTTAATGTACCATACAAAAGAAGAAGGTACCCACATGGTTTCACAATGAATCAAGGTGATCCTCACTGCACTTTCAAGAGGGAGTGATAGATCTATTCTGTTCAAATGATCATGATGCTGAAACATCATACATGTCACATTTAATGCCCTCCTTTCATAAAAATTTAAAGAGGCCATGTCTCCTCCATTAAATACACATGAAGTGACTACTCAGTGTTGGTTAACAGCCCATCATGCCTGCGTTCGATTCTCACCACTCAAAATCTATAATTGATGGTATCGTTGATTGGATGGTGCCAAAAAATATACGACAGCTGTACTATTTGCAACCTCCTTGCAGTGATTTATTGGTGTATCAGCAATGAATGATTAAAGTCTACTGACGAAGAGGACGTTTGATTGCATGGGGACAACTTTTCCTGCCGCAAAGTATACCCTTCTAAAGAGGCCTGCCAAGTAGCAGTAAAGTCCTGTTCATAAGGCAGTCTTCTCATGTTCACTCTGTCTTCCTTTCAGACAGTCATCTGACATGGCAATGGCACTGCATTTCTTATGAAAACATGGTGCAAGGGCCAAGGAAAAATTTTCTACACACATACGGACCCGTAAACACACACACAAACATATATATGGATATAGACACTAAGGTCTCCATGGAAACCTGTCCCCAACATCAAGAGTGCATCCATCTTGAATTTGCATGGCACATCATATTTCACTTAAAATGCAACTCTTGTTGACTTGTTTTTAGAAGATGCTTCAATTACATAGCCCAGTTTAAAGGGACTGTACAGTACTGGTTGAGGTGGGGATTCATGTTTTGAACATTCCTAAGTGAGGTAATGAGAAACCTCATGTGAAATATGAAAGAGCATGTAATTTTGAGAAGGATTCAACGTTTATTTGATGAAAATTGGTTTTCAGATGGCTGAAATATCCCAAAAAGTGATAATAATAAAAGGCAACAGGCCACGCTTTTTATTAGGATCTCTTTGTTTCACCTTGTTTTTGGATATCTCAGCCATTTCAAAACTGATTTACATCAAATAAACTTTTGATACCCCTTAGAATTGCATGCTCTTTGACATCTTATAGAGTGCTTTCTGAATATCTCGAAAGACGTTAGAAGCTAAATCCTCACCTCAACCAGAACTGTACAGTCCCTTTAATCACATGTCATTCTACTGGATTATTTCAATTCAAGATGAATGGCAGAAGAGGCTATAATTCAATTAAAATTGTGTCATGACGATATTCTCACATTGGCAGAGGAAGCAAGGATACTATTAAAAATGTGTAGTAAAAGTGAAATTTTCAATACATCAGATTTTGCATTCTGAATATCTATATTGCTTCGCAAAAGTTATGCCATCCCAAATGTGACTTGTTTGACATCAACAAGGCCCAGAGGTGGAATATATGCATGGAGTCAAATCACATCCTCCGGAAGTTCTGCTGTGTTCATCCTGCCGGATTGTCAATGTTGCATTAATAATCATTTTGATTGACCCCTGGATGTTTGTGCTTTGTGCATTGCCTCCCAATTGTTGACCATAAGGAGCGGTCGATGTGGCGCAACCTCCGCGATTTTCTCATGTACTCGCGTCCATCATGCGCGATATATGTTCCTCTTGTGTTTATCCCACAGCCATCCTTCGTGCTTTGTGTCCCTATCATACTACACTAACAGCGGAGGAGGGTAGACGGAACACAACTTCTGGTGGTTCCTTTGTGTTTATGCGGCATTATTTGAGCAGTATGATTAGGATATATAGGCTTGCCTTATGTTGTAAGAAAGAAAAATGAAACTCAGGAAGATGCACATCAACAAACACCAATAAACACCAATCGACACGTCATCTATCAAATCAACTAACAACTGCTTTCACACAATGTGCATTCTAAGGAATGAATACTGCCCCTTTCATGCTGAGATTTAACCTTGCAGAAATTTCTGTGAAGCAGCCTCAGCACAGATTTCCCGAGACCTGCTTTAACGTTTACTAAGGACCTGCACAAGAAATGGCAATGGACAATGTGCATCCATATATATGACACAACCCATGGTAATTTATAATATCCCTAAAACTGCACTGATACCCTATTCATAGGGCATTTAGAACACTCCAGGAGCAGTTCTAAAGCTTTCTCAACTCTGCATGAAGAGAAAGAAAAATAGAATCAGGAGCACTCCCATGAAATGCTCTAAACTCTGTATTTAAACCGTCGCCAATGTTCAGAGCACTCTGGAAGTGGAATGCAGTGTGTGCTGTACATACTGTACAGTTTACACATGTTCGAAGTTCTGCGTACTCAAAGGTTACCATGACAGTTATGCCCCTCTTAGCCACAATAGCCCTTTTTACATTTGTGTTTCTTAACGCCATACTTTCTCTGACCCAGGACTATCGTTAGTCCCGTACCAATTTTTTCAGTTTTTTACACTCGCCAATAAGTCCCGTACTAAAGCTCTTGTCCGGGGCTAAAGAGAAAATTGACCTTTTTACACTTGTATTTCTTAGTCCGGTACTTTCCAAACCACATGCATATCCATGATTACGCTGTGCACTGTACACGTACACGCACGCACCGGTAGCACTTGATTATCTCGTTTCTGATTGGTCAGTGGGGGTCGCACTTCGTCTCCGTCGCTTAGCCCCGGATTATTTTTTCATTCTGTTTAGACTCGTTTGCTTGGCACCGCAATTGCGGGGTTAGCACCGCAATTACAGTGCTAACCCTGCTATTTTGCAGGGCCAGATAGTACGGGACTATCGGTGGGGCTAGCCCACTTTGCCAAAAACGAGTGTAAACAGAAAGTGGGCTAAGGAAAGTCCGGTACCAACGGTGGAGCTAATTAAGGCCCCCCTTCGCCCCACCGTTGGTACAGGACTAAGCAAAAATTTGCAAGTGTAAAAAGCCCTTTTGTGTGCGGTCTCAGCAAGTGGTGATTCTTTGCATGGCCAGACTCAGGCCATGTTTATCAACTTTCCCATGTTTAAAAGTATTTCAATACCCACTATCAAAACAAGTTTGCAAACACCTTTCGTGTGTTTATCCACTCTGTCATGAGTTGATTGGGAGGCCTTGTCACTGCGCAGCTCTGTTGTGCAGTTTGACCCCTAGAGCAGAGATGTGTAGTTGGCAGTGGTCGGTGTGGGCAGGTCCATGCTATAAATGAGTTTCAATTAAAGTGACTTTGCATTTGTCAACTCTACAGAAATGCATTTCTGGCTGAAATCACACTTTTTTGCCGTTTCTGGAATGCGTTTCTAACCTCATAATCAGAACAGCTTTGCATTCATCAACTGCCCAAAACTCCCTGAAAGTTGTTTAGGAACCTTAATTCTGCACTCAGAAGTGAGTTGACCATGCAACCTCATAGAGGCATACATTGAATTGCTTTAGGAATGCTCCTGGGCCCATCTTTTTATTATGGGGCATGGAAATCCTAGGCAAATGTAAAATGAAGCTTTAAGAAAACACAGCTTGGCTGGTAATTTGACCATCTCATCTCACTGGAAGGATGGCATTCTCACACAACTGAAATGCCTGACACATCAATTGTTCTTTATGCATAATTTAGATAAAATTTCAAACTTATCATCGCACACTTTCTCCAAATCAAGCCCCAGCCAAAGTTTCTGGGCTTCATTCTAAAAATGGGTTTTACAACAACAACAACAACAACAAAATCACTGAGTTGGATAAAAGTGAAATAGATGTTTATTCCTATTTGACATTGAATTCTTCCTTTCATCTATGTGCCACACCTGACATCACAAAATAAATACTGTATACACCATATATTTAGCGAGTCTAAATTTCGAGAATCGGGATTCTCCGACGATTTCGTGAGTGGTTAAATTCGCGATCGTGGAGTGCTGTACTGAACGGAGAAATGTATATGTGTGCGTCACATTCATATCGGGATCAAAGCCATTATTTTCACGTGTCTTAAATTTTGCGAATAGCACCCGACTCGCAAAATTCACGAAAATATTCAGCGTATTCAGTAACCAACTAGGAAATTGAAGAGTGGTAAAAGCAAGGAGGTTTAAAGGTACTAGCCCACATTTGCAAACCCACGAAAATCAAAACTGCATAAAACAGGTCCAATATGACTTCAAGTACAAGTTATAACAGTAACATACCTCACCTGTTGCTCTTTGTCTATACCATTCGATAAAAGAGAGAAAATCATCGTTTTAAAATCAATTTTCAAACCGGGTCAACCCGACCCAAAATCGAGTTACGAGCGCGGGCTAGCTACGTACTAACTGCGACCAGCCCCAACGTGCAGCGTTGGGGCTGTGCCGTTTTCGCATTCAGATCGAGGAGTTGTACAAAACGGGTGCCGTTGCGGCGCTATATTTCCTTAATTTTTCAACAAAAACTACTAGGAATACTTACATGGGTCGATCAAACCTAAATGATTAATTTCGGCGACTGTTTGATGCATTTCATTGCTTATGATGCAGAAAATGTTGTCTTATAACGCGAATATCTTCAGCTCACCGATGCTCACTGAAACTCACAATCACTTGCACAGGCGCACAGCATGCATGCAGTGCAGTGCATTGAGAGCATGTGTAATGCGTACTAATGGATATACATGTAGCAGCAAGTCTCTCCACTGTTGCACTAGGGCAGGCCGCTTATTACTCCTAAAAAAATGTAGAAAATTTTGCAGTTTCTAGATAAATGGGTGAGAAAAACCAAGTCGAAAAGGTAATGTATTAATTGTCACTGTGTTTATGATAGAAATTTAGCTGTGCTTTATTTGTGAAGTCGCCGTGAATGTGGCAGTGATTTTTGCTCCCGCTCAGCTGCGAGGTAGCCGCCAGGACAGCGACTTGCGGCGCGGTCTCCGGGGCTAGCTACTAGTACGTACATGTAACTTACACATGTATCGCATGCAAGTAGTATGTACGTGGACCGGAGCTAGCGAGCGTTATACGCATGCATACAGTGGATTTTCATTTATTTTTATGAAAGTAATGGACTAATTGGAACGAAATTTTGCACAGGTGTTACTGCAATCATACCCAAACTCCATGCTAACTATGAGACCAATTGCTGCAGGTTTACAAATGTGGGCTAGTATCTTTAAGAGCTGGAGTTCCAACCAGCTGTAACTATAGTCAAACTGCAGTACAATTTGCTATGGATGCACAAAAGAATTCCACCTCAGTGCATTTGTGCCTTTGCTGTTCGGTGTTTGAAGCCGCCATCTCTTTGAGTAATCGGTCGATTCATTTTGACCTCTAATATGATATCAGGTATATTTGCTTGTTTATGAAATGTGACTTCCCCAAATACAGGGCCGCACACTAACACATTTTTTCTACTCGTCTGACCTGTCTGTTGGACAAGTAGGTACACAATTTTTCCATTTTTTACTGGCCCATTCATAAAAAATTATTGGTCCGAAAGTGATTTTTACTGGTCAGGGACTGTCGGACTGGAGCCAGTATGCAGCATTGCCTAATGATAAAACATATACACTGAAACAAAAGTCAATAACATCCAAATGTTTCTGCAAAAGTGTAAATTAGAAAATTGCACCCATATGGAAAGCTGCTTTTATCACATTTCTGCTCAACTGTGACAATTAAAACTGATATGGTATGATTTGTTAGCGTAGCTCTTCATGAATTAATATGTCAGATCAGTGCCAAAAAATGCCCAGTCGAGTAATTTTGAATACACTATTTTCATCAATCTTTTCAGGATTTCTACTCTCGCATCCCGTGCCTTTATGATTTCTATCCCATATCTTTTATAAGTAGGATAGTGAAAAGTAATTATCATCCTAAGGACATAGTGTACATTTTTATAATTGTATGGGATCTTCCTTAGAGAGTGGCTGGTCATTATGAAATGAGACTATATGAATCAATAGTCTTCCTATTTGTATTTAAAGATAACATGTAGTCCCACATTGGCACATACTTCAAATATCTTTGATCAGCAGCATAAAACATGAGTTCAAAGAGAAAAAGACAGTGAATGTGATTCCAATCTTTTGAACCTCCTTGGTAAAAGTAACTACTGTAAAAGTGGATATTTTTGCGCGACTAATTTTTTGCGCTCGGCGGGGTAAGAAGAGTTTTGCATGTTTTTGATTCCGCAGAATCAAGACATCAACTACTGGAACATATGGCAAGCAAAAATATTCGCATGCTTTTATTTTCGCGCAAGTTTTGGGTTGCGCGAAATGCATGAAAATTTCCACATTTACAGTATAGAGGCTTCAATAAGTACCAGGCTGTGTCGTCAACATTTGATAAACACATCCATGTGTAGCCTTCATACAAATAACACATTCATTTGGTCATACCTTTGAAGCTATTGTATAACAGAACAATCAATGTGGTTTCTCAAAGGTTCCAACAATGCCAACACAAGGAGATTTCTGTGTTACCGGCATATCCCCCGCCTTACACCACCTTTATACACAATCTCAACGGACCATGAAAGGACATAACTCCATTCAGCCGAGACCCCAAGATCAAACATTAATGTGCAAAGTACATAATGACAATCTGTCACAACTGAAGCATGCCAGAAAGGGCTAGCCTATGGGTAAGATAGACCTTTTCACATTAACATAACAACACACGGCGCTTCTCTTTCCATTGTCTTGGGACCTTTCAGCACTCTATCTGTCCTTGCTAATATGACATCACAATGCCCGCAATTCAGTTTGCATGCATCATTTGTTCTAAGCAATGGAGGCAAAAAGAAAAACCAAACATAAATCAACAGTTTGCCCACTTCCCCTTTATTGTTTGAGAAATTGAGAAGACTTGACCTTGCCATATATCTTTTTCCTTCACTTGAATAACAGCTACCGCAAATTAAAAATGTGATTTGTCAGAAACAGCTGGTACCAAACTTGAACTGGTCTTCAAGAGGGGGGAAAAAACAAGTCAAAACAAAGAGCAAAGGATGAAGATGATAACATATAGGGTGGATGACTACACTGTTAGGTGGTCTTGAAATAATCGGACCATAGGTTACTCCTAATGAAGAGATTTAAACAAAAATCTCAGTTCAGTATATCAGACTGAATTTACATTCATAAATCACATAGAATTTTCCATTGGGTCATAAAGATGGAATGAGAACAAAGACATGGGAGATCCAAGGTAAACTTGAAATATTTAGTTCACTTGATATTTCGTATCAGACATTTCTGGCAATGTAATTCCTGAGGATTCTTAAGGATACCTGGCCACTGATGGACTCCTACGGGCATTTAGGTTATGAAGGGTCATCAGCATTTGGAGTGTTCTATTTAGGTGTGCTAATTAATATCCCATAATGCACTGCTGCTTCTCCAATTAGACCTATATTGGCCACTTTGTCTGTCTCCCGTTAGTCTCTCTAATCAGACCCTGTCTACAGTCACAGGCATCCCTACACTGTGGCAATGAATCGGCCTTTAGTGAATGCAATGGAAACCATGAATTTAATTGAAATTTTCGTAAGTCTGAAGGGAAACTTACCCCATCTTCACGTGTCTTTTTCCTTCAATTCATAGTTTCACAACAACAGCAAAATCCACCAGGTATTGATAAGTAAGCTAGAATAGAAAGTGTCATTCATGTACCAGTATCAGTAAAACAGGAAAGAGGGTGAAAACTCAGCCCCTTATTAAGGAAAAGCAGGGTGGCTAGACAAGTTTCTTAGCAGATCCTTTCAATATATCAAATATGGTAAGCAAAGTCCAAATGGTGGTTGAATTTTGTGCACTTCTGAGATCCATGTTTTGGCTTTATCAACAAAGAAAACCAAAAAAGCAAACAAAAATACATGTTCTTTTGGGGCTCTTTGTTAATAATCGCTTTGAGGAATGCCCCGCCCAAATTTGGAGAAGCTTTTTCCCTTACCATGTCAGGCTTCTGAAAGATTTCTTGATGAACTTGGACCACAGCGAATGGCTTGGAGTGGCTGCCACCCAGACGCTGGAACTGCTTCAGCCAATAGCGTGCCTCCTTAGGATCTGTGCCCACCTGGCAAAACAGAAGGGATGGAAAGAAGAGAGATGGTGATTGGCTGATGTCAATGCAATGCAAGCACATGACACAGATGACATGCAACACGACGGCTTCAGTTACATGTACATGAGGCATGTTACCCTGACTTTTATAGGAGAGAATAAGAAAATATAATATTGAAAATAAATCATTTGCATACTGTTTTCAAATCTCATGCTTATTTCTGTAATTAAGGTCTCTCATGGCAAATTAACAAAAGCTGGCTGGATGTCGGTCAAATGGTGTAGGTTTTTCTGATTTTGTGCATTCCTTTGCAGACGGAATCTCAACATATTGACTGTTCATTCTGCAAAATAGCACACCAAATTATACATAAACTGGCCATTAGGCACTTCACAATGTGAAAACAGGCCATTGATGCATTCAATAAGAAGGCTATACCAATCACAAATCCCCTTTATTGCAGAGGGATTTGATGACTATGGAACTGCATTCCCATTTTTGAATGGATGGTGCGCTGAGCATGAAGAATTTACAGGGGGTAGAAATTCAGGAAAATGCACCTCAAATTGAATAGAGGGAGCAATTTTCCTTTTGCCCCTTATGGGGCTTGGGTATATGAAAAACACAAAATATGCAAACATATCAGATCAAGCTTCCTTTCTTTGTCAATTCAGAGAGCTGAAAACCAAACCTCTTTCGAAAGGTTAACTCACAATTTCATGGATGGCATCTTCCCAAGCCAGTTAATAACATAATGCAAGCAGAAATTTGCCACTTGAGCTACAGCTGGGAACAGATTGCTGTGCACCCACTGAATTTCAATGACGATACAGCATAGCATCATAGTAACTCTTTGGTTCTTGTGAGATAGAAAGAAAGTGAAACATTTCATAGATAGACAGCCTCTTCACTATCAAAAATTAAATCTTTATTTTTATGCATGAAAACATGCTCATTTATATATAGACACATACACATAAGACACACACGTGCAAAACATATAAGGTCATTTATTTGGTACACCTAAATGTTCTATAATTTTTTTGATAATAATTAAATAGGTCAAATTCATGCAAAACTTGATTCACAAACACTTCTAGGTATTAACTGGTCAAACATAATTCAAGACACACATTTGAGGCCATGATTCCAGTTTGCTTTCAGTTTGTTTGTTTTTTCTTTGAATAATGAAATGCTCTAAACAGTTTTACAATCAAGTTCTTTCCCACAGTTTTAACCCCTCTTCATTTGGCAAGAAAGAGATTCACTTCCAATGGCACTATGGCCCTATGGCCCTAAAGCACACATTATGCATTTTAATAGCCCAATCCCCTATTGGTTTCAGATGACAGATATCATAAACTAATCAATTGAGTGGTCCGTTCCATATCTGTACTTGTGGCAGTAAATCATTCGAAGTACACCTTGCTATTTTCCTGCATTTGAATTGTGACTTCATCTAAATAGATACAGCATAACCTTCATAGCAATGTCGGATGCGGCAGATAGGGGACGCACGGAGATGGATAGCAGTCATTCATGAAATGACAAAGGTCAATATGAATGTGGACAAGGGTGGCTGTACACGTGTGCTAGTGCTGGATAGCAACATACAAAAACTTGAGTATGTGCATGTTTACACAGTTGTCTTGTTTGTATGTGTTGGTCTGGCATGTGTGTGTGTCTGTATGTGTGTGTGTGTCTATCCTAGCTTAGCTTAAAGGGAGACTTCACACCATTTCCTATCTGACTCAAACATTGGATTGATCAATAAAATCTATAAACTTCAATAAGAAGGAACAGTGAGCATTTTTCCACAATCAGATGAGGATTAAGAAAATCATAGAATTTCAAAGTCTTTAAGGTTTGCCCGAGTCGAAGTCATACACAGATAGATAAGACAGTGATGTTGTTCATTGGCTATTTATAAATAACTCTCAGATAATAATTTGTGTTTTTTTAGGTCAATTCAATGGTGACTGTAGCTTGTCCATCTTTAGAAAAAAAAATGACACACAAAAGGGGTATCATTGCTATGGTACAGTATTTAAAATCATTTCAATTCATGAACAATTTCTTATGAAACACACAAATTCTTCTTTACAACCTGTTCATTATGTTTAAATCCTCCATGAAAAGAGAGCTAGGGCTTATACTGCATAATGTCAGTGTGATTCAAGTGACCAGGGTGGTACTGTGAATCAAATTGTGTATCAACAATAGACTGATCACAATCCAGTTCATACAACCTCTTAGAATAACTGCACGCTCTGGCTATTTGCTGCACCAACAGACAGCTAGATAATAAGCGATAATCTGCACAATAAAATCGTTGTCATGGTGATTGCAGCCAGGGTAGCCGACAAAAATGGCATTGTAAATCCCTGTATTAGACATGGGGGCCACAGATGACCCTAAATGCAGAGTTTCTGATCCACCAAGCGTAACCCTCTTCGAGAACCTCTCTCTTGACAATCGCAATAGGGGTGAAATTCTGTGAATCTGCACTGCTCTATTCACCACTTCCGGCTCTATTTGGAGAACTACGAGGGCTACGTGCAGATTCTCCATTCTCCCTTTTTTTCTGCTTTCTTTTTCTGCACCCCAGGCAATCCCTTTCTGATGTACATTTACATTTTCTACAAGTCACAATTGACAGTTACACTTCTACTGGGGAATATGGTCAAACAAACCATGGAGCTACGTAGCTCCATGAGCAAACTCACAATGACTATGTTGAATTTGAAATAGTATAAATTTTGGAACAGCTTCCTGTCTGAAGCCAAGATATACTGCGCTGTAGTTGCACTGTAAGACACAGCACATTGCATTCAGAGTTACTGTATAAGCTGTTATTTTCGCGAATTTCGCGAATCACAGTTGGATCACAAATTTAACAACACACGAAATGACTCCATGCGCTGTGTTAATAGAGCATTAACGTAAACGTCGGCATCGATTCGTGAAAAGAACATCTCACGAAAATGTCTATGACCTCATTACTCGCGAAAATATCTGAACGCGAAAATAACAGCGTATACAGTACCAGTTTAACTAATTTTTTGCTAGAGCTTACAAGAGTAGAACTTTATGGCATATACATGTATTTATAAGATGGCTGAGAAGCAGAAGGGCACATTCACATTCTACAATTTGAGCATAAATACAAAGGAACAATCAATTTTCATGACAAAAAGTCCATTTATAATCAAAAGTGGGAGATTTGTAACCTTTGTTCCAAATATCTGGTACAAAAATAGTGATTTTGTAGGTTTGATATCTAACATTTTACTAAAAGTGAAAATGATTGAAAATTTATACCATCATAGTAGAGGAGATTGAGCTTTACAATGTGATACCAATAACTCAATACCCCTCAAAATTGCACTAACAACCTTCTGGTTCTCAGCCGATGATTAATCGCATCCTTGCCTTTCAGAGCCCTGGGAATTAGTGTGGGAGCTGTTAATTCTGTACCAGATTCTCTCTTTGAGGATACAGATATGACAGACATACAGCACTCTCTGTCAGTTTGTTTGTATTTTTGTTTGTTTGTTTGTTGGGGGAGGAATTGCAATATCTATGCAGAGGAACAGGACTTCTTTATCTTAAACCTCCCCCCCCCCCCCGAAAAAAAGGAAGAAAAGAAGCCCATCCACTCCTCTCTTTACCCACATATCGTCGGTCTTATGCCAAAAGGGCCTTAAACCCCTTCCACTGTTATGCCAAAAGGCCCTTAATGCTTTAGACTTTGTACACTATTTAGTGCCCTTTTTGGCATAACAGGGGAAGTTCTTTAAGGCCCTTTTGGCATAAGGCCGACGATATGCACACATGTACACACACATACACACAATGCTATTAATATTGTAGTACCATCATATACTATGCATACTGAATTTCCCTGTACAGTTCAAATTCCAGCTCTCCCGACACAAAACTCATCAATCAATCAATTCTTAATCAAAGCAATCAATTGTTGGTTCCCAATTACACTCAAATCTGACTTGTCATAATGGAATATTAAAATTGCTCTGCTTTCACTGTGCAATCCATAAAACATGCGCACACACACACACACACGTAGACACACACACACACAGAGGAAACTTGTCATTTTGGGCCCTAAAGGGGATTCGAGGTAGATCAATGATGTGGGATCCTTATACTGGAAAGGAAGTGGCAGCATTTTGTTCTTAATGCCTGTCTGAGGTTTACCTAAAATTTTAGTTTTCTGATTTAAATGACAGTAGAGAAGTAAAGTGCATAGAGACATTCTGAATTTAGAATGTGCTGTGCATAGCATTCTCATACATTTCTTTATGTCATGTTATTTCAAATGCCATATTGATCTATATGCGGCACTAAATAGCCATTTTATATCCCACCAAACTGATCACAGTGCGCCACAACACACATCTTACACTAACTGTAAAAGTGGATATTTTCACGTGACTAATTTTTCGCTCTCGGCGGGGTAAGAAGAGTTTCACATGTTTTCAATTCCGTGGAATCAAGGCATCAACTCCTGGAACATCTGGCAAACTAAAATATTCACATGCTTTTATTTTCGCGCTAGTTTCGGGTTGCGTGAAAATTTCAACGCCACAAAAATTTCCACTTTTACAGTACTTATCAAAAGCCTATGGATCAAAAAGAGAAAAATGCAGGCCCCCATACATCCTGTGTGTATGTAAACAATATGGCATGTGACTGGTCATAGTTGTTCTTTGATTTTACTTTGGTAAATATACCTTTATTACAAATGTATCATAGGCATTTCATCAACCGCAGAAGATGCAAAACATTTTTGAGAACAGAAACATGATGTCGATATACATAGATAGTTCTAAAAAAAGAGAAAGAGAAGGAGAATAGATAGATATATAGATATATAGATATAGATATAGATATAGATATAGATATAGATATAGATATAGATATAGATATAGATATAGATATAGATATATAGATAAATAGAGATAGATAGATACAGACAGATAGATAAACATAAAGATCTAGATAGATAGACAGACAGATCTTATAGATGGATGGATGGATAGATGGATAGATAGATAGATAGATAGACAGACAGACAGACAGACAGATAGATAGATAGACAGATAAACAGATAGACAAACAGATAGATAGATAGACAGATAGATAGATAGATAGATAGACAGATAGACAGACAGATAGATAGATAGATCATAGATAGATAGATTGACATTGATAGACCAATAGACAGAGAGCTTTATATTAGCAATTTAAGGGGAGGGTACCAAACAAACTTTTTAAAGGTCTCTTGAGATTGGAAACATACAAAGACAACTGTTACAATTGTATCTCACTGTCAACTTCCCTTCATATTCTCTTTGGAGATGACAGGCACCAAGTACCTGAGGAAGTAGAGGCAGGTGCATGGGGCATCTTCCTGGGTCAAACCTACTGAGTGTACGTGAGAACGATGAAGGAAGCATTGTCTTTTGTGACCGCTGTCTTGAGCTTGAGTCTCCTCAACAGTGGAAGAGGTTGTTCCCCTTGTACTCTGTGACTACATGGCTGATCTGAGTTTCACTGCCAGAAGGGCATTACTGCCACATGACAAAAAAAAGATGTTTATTCTTATCTCTGAACTGATAATGTCTCTATGTGTTATGAATAGATGCTTATAAATGAGCAGGATACAGTGGGACAAACAATGTTACATTCCCTCCCTTTAAAGAACACGGCAGCAAAGATAAAGTACCTCATACCTTGCCTAATGGCAGCACCCTTAAACCAGGGACCTCACATTTGAGTCTTCTGTCTCATTTGCTGTTATTAAAGCCATAGCGGCTCCTCATGTTCATGGAAGGGTACAAATGGCACATTCACTCCCTCCTTTGATACCCCCTTCCTAACTCAAGTACCTTTGTAATGCAATGGCATCTTCAAAGACACTGTGCAACATAATAGCTCAATTCAAGATATTGCCTATGAACTAGCATACTGGGCTGTACGATGATGTTCAAGGACATGACAGAAATGATAGAAAAAGGGGCACATTCCAGCATGCAAAATTTGAGAAAATGCTATCAATATTAAGAGATCTATGGACAAAGATCATCACACTAATTGAGCATTTACTTTATGATAGTCCATTTCAGCACTTAAAAATTTAGTGCATACAGGGCAAATCCAGTCACAAGGAGATTCTCTTTTTCTTTTTTTTTAAAGCACTTAGCAGTCATTTTCACGCTGTGTATCTTCATATTGACACAATCAGAGATTCTGGAAGTGCATGTGTACACCATAGGACCATGCAGCATGATCTTTTTCTGTTCTTTTTTTCAAACCAGAAACATAGTCAAATATTGCCTATTTATAGACAGCAAAACCTAATCTACACTGAACTCCTGATTTCTAAGGGTATGAAAAACATGAATACATTGGCCCGAATTCACGAAGGTGGTACAAATGAAACCATGGTTTAAACCATGGACAAAAACTATGGAGCACCAAGTGTCGCAGGGAATATTTCGTTACGAAATCAGTCATTTCGTCGATGAAATGATTATTTTGTAACGAAATGACAACATTTTGTCACTAAATGAACATTTCGTCCACGAAATGATAATTTCGTTAACGAAACGATCATTTTGTCGACGAAATGACCAATTTCATAACGAAATATTCCGTGCAACACTTGACGCTCCACGGTTTTTGTCCATGGTTTAAACCATGGTTTCATTTGTACCACCTTCGTGAATTCGGGCCATTGTTTCCCTTGGTGAGGCTCCATCTCTTACTATCCATAGTGCATTCTTTTGTGTCTCCACTGCAATGCCAGCATACTGTTTCAACATCCTCTTGTAAACATGTCAGAATCCAGCTCACTGGAGAACATGGTTCCAACCATGCTATTACACTGCCACACACAACTAAATAAAATGCTGAGATACATTTGTAAATGTCGATTTTGAAAAGATACTAACTCTCCAGCATGTATCATACATTGCAAGTCTATTTTTTGCGTCTTCTTTCTTTTATCTGAGTGAGGATGTATCTAATGAACGTATCAGATAATGATTTAATATCTCCTTCAGATGATCTATAAAGTACAGCACGTAGAATATATTGCATCTAGAATTTAAATCATTCTGGTTCAAATTCTTCAATTCCATAGATGCCAAAGCAATGAGCTGAAATGTGCTTTGGTTGCCATTAAATAGCTGGATGCATCCTTTTACTGCATCAGCACAGTTTAAAACCTCAAAAAAGGATTTCCAATATTAAGAATTTTAAATGCAATCCCCCTTATCTCTGATTGCATCATAATGGTCATTATGTCGGGTGTGGCACTTTTATTCCACAGTGGGATTATAACACTTTTTTTCATCGTTTTGATATAAATTAAACAACATGCAGCTAATGGCTACATGTATGGGCATATAAAAAAGAGCGGGCTTCATAAAGTCCATAAAGTTAAATGTACATACACAAGTGTACAGGTTTATCATCATTAAAACTGTAAGCAACCTATCATTCTGCTCCGAGACCCCTTACCAACACCACTGACCCCTCCCTCACCTTAACCCATATCCCAAGCTTTTCAGTAGACGCTGATTAACACTGAGGTTTACACGAAAGACAAGACAAGCCAAGCCATTTATAAGGATGCAAAACTCCTCTCTTACTTAACATGACTTTCCCTTACCCCCTTCTCCAACCCTCCCCCCCCCCACACACACACACAACACACCACACAAACATAAGCTCTTTCTGTATGTTCACTCAGTATTAAAGGATTCACTTCTCCTCAATATGGCTTCACATTATGCACTGTTTCGGCCTCCAGACATTCTTTTCCCAAAGGGGACATGCAAAATCAGATGAGCAATGGTGCTGTGCACATGCCACATACAGTATAGAACCAGCATCAATAGTCATATCTTCATTTTCCAGTCAAAAAAAAAAAAAATCGTACAAGAAATATACAGAGTATAGTATGCAATATGGGGTTGAGTACGCTAAAAGGATTTGGGGCAGGTAAATGCACTTTACAACGTAGGCAGCCATAACAATCTATGGTTTTCAAAACAGAGACTGAAGATCCAGGATTCAAACATGATATGGGGTTGCGCTAGTCAAATAAGCCAGGATGAAACCACAAACCACAGGAATGTTTATTGTCTGATGAATGGAAGGGACTCCTGTTATTGAAGTCCTCAGTGAACTGCAATTTTCTTTTGAAACAAAATTCCATTACAGCCTTAATACAGTACCGCATATAAAGATAAAGACAATAATTTTGTGATCTGAATCTTTTATAACATAATTTTTCTACAAACTGGATATCTCTTTGAGTTTAGGACTTTCAAATGTTTCATGCTGACTTTGTTATCAGGACTAGGAATTGATTGAAAGAAAGTAGCTGTGCAGTGAAGGGGGTTGTTTAGCATTGGTGGGGTATAATCCTTGATACTCAGAACCACAACTTCTCCTTTGCAAAAATACTGAAGTCAAAGACAAAGTGCTTAAAGAGCTCTGGAGAAACATAAATCTTCTTCTCGCTTAATTAAGGCATCTTGACTTTCAAACTCCAGACAACTGACCCTGTGTAAACTGAGAATCTCATCCATATCGACTTCAATCTAGAATTACCAATCAGTGTCGGCAAAGAACTGGACACGACCAATTTGGCCACACGACAATATACTGGAGCGACCTCCCAGCACCTGCACATAGCCCAACTACAGCTGAAACTTCTGTCCATATGCCCCTTTCACATGAAGAATAGTAATCTGAATCTCTGTTGACACAACATGGTCAATTGGCAGATGTTGTCTGATCTATGTATCATGTGTCAGCATCATTGAGCCAGGCAACAACACCCTACCTACTTGACACCCAAACAAGATAGCATTTACCCGTTCACCATAACTTACTGAGTCCAAGTAAAATTCTGGTTTTCCGTCCTCTTGTCAAGCATGATCGTTTCCAAACCCTCTTTATCTTTTAACAACAGTTGAATGAGGTGATTACAAAGAGTAAAATAGATACCATTTTGGATACTGAGGATAGGTGTTGAGGCAAATCTACTTTAGAACAGATCCTTTGACTGAGCCTGGTGCTTTACTCATGAATGGGATTCATTTGAAGTCATGCCTTTGGTGTGGTCGTCTAGCCTATAGAGAATGTGTACTCTGTAACATCTCACAATTCCCTCCAGACAGTATGTATTCTACAAACCAACATACTCTATGAAGCCACCCCCCCCCCAAAAAAAAAAAGAAAGAAAGAGTTTCACACAGAAACTTGTTTGTTACCTAACATTGTATTTTGATGCTATTCGAGAAAGGTGAATCTAATCAGGCAAAATTGTAGAGTAAAAAAAAAAACCACAGCACATTTAGCTCTACACAGAGATAGCTTGAAAAACTTGTCACACTCGTGTATCAATGATCTACATTCACAAAGAGCCATTTTCCACCACACACACACACACACACACACACACACACACACACACACACACAGATTAACAATGTCAAAGAGGCACTTTGCTACTAAAATGCAAAATCACTGTTCGAGTTAATGTTTAATACGTCGACAAACATGAATACTCATCAAATGCATTTTTTATGGGATTTACAAGTTTCTTACTGCACCCATCTACGACCTAACCATGACATTCATCATTATACTTTTTTTCTACAGTAGCAGGTGTATTTAATCAAAATAAGTCTAAATTTAAAGGCAAGGACTGCATATAACATGTGAACACCTACACACATATACATCTAACTCTCTTGAAAATGACCATTCAGATTATCAACTTAACTTTTCTGTGAGAAGAGGGTATGGAATGAACTATAACATTTAATTGATGGTAATGAAACCTGATCAATTATGAACACAATATTTGGAGCCGATGCATTGACCTCAATAAATCTCAGGTGTGAGTGTTTCCTGTACAGATTTTAGGTGCCATCCGCTATTCTCGCCTCCATAATTGAATGGTTATAGGTGGAGTAATTATGAGGCTTGGGACAGGAGTATATTGATTAGAGGTAGCAGAGTCACCTGTTACCTTTAATCACAATTAGCGAGAGCAGATATCCCTATAGATCTGCTGGCAGACAAATGTTTGTAGATACTCGATCCAGCAAGCACGAGGCATGGCATCAAAGGGACAGAAATGTGAGTGGCTGTAATCTATAGAAGATGTGGAAGGTGAGCACTGCACACAATGAAGGAAAAGGAACATTTAATAGACTATAAAATAAAGGTAACTCTTCTACTCTACTCGTGATTACTACTTTGTAATGCGCAGTAGGGTATATTATAGTAGCTGTGCAATATAAATGTACTTTATTATTATTATTATTATTATTATTATTATTATTATTATTATTATTATTATCATTATTATTATTATCATCATTATTATCATTACAGTTGCATCTCCTACAATGGTGAAAGTGGGCATAATACGAATGGTTTTAAATCAGCCACATCAATCTTGAAAACATGAAACTCCTCCCCTCTTTTCTCCTCTCAGTTCAAACTCTTCCCCTCCCTTGCTCTACTCTCCTGCCTCTGCACTGTGACGGTGCTCCAATATCACATTACACCACTTGAATTCTTGGCACTTTCGGGAAAGCAAATAAAGCATTTATGAGCACTGCAGCAGCCCAGCTATCAGTCATACATGTTATTGTCGCATAGAGCACTGAGAGCATGTTCCTTTCATGTGTGGGCTCTTAAATTTGGTCATATAAAAAAGAAAGCACATGAATTACATTCACTGCATTGTACTTCAGTAGGCACCAGCCTTCAAGCCTTCCCCAATCCATCAATTAATAATGTCTCTATTCATCATGACCGCTGATCTGTACTATCATTCATTTTGAGTGGATTCACTATGACATTGAAACTTTGGTTCTCAAAAGCACCTAACAAACAGCAACGGATATATGCTGCAGCCTGTAGATATTGCACACAAAAACATACATACATTTTCAAACTCTCACACATTCATACAAATGTGTTTCCACAATGCTAAATAGGTACTTGCTGTGCATATTTCTGGAAAGTTTGAAAAAGGAGTGGAGCAATGCAATTTCAAATCCAATTAGGAAATATCCATTTCAAAACAAAGCTTGGAATTATTCTTTATAGTAAAAACATTGCACTTACAGTGTGTACCAGTGATTAAGTGATTTTACCTAAATAATATTCACTATCAAGACATTACTTCTTTTGAGTGACTGGCTTTACCACAGGCCCAATGGCAATAAAAAGCAATTAGAAAACAAGTTGGCCCTTGGGTGCACTAATGCCAAGCTATACTTCACTCTGTAGTACTTATGTCTCCTGTATTCATTTGGGCCCTGGAGAAGACCATGCCTTCCAGGCAGTTGTTGCATTCCTTGCCTATCTCCCTCCCCTTGTCTGTTGGCAATTGATCAATGTTCCTCATATATCATCTCTCACTCCCGCACCACATGCTGTGTGGTCTGCTGAACATCACTCCTTTTTTTTTTATCATACCATACAAATATTTGATTATTTAAACAAAAAGGGTAGCTGCACTTTTTAATGTCAGTAAAAATACAAACACGTCATCAATACATTGTAAGATTACATCATACATTGTATTAAATGTCATCTTGCTGGTATAAACTACAACAACAAACTGACAAGAAAAAGATGATAGAAAAAATTGATGGCTGACCTGAATAAGGTTGTTACAATGATTCCTTTCATTATCTTAATGCAAGACAAAGGTTAAGTGGGAACAGTTGAGCGATACAGTTGACAGCACAGGAGGTTAAATGTATCAGGACAATTATCCCCCCCCCCCCCCCAGCTAAACACTGGCTCATAGGGTTAGAGTAAAGATTAGGATTAGGTTTAGGGTTAGGACTAGGTTCAGGATTAGGAATAGGGTTAGGGTGAGAGTCAGGGGAGGGGTCTGGGTAATTGTCCTGGGGGTAATTGTCCTAGAACCGACGAGAGGTTAAAACTGCAACCACAAATTGTTCAAATCAGTCATAAATGGGTTTTTTTTGGGGGGGGGGGGGGGTGGGGGTGGTAAGGACAACAATGAACGCTATGAACTTGGGCAAAATGTACCATGTATGAGGTTTTAATTTCACTCTGATCAAAATTATCCCTCAGAGAGAGAAAGCAATTTGATTATGAACGTTGCATGAGCTTGGACCGATGAGAACACACCCGAATGAGTGCACACCACACACAGCATTTTTCGCTTCCCTCATCAAATCAGGCCTTCCGCTGCTGCTGCTGCTGCTGCTGATATTCGAAGCTTGTGCGGCGTGTATGCCCACAGGGGGAGGGGGAGAAGAGGGCTCTCGATGTGCACGTAGGCAATCCCTCGCTCCCCTATTAACAGACAAAATCCCTCCTGCGAGCAGAGAAACCAAACATTCCCACACCCAAAGTGTGCCCTATCTCTCACTCTATCCCTCTATCTCTTGCTTTTATACATACATACAGACCTGTACACTCACATTCACTTGGATGTTTATATCTGCAGGGCTGAGAGTATCATAGTAGCAGTGCTGCGGGTACCATGGGAAGGCACTGGAAGAAAAAATATCCAGGAGGAGCTTCCGAGATTGATTATTGATTTCCGCAGCCACTACGCCCAACCCAGCGACTTCACTGTTTGTTTAAGATCTGTAGAGTATCTCCATTATTAAGATGCAATGTTTATTTCAAAGATCTTACACATGATGCACACAACTGGTATCCACTACCTGTATGTGTGTTGCTGTACCCCACATATTTTATTTGCGAAGCTACACTGTGAAAACATCGGTGTTAGATTTAACACCACGGGTGTTAAATCTAACACCGATCAAACTTCAATAAAGGACCACACCCACAGGTGTTAAAAATGCACTGTGATGGTGTCGAAAAGTGTTCACCTGATACTTCGTGGTGTTAATTTGACACTGTACCTGGTGTTATTTTGACACTGTACTGGTGTTAATTCAAAAATGACACCACATGGTGTTGATTTGATATTTGTTGGTGTTAATATCAATGGTTTAACACCCGTCCAGCTTCAATAAGAGACCATACCAGCTGGTGTTACTTTGGTGTAAATTTATTTTCACATTTTTTCAAAAATCTAGTATTTTAATGTAAAATTCTTGATCGTCTTGTTTAAATCAAAAATCAACAAGAAGTGCAGTTACTAAGAAACTCTTCAAAAAACAGTTTAAAATTTGGAAATGACACCCGTAGGTGTTAATTTAACACCATAAATGAGCACTGAAAATTTAACACCAGCTCGGTGTTCACTATTTATAAACACCGGACTTTTTGCAGTGTATAGATCTACAACTGGCTTCTATGGCCATAAAACTAGTTGGCAATGTTATGAATTTTGTTTTTGTTCATTTCATTCTTCACTCTACTTAATGCTCTACTTCATATTTCATGTGAGTGAATTACATTGTAGCTGAAGATGATGCTATCACACTGTATGTGGTTCTGATGAGGGCTACAGCCAAATAAGTGATATTAAATTTGAGATTACAATGTAGCTTAGTGACTGTCATCATTATGTCATTACTCCATTTTTGAAGCTTTAGTCTTAAAGGGGAATACTAAAGAAATAGAATTATATATGAAGTGAAAGAGTGGGACACATAGAACAATTTGTCGTTTACATCGTTTAAAATGGCCTTTTTGAAGTGGAGTTAGAGGATTTTGAAAATTTACACCTGTCACCCCCCTGAAATCTAGGTCACAGCGTAAATTTCGAGGCTTTGCCGATGACGTCATGGGATGAAAGGAATCGCGCAAGGTCTCGAGCGCCGCAGGCCCTCGCGCGCATAATGCATGCATTGTATCATACAAGTTGTTGTAGATAGTATTTGCATACAAAGTTTAAAAGTTTGTTTTTCGATAATGCACGACATCGTACATTAAGGCCATGCAGTGATGATCAGGATGATTTCTTGGTGGAATTTGAATGTGGGAGCGATGATGAACTGAGTGATACAGTACACACTAGTGATGATAACGATGATGAAACTAGTGATGATGACCCTGGTGAAGTTGGAGAGATAGATGTTGCTGACGAGCCGCACGGCGGGGCGCAGGAGGGAGACGGTACGGGCGAGCTAGTGGGGAAGGCCCAGGGCGGTCCGGTTGAAGCGGACGGACTTAGTGGAGATTGGCAGTACGAGCCCTTGCCACACGGCAGGCCAGGGGACAATGTTGGTGACGCAGGACCAATACCAGGTAGACTTCAAAATTTAGATGGGTAAGAGGTTTTTTTTAAATTCCGAACTGAAGATGAACCGAGCTTAGTGCTGACTTAATCTCGTACTTCAGAGCAGCAGTAGGCCTAACTATGAACACAGCCCAGTCGCTGTAAGTAGCGCAGCGTCTGGTCGGGCTATGTATTATCAATCACATCACACTCACTCCTATACAGCCCAGTCGCTGTACGTAGGTACATCGCGACAGACCTAATTCGCACAGCGTATTTACAGCGTCTGGTCGGGCTAACTCACTCCATAAACGAGACTCCCGTTCACAGCTCATCAGCATTCTATCTAGCAAGAGCTAGGTACTGCACGATCCATTCATTACTTCACCGAGTCCATCAAAGTTATATCACTATCGATGAAAATGGCAGTGCTCTGTATCGTTTATCTTATCACCAGATAGGCCGGCCGGCCTAGTCAAGACTTAGACTTAGCCGATGCCCGCGCATTGATTGCGTGGTATCTAGCATTTCTACAAATACCGAAGTGATCCTAACAGTCGAACTCGGTCTCGGTATGTGCATTATCGCAACGTTCTTACATCATCCATACGTTTAGCCAAACGAATGCATTTTTCAAAGCAATTTATCAAGCATAAAAATGACATCAAGAGTACGTGGAAGGTGATAAATGAAGCGCTGAACACTAAAAATAACATCGAACCACCTAGGCATATTATTAATAATGATAAGTACATTGAAGATGAAGCTGATGTGGCAGAAGTATTCAATGAATACTTTGTAAGCATAGGACCTAATCTTGCCAGCAGTATTCCGCATTCAAATACTGATTTTTATTACTTTCTAAAAGACCAGAATCAGCAGTCTCTTTTTTTTGAACCTGTCATTGAAGAAGAAATCAAAGATATCGTGCAAAACTTGAACACTAAGAAAAGCTCTGGATGTGATGGAATCACCAATTTTCTCCTTAAAAACATCATTAATGAAATAGTTATACCATTAACACACATTTTTAATTTATCGTTATCTACTGGCATAGTTCCACAAAAAATGAAAATAGCTAAAGTAGTACCAATTTTTAAAAAAGGACAAAAAGAATCTGTGACAAATTATCGCCCTATATCTTTGTTAACTTCATTTTCAAAACTTCTTGAAAGGTTGGTATATACGCGCACACACAAATTTCTCGAAAAGTGTGAAGTTTTTTGTAACTCCCAGTTTGGTTTTAGGAAAAACCACAGTACGACCCATGCCTTACTCACTTTTATCCATAAAGTTGCTCATGCTATAGATGATGTCTCCCACACTATTGGAGTTTTTCTTGATTTTTCGAAGGCCTTCGACACAATTGACCACGATATTTTGATTTACAAGCTACGACATTATGGTATACGTGGGAAGGCTTTGGACTGGTTTCGAGATTATTTATCAAACAGAAAACAATTTGTGAGTATAAATGGCCGTGATTCTCAGTTAAAGTTAATTTCATGTGGTGTTCCACAGGGCTCCTTACTAGGCCCACTATTGTTCATTTTGTACATTAACGATCTTCCTAGTTCCTCGCCAATTCTTTCCTTTATATGTTTTGCTGACGACTCCAATCTGTTTTTTACACACAGAGATCCTTATACTCTTGTTAACACAGTGAATAAAGAACTTAAATCTGTGCAATCTTGGATATACGCCAACAAATTGTCACTTAATATTGATAAAACTCATTGTATGCTTTTTAGCAATAGTCTTAAAACCCTTCCTTTTCATATTAAGTTTAATGAAACTGAATTAAATCAAGTCAGTAGTATAAAATTTTTAGGGCTTTTTATTGATAGTGATTTATCTTGGAAATCCCACGTTAGTTATTTAAGTAATATTCTTTCTAAAAATACGGGTGTTCTTAATAAACTTAAGAGTGTTTTTCCAAGTCAAATTCTGCTTAATCTTTATTCTACTTTGATTACTCCGTACCTTAATTATGGTATTCTTGTGTGGGGGAATGCAACTAGAAATCTTCTTGATATACTGTTCCGTATTCAAAAACGTGCCATCAGAAATATCAACCATGTCGGATATTTGTCCCACACGAATGATTCATTTTTGAAAAATAAAATACTGAAAATATCAGATCTGTTCAGTTACAACGTCGGCATATTTATGTACAAATTTTCTGCCAACGAGTTACCGGATGTTTTTACTAGCATGTTCAGAAAAAACTATTTGATTCATAATTATCCTACCCGCCAAAGTGACGCATTTCACCTTCCACGTACTCGAACAATTTTCGCTAAAAAAACGATAATGTATATGGGCCCTAGATACTGGAATGACCTCTCCCCCGAAATAACAAGCTGCTTGTCTTTATATTCCTTTAAACGTAAATTAAAAGAGTTTTTATTGAGTGCATATTTTGCAGACACTGAACAGTCGTAATGTCTTATGTAATACTGTGGTATGTTATTGTCCAATCAAACATTTTGTCAACACGTTACAGATTCCATTAAGGGTCTTGCCATCGGGCTCTCTGAATTCATCATTAGCAATTCCACACTCTACTTCGTTTCCCTCTCTTCCTCTTTCCCTCTGCCCCTCTCTAACCTTCTATGCAGAGCTTGACGGCAGGCACCAAATGGCTTAATAGTTGTACATGTTACTTTTTGTGTCTTACTGATCATATCCTGGTGAAAGTTTTAATGCAACAATAGTTTATAGTATATACACCAAAGTAGGCTGTATAATAATGATGGCTCGGTCACAGTAAGTTCATATTAATGTATAGTTTGTTTGTTTTTCTTCTACTTCTTTTTCTTCTTCTTTTTTATTACATAAAATTTGGCAACCTTACATCATCATTCTGGCCTTCTATCCGTTCTCCGTTTCTTTTTCACAAACACTGATTACTCGGGGCTTACAGCCAAACAAGCTAGCTTTCATGTAGGTCCCGTCATACTTCTCTTTGATCAACCCCATTTCGATTTCGATTTTGACCAGTTATCATTACATGTAATTACTGTGTTATCACCATGTATATTGTTTGTTTTCTGCACATTGTTCACAAGGTAAAAGAACTTGTCTGGTTTCTGTTGTAATGTTCATAAATGAGAAGTATGAAAAAAAAAAATAAATAAATGAATTAGCGATCCACGTACGCCGAATGTTTCGCGAGTTGTTTTTTATTATTATTATTATTATTATTATTATTATTATTATTTTCGCCAATTTCGCGAACCTGGTGCTTTTTGCGAATTTAAAAACACGAGAAAATATCAACTCTCTTTCCGTATATATTTCCTTCTTCCGTAGTGTACTCCACAACCACGAATTTAAGCACTCGCGAAATTATTGGCAAGTCCCGATTCGCGAAAAAATAGCCTCGCTGAATACATGTACAATATGTATATGCCGTACACAGCTGTAGTACTACCGAGGAACTGCCGATATAATACATTGTACGTATCAAAGAGGTACGAAGCTCAGGCTTCTCCGCTCTTTGATACACGGAGGCTACTGCACTGCGACATACGCGGCCGGTGATGGGCGCATGCATGTGACTGATCGACTACGAAGCACCATCGTACACGCACTAGGCCTGACAGCTTCTGTATTCGTGGCCTAAATAACACGTAACAGACTCTATTTAAACGAGGAAATGTGTGATTTCACGGGAGACTTGAAGTAGAAAACAATTCTATTTCATTTTTTGTGACATTCTGATAAAAAATGTCTTGGGATTTCGGGGTATGAGCCTCGACATCACGCTCTCATCGAGAGCATACATAGGTAAGCACTGCTTAGGCTGTTGTGTGATACTTCCGGGTTTGCCTTTCATCCCATGACGTCATGGACACGCCCCCAAAATAACCACGGATCTTCCGATTGAGCATGATTCAGGATACATTTTTTCTAAGCAGCCGTTCTCCAAAACGCAATTTTCTAAATGGATGAATTAAAGGCCGCTGTGTTTAACATGCTCTATGCTTGAAATAGGGGAATAATCCAACAAAATATGTATTTCCTTTAGTATTCTGCTTTAATTGCTGGTTTCCTGTACGATGATCATTCTCCAAACCATGAGTGCTAATAAAATGGATTGATGTAGAGTAAAAGCCTCATTAAATGTGCACTCACTTCTGAGTGGCGTTGAAAGATTGCCTTGCATTGAAACATATGGACTTTGCTCCCTTTCTCATTCAGTTGCTACCCCCCCCCCCCCACAAAATTGATGCAAGCATAATGGACATCCCCCCAGAGTGGCCCCTCTCACGGAGAAGTACCAAAGGACTCACGCCACTACAGTGCACCTTGCAGAGATACAGCACTGATATTTTACATCAGTTGCTATGGGAACAGTAACCCTTTCCTCACCATACTCCACCAAAATTTACATAAGTCACTTGAATATGTATGCTCTTCATTGGAATCAAACAGACTGTGGACATTGCACAATCCATATCAACTTCTTGGGAAGAAATGCGCAGTGTGTGGAATGATAGATATTGTGAAATTGTTACAAAGAAAATGAAACTTTCAAGTATTAAGTTTGCAGGTGACCGAACTCTTACCACGAAGGACTAAATATATATTTTTAGACATTACTGCCAAACATGATTATGGTACATGTCAGAGTGACTGAAGCTCTTCACTCTATAACAGCGAGATCCATGCAAGGTATACATTGTATACCGTATCTTAGGATATATTTCAAGAGTGTAAGTTCTGTGAATTGGGATTTGTCAGACAGTAACAAAATAGCAAGTGGTTAAATTTGCAATCTGGAACCATAATGACGGAATAACATCTAAGAGTTATCATATTTCAAAACAAAAATTAGCAATTTCCCACCGCTAATACGTTACATACAATGCATTTGTATTGCAGGAGGCAATATTTTTGCAAGTTGTTAATTTCACAAATATTGGTCAAGTCACACATCTTGTGCAAATAAAAACACTGTATGCAATATACTGTTGATTGTACATCCCAGCAGATGTCTCGTTCATCATTTTCTTTTTGCCCGAGGTGTAAATATGGGTATTGGCCAAGCTAGGGTAATAGCGGCAGGGCCCTCAGCGGGGGGAAAAAATGGCCGTGCTTACACTGAAGTGGCTACCCTGGGTATTTACGGTCATGTTATCATTAAAGGCCATATAAATTACATACATGTATGTCATCAATCTAATGCACATTTTGCCACACTGTGTCTGCCTGCTTTCTCCATAGGGCATGATATGATGCACATAAAATCTTGTAGATTTTGGTTAATGTGCTGAGGTGATTTCAGCAAAATATTATTAATATACTTCATTTTAAGTTTTCAAACACAGTCACTGCTTCCTCTGCATTCCAGGGGGTGAATCAATAGCCCCATTTACTCCAAAGTGCTTTATACTTTACACTTGACAGCATATATAGGGAACATCCAGACCACAGAAGCCTTCAAGCAGCCAAGCTTCAGAGACTTTTTGAAAAGGCAAAAGGGCAGAAAATTATTGCTCATCGATTACACGGCTGAAGAAATTTTAGTATACCCATTGACTCCAAATGCTTGACGTGTGATATTCACCTCATTTTGATAGCAGTTTATTTTCTTAATGTTGTATGAATCTCATCACACACAATTTTTCATTAAAAGCATTCTGGCACTTAATGACACAGCTAATATCGCTGTGATAACATTGGACAATTGATTCTACTTTGATACAGGAATTTTTACCTGCAGCCATCATTTTTCTTCCTGAGGAATTTGAGCATTCACAAATTGCACGTTTGGGGAGAGGGGGGGGGGGGGTAGAATATCACATACAACAAGACTAATTACTGTAGTTTCCTTCAAGATACTTTTTTCACATCACAACAGCCTATCAAAATCTAAATGCCAACAACAAACAATACCCGTGGGATTTCTAAATGAGAAGAACTTCACTTCACTTATGACATCTGCTGTTTCAAAGGATACTACATCTCTAGAGTATCATTACCTCCGCCAAGGAAGGAGGTTGTTTTCATCAGCGTTGGTTTGTTTGTTTTTCTGAGTGCAAAATAACTGAAAAAGTTGTGAACGGATTTGAATGAAGCTTGCAGGAAAAGTTGATAGTGACACAAAGAACAAGTAATTTGGGAATTTTATATGGATTTTTGTTTGTTTGGTAGGAAGGGTCAATGAACTTGGGAGTTCAAGCTGCACGTATTTGCGGTTTGCATTAACATGCTCTTTAATAGAAAATGCATGCTCTGCTCAGGCGAGGCGCCGCATTATTAGCTGGAAGCTGATGACATAAACAAAAGGCTTCTATATCGAGAAAGTGGGCAATTTTCAGCATGCATGTATTGGTGGAAAGGGTGGAAATGAGCTGCTTGGCGGAGGTCTCCGCTCTCTGAGTGCTTTTGTAGCTCATACTGTGGCTGCCATAACCCACAGATATACATAGTTGGGATGGCAGTTGAAATTAGTATTTAACACTCCAGATTCCTAATGGTCACAAACTAGACAGTAGGTTTGTAGGTCTGGGAAACACTGTACAAATTTATGTCAGGATACACAGTGCACATTATTACAAATTAATACATCTTGGGTCATGACCCAGCTTTGTGCACATCGCACATGTATAAATTGTAGTTATTCTTGCCATATCATGTATTCTAAGACATATGGCTACACATGTGTATATGCAATTCTTTTCACTTCATATCAGTATCACAGCAGTGCATTATAATGACAACTTGGTATTCTTGCCAGATTTATTTTACATTTAATTATGCCATAACCCCTAAATACAGTTGTACCTTTAGATTCCAACCACCACAAAGTCACTCCATGTTGTCTTTATCAAACTGAACACTATATAAACTGTACGTATCACTTGAGTATTGCAATGTAGGTCACAAAGATTGTCAAACAACACAGATTTCTTAATCATCAGCGATGACAAGTGAACACCTTACACAAGAGCGTCAAAGCAGCACCTGTGCATTTGTAATGTGTATTCCCCTACTGTCCCTCAGTACTATTTGTGGTGTAACCTACTAAAGGGTCAAGCACCACATTGTGACTATCAAGGGGTTTATTTTTAGCTCTAGAGACAAATCTGTAGCACTGACCCAGACGCAACAAATCCTGGCGCTCAGTAGTACAGGCAGCCCTTAAACCTGGGATCTCCCTTGCTGTAATATTAACAGTCGTAAGGATACTGTATACAGCACATGTGGCTGCAACTCAGTTTTGTACGAAGACTACATAGCACAGCTCGATACTGAGGAAGGTGTGAAATACATTTTGTATGGGGTGTGTATCCATTCAAGGAATTTGTTTCACACATGCAACGTCTCCCCATGCTTTGGTGTCTTGATAATAGATACTGTGACCCCATTTACAGCATGGTGTCTTCATGACCATGAACTACTCCATGTAATATTGGGTGGTAGAAGGCTTAACGGTGCACCACGTATTCTTTCTAGGGTACGTGTTTGGCCCTGAAAAGGGGCTACCCAGTCCCAACGTTTCGGCAAGCATGCTTCTCGCTGTTAGATCTTGCCGTTCTCATTCCATTGAGAACGGCGAGAACATGCTTGCCGAAACGTTGGGACTGGGTAGGTCCTTTTCAGGGCCAAACACATACCCTAGAAAGAGGACGTAGTACACCGTTAAGCCTTCTACCACCCAATGTTCTACCGCCACGGAAGCCTTCAAAGATTTTACCCCATGTACAGTTTATAAGGAGTCTAAAGATGCATATACTGTAAAACATGATATATTTGCGGCATGAAATTTTCGCAAAATTGCCACTGGCATTCAATGTAGCGTAATGTAGACAAGAACTTTCGCATGCATTTTAATTTTGCGAATCTTGGCGCTCGCGAAAATTCACGAAATTAAAATACACACGAACATTCCTTGTTTTACAGTACGGTACTGAGATAATACATGTATGCACTTACATAGGTGGACTTAACTGTTTCATTTGTGCACATTTTATAGTAGGTGAGGTGCTTTGAAAATCCATGACACTCAGTGCACTTCAGTAAGTTCACATCTGGTTCTGATAACTACAGTTGTTGGACATATGATTTCTACAATATAAACAGGACTCAATATCATATTTCACTGCAAATGTAAGTGTTATGTTTATGAATCATCCTCAGCTAATACAGTACACTTGTTTCTGAAGTATGCTACCCAGCCTTACCTATCATGGAAGTGATGATACCTTGAGTGGATATTTCCAATGCCTATAAATGTATGTTTTGCAACTAGAACTATAGACATTAAAGGCATTACGTACCATTTGCAGATGTAAAAAAAAAAAAACAAGTTCTTTTAAAAATAGTATTGAAATGTGAGTTAGGGATAGAAACAACTGATGTAAAAATGTCAATCAGTATTTACTGTAGTGTTAAGTAAATTGTTAAATATATGAAATGTGAACAATAGTTATTATAAAATTGTTTCAAGAATGAACCGTCTACAGTTATGGTTTATTGATAAAAATAGTGATATATCTTTATATTTCAGGCTTCATTGCAACATTTTTATATGGTAGGATGTTTTGTGATACAACTGACCTACAAATATGCATCAAATGTGATAACTTGAACATTTTTTAAAATCACTGCTCCAAATTGTAAACAATGTACCTTTAAAGTCCACAGGAGCATATTCCTTCAGCTATTTTGAGTGAGCCCCAGTGCGCCACAAATTGGGTAGATCTTCACAGATTTGTCAACGGATGCATACAGTCCATTAAACACACACGTGACTACCTCAAATATTTATGTGTGACTTGCACTCAATTTGCCATGGCCTGGCTGTACCAGTAGAACCATGCATCAGTGAAACAAGGGCTGCATCCATCAGAGTACATGTACTGTATGTGGTGCTCCTCCTTCCCCCCCCCCCCACCCCCCGAAAGTGGGTTTCATTTCAGTATGACAAATGGTACAGGTACATGGTGTATCTGGCTTGAGGGGACTTTAATGAAGGAACACTTACAATGTCAAGAGAGTGTGTTTGATATCCCTTCAGGTATAAATTCTTTATAGACAAGAGATTTACCAAGTGCAGCACACAATTTTTTTTAAAGATCTACCGGTATCTAAATATCAACTATGAGTGAGACTAGTATCACGTAATCACCATTGAGCCAATATACAGTAATATTGCTTGTATGCATGGCACATTTTATGCTACAGTTTCTACTAGTAGACAGTAAACCCATTTCAAAATGGAGGGAAAAAATTCCATTCATTTTTATTTTTAACATCTTGACATAGGTCCAGCAAAACATGTTAACTAGCAAAATACAGACTGACTGTTTATGAAATGTAGTAGTACAGCATACAGGCTTTCAAACAAAATAATTGTATGATCAATGATCGAAAGCATGAAAAACATAACCTGATCTTGAATTGCTATTGAAGATATAAATCAGAAGGAATCTAGAACAAAAAAAAATGTTCATCGTCTCTCTCAAACAGAAATTACCACTGCCACGTAACAATGGCTGATGGACATGAGTTTTAATAGCTAGTATTGAACTTGACAGGGACTCCAGACTCTTTCAACCCATGGAGTGGTGTCCACAGCATTAGGCCGAGTTATCTTATAAAGGTCAGCTCGGTCTCTTCACTGCATACTCGGCTCCTTGATTAGCCTGGGAGGCGTCCCAAGCCACAAAAAGTCTGGCAAGGCGCTGGCTCTTATCTGTACATTGTACACCCCCGCAGAAGAAATTGGACGGGACAGCTCAGAAAAACCTGGAGATGGACAGCCTCTTTCACACTGCCTATAGCACGGTGCTTTAAAAAAACATTTTAGTCCATTGAATGATAATGCAGAGCTCTGAGCAATGAGTGTGCAGCATAACTTTTGCATTCGAGATGATACGAAAATTTGTGATTTTTAGATATACACCATGTATATTTTATGATACCATCCTTTCAACATTACCCATGAAATTGTAAGCCAAACCAAGTGATCCCTATAACAAAACAGAAAAGGGGTATTTTCATTCTAAACATATGATTTTTTTTTTCCTAAAGCATGACTGTATATATCTCTGGGTGGGAGTTTGTGAAAGGGTCCTTCTTTGAAATCAATTTAACATTATCACTTATTTTTAAGGCAATATTGTGTATGTTTAAAATAGGCTTTGAAGTAAAAACAAAAAGGAACACACACATATACACACATCATATATTGGGTCTGATTTACTCAATGAATGGGAAATCTCTAGGCACCTTGAGACACAAAATAATACTATGTATCAGCTAATAAAGCATTCATGTGAATTTGCTCATGAATACATTGTATGACCATCATCCTATAACGAGCATCATCATGTAATGAGCATAATCAAGATATCATAAACAGCATCACTGAAATATGACAATTAGAATTTCATAAGTTGAAATACTTTAGAGACAATTTCTATGACTCACAATATCAAAGTTCTCTTTCACTGTGTAGTTGAGTAATTTGATTGCTAGTGCACAATGCACAGAGTCAGCAAGGGTATTTTGTGGTTTCCCACCCGCACAGTCAGACATTCACATCAAAGCCAGGCTGAAGATAAATGCTGCCGAAGGCTGGAGGTAGACAAGATGGCGATCAAGTCTCAACCCTTTCTAGTCAGTCTCAGAAATTCAGACCTTATCATATCACTTGATATTATAGAACTCCTCTACTTCATCATACTGTATACGCTATAATTTTCGCGTACATAAATTTTCGCGAATTGCCGCTGTCACACATTTTCGCGAGTGGTTAAATTCGCGATTGGGGGGACCAGAGAAAATATGAAGTGGCAAAGAAAGTGTGAATTTTCAACTTACTAGCAAATAAGAATGATACTAGTTATACACTGCATGAAAAAGACTTGCCAAACTCTGTGAACTAGTAAGTTAGAATTCAACATTTTTGAAGTGGTTAAGTCCATCGCACTAGATTTCTGACGAGTGGTCCCCTAGATTTCTGACGAGTGGTCCCGCCTTGCGATAATGGATTGGCTTTCTACAGTATTCATACGTAGACGTGGATGTGCGTAAACAAGCTTAGCCAGTATGGTCTGTTCGGTAAGCCGTGACATGGTATACTAGTACTGAAATGTTCGTATCATCAAGGCAAGGGATTCATTTTGGAAGGTAATATTTTCGCGTGTTGTTAATTTCGCGAATAGCTCCCGACTCGCGAAATTCGCGAAAATAAAACCCCCGTGAAATATATAGCGTATACAGTACTTTCATTCATGGATGAGGATACACTGAAAGAAACACAGGTCTATGACAATGATACAATTACAAATTTGAGTTAATACTTTACATGTGCTCAATCTACCTTGTGTTACATGGCATGTTATGACACAACACTACCCTTGCACATAGGAGTTGAAAATAAAAGCATGACTGGACATTTGATAGCAAACAAATCAAGAGGATAGCACTCCGCAATGATGATGTACTCCAACTGATGAGGTCATGTTACTGCATGTCCTATCCCATCATGCTAGGTATTCCATCAACGAGGATATAATCTGAACACGTGGCATGGGGACAGCTTGTCCCTAAAGCGGCCCCTTATTACAGCACAACCATTTATTTCTAAATGCTATGTCTGCCATCCAGTGGTGAAATTATGAATGTGATACACAAATGCTATACAATGCTTGGGTTACTGGTGTCACATGGTACACAAATAATTATGATTTCATATAGCAATTGCACTGTGACATCTGCTGCATAGAGCAATGAAAACTGGGGGGCACACTTCACAATCATATGGTTAATACTTGTCACCTACATATGTATGTACAGCTGTAACACATTGTAAATTGCAGTACCCGTAGTCTGGGTGCCAAAGTCAGATTTGAGCCCAACCTCGTTTCACCATTCTCCCAATGTTTTTTGATGGCTTTATCTTTCATTTATGCAGTGCTGAATCTGAATCTGGATGCCTGGAGGATTTTGAGATGTATATTCAAGATGGCCACCAACATGGCCCCCAAAATCTAAAATTCCTATACTGTATTTCCTTTACGAACGGTAAATACTTAAAAAGAAAAAAATACATATGTTTTTAACCTTTTTCAAGAGTGCCATTATGAATCTGGGTGCTGCAAGTCTTGCATCCTTGAGGATTTTGATATATTGTGACTGTATTCAAGATGGTCACCAAAAATTGAAATTCCCATGTAGGATACTTCCTCAACACACTCAAAGTGGTAAAAAATGAAAAGATTTGATGGGTTTGCCTACTTCAAGGGTGCTGGCCATCATCATCCTCTATGAATGAGATATCATCTAGGCATTACTAATTACTCTATTCATGTCTCACTTACATTTCACTCCACTAAAATTAAGTAACAAAGAGGAAGGAAAAAGTAAATGTTTATTGCTGTTCTGCATCAAACTGATAATGGTATTACTGTAAGGATAAATCTGTCCATTAATAAAACACATCAAACTGTTTGTACGTAGGTCAAAGGGCATGCTTGCTTTCTTCTTTCCCTAAAAAAGTTTGTTGTTTAATCATGCATTTATTCAAATTCAAGGCAATTTGAGTAGAACATGAACAAACTCCAGTGGAATGTGATCTTTGTGAGATCCTCCACCTCCCCCCCCCCTCATTTTTCAAAACAAAGTCTGGCCTTGGTCACAATACATGCCACAGGAAGTAATACACAAAGGCAATGTCCTTACCTGCAACTTGGCCATGTCATTGAACAATTGACATAGCATGTACTGCCAATGACATTTTCTATGAACAGTAGGTTACATGTGACCAAGTAAAAAACAAGTCTGAGCTTTTGTGCATTCAGTTGGGTATTTGGCCTGATTCCCATTTTATCACAGTTTGTATGCATGGTTCATATAGTTTAATGATGAAAATTTTGTGTTAATGTCTACACGTTATGATGAATACAATGTATTACCGGTATATCAAAAGTTTTGGTAGTGTTCTTCAAATGAAAAGCACATGTTCGAGTCACCACCATGTCCTGAAGTACACAGCGTTGTTGCATGACTGGAAAAATCAATATCAAAGGCCATTTACTTTCACACAACTTTGTCTTTACTGGGATGACTCAAGGGAAAGTGAGAGAAAGACACTAATCAATATCAAGCTGGTCTTTCATCCCTGGTCAACACACTGGACACGGCACCATTTTGTTCAAAGCAGCCGTGTGGTGATCAATAACAGGCTCCACCTATTATAGAGTATTACATTTTGTATGGCTCACAGACACCTGAACTCTTGCTAGAGCATGTCATCCATCACGCATGAATATCCGTCAGCAGCTTGCATAACTCCTCGGATTGATGATTTGGTTTTCATTTTAATGGCATAACTGCATCATTTTTCTTGACGTACACTGTACTTGTAGTACAGTGAGTTTAATAGATGAATGCAATTAAAAACTCCTAACAACCTCAAGTATGACTTAAATGAATTCAAATTTTGATCAAACATTTTTTTTTTCATTCAATTTTATTTCACATTTTGTATTCTGCAAGATGCACAATCTAAGAAGAAAATAATTTCATATTCTTTGGTAGTCTGACATCAAAAGACACAGCGCAGCATTCCAAAGTGTACATTGTACGTGATATGAATCCCTACATCGTCCTACAAATGAGTACAGGATATAAAGCTCTGACTGAATGAGAGTGTACCCTTGAATGTTTTCTTTTCAAGCAACAACCAACCCCATTCGCCGAGTGTCTCTACTGCGAATCCAGGTCGGTGGTTAATCAACGGAAGTAGGTTCGCCCATACGAACATAGCACCAATCAGTCGTCGGCATGTTCTGGCTTTTGGGGGGCTCCAGAGACAGCTCAACCTTGTCACGAGGAGTTGATAAGGGGACTTAGAGGAATGCGCTCCTCACAAAATTACTCACTCGGAGACGATGCAGACAGGGCATTAAAGGCATTTATGACTGTAGTCTAATGCTTCCGATTTGAACGATCTGAGCTGGATGGCTCTCCATACGACCAGTATCTACGCAAGTGTGTAAAATTGAAGCTGATTGACAAATTGTCGTCATTATAAATTACAGCACAGACAATACTTTTATAAACACAATGTTAAACAGTGTCCTTATGATAGTAGGCTCTACACCTTTGACAAGAAGGCTAGTTCCAATCCTTGTCACCAATATGGTACAAGGTCCAGCTCAAACTAAATATATGACCGTGCACCTCAAAACGAACATAAAGTCGCCAGACATGAATTTTTAGTTAAGACCATATTCTGAAAGAGCAGACTTTAAGCTTTGAAATGATGTATAACTCAAATCGAATGGACTCTCCTAATCTATCTAAATATTGGAAAGAAAGCACAAACTCAGGAAAAGTGTGAACTGAGAAAAGAGGCTCTGAAGTACAGTGTCTATTCAAGCGCTTAATCTTTACCAATGAATGGGAAAAAAAACAGGAAGTAAACAAGTAACAACAATGAAGGGATTATTAGATTAAACTGTAATTAAGCATGCCTCATTAACACATTCTGTCCATAATTGATGCCAACTTTCAAAGGAGTAGCACTATCTTTTCAAAAGTTATTAGAGTTGAAAGTGAAGAATGTGGACAAGGTTTTTCAGAAATGAAAAAGGGATTCTAAAGACACACCTACAACTTTGTAATCACACTATTCTACCAAAAATGTTCGAGATAAACGGCTAAAAAAACACGCTTTCCTGCCCGTTTTATGATACCAAATTTTAGCATAATGTAAAAGAAGACCCGCTCTTTCAGAAAATATGAAAAAGTCAAGTTCGGCTAGGTTGACCCATTTCACTTATTTTCAGTCCTCACGCAAAATCAGTGTGTGCGACTTTATGTTCGTTTTGAGGTGCACGGTCACATATACAGTCAACTTCGGATACCTCGACGTCGGATAAGCCAAATATCACTTACCTCGGGGGCAAAATGAAAGTCCCGATTGTTCCTATGGAGTTTCCGTGTATTAAAATTCGCGTAGCTCGAAGAAAATAACTCGAAGTTCGGTTACCTCGAAGTGAAATCTACTGTCCCGATCTTGATTAACTTATTGTTTTTCCCGGCATGTAGCTCGAATCGAAATTGCAACATCACTCAGCATCTCCGATAAAGCGCGCGTGGACAGCGAAGAAGACATGTCACAAATCTTTTCACACTCGACTGTAAATATTCGCGACCAGAACAATCGCGCGCCCAAAGAAATACCCGGTACACAACTGACAAGAAAAATCCCAACACCTACCTACATACGTACACGGTATGCACATAGCACCCTTGCCAAGCAATGGAGTGCTAACGACAGCACTACGCTCTGCCCCATCATCTTCTTTTCTTTAACCACTGTGTTTTAATTCTTGATCATGATAGACATACCGTGCGCGTCAATTTCTTAACCGTCGTGGCGCACCTGCGTATATAGGTGTTGACAGTTATATCTTTGGCATTAATCACGGTCCACTGTCCAAACATCAATCTCCTGCGTAGTGCCTTTTTTAACTTATTTTTTTTTTACCTTTCACGAAGTATGTTTCATTTATTCTTCCCCGAGAACGCAAGCACTGATTTTTTTTTTTCAGCAATGCGATTATGAAAATTTTGTGGAATATGATGTGGAAGTATAGGCCGAGCATAATAAAGAATAGAATAGACAGAGCTCCACACTATTAACTTTTATCGGGCCACCAGTATCATTGATTTTTATTTTTTGGTGGTCGAATCTACTCGAAATTAAAATCTGGCGACACACAAAAAAAAATGGAGAAAAACATTAGAAAAACTAAATCGGTCCTACAAAACATAGAAAAATGAATATTAAGCATTACTAAAGTGAAACAGATGCCCATGTCTAAAACAAATGAATAGAAAATCCAATCATCTAGACTCTGTGTTTTAAGATTTAGCAAATAGGCGTATAGATTATTATAAAAGTTGATGCCTATATACTTAGGAGGTCAAAACTTCGGTTTGAAATGAAAAAGTGGGAGCATTTGCCGACATTTGTTAGCATCTGACATTTGTTTTAGCATTGTAAAGAGCCGAAAGTTACCGTTATTCATTTCTTATTGTAAAAGCAATCATCCAACATTTATTAGTCTGTTAGCACCTTACGGAGCCAAATATTACCGTTAATCATTTTTAAATGTAAAAGCAAACAACCGACATTCATTTTAGCATCTTACGGAGCTGAATGCTATCCTTACCCATTTCAAAACGTGAAAGCAAACATCCGCTATTTGTTTCAGCATCTAGGCCTAACTGAGCGGTTTAATACCGTTAATCATTTCCAAATGTAAAAGCAACAATCTGTCATTTATTTTTGCATCGTACGAAGCAGAATCTTACCGTTATTCATTTCAAACATACGATATTTATTTTATCATCGTACGGAGCCGAATGTTACTGCTGTCCTCTTCCGAAAGTGGAATGAATCATCAGACAATTATTTTATCATCTTATGGAGCCGAATGTTACTGTTTTTCATTTTTGAAAGTCGAAGCTGACATCAGACGTTTATTTTACAATCAAACGTAGCTGAATGTTACTGTTATTCATTTTGAAATGTAATAGCACATATCCAATATTTTTTTTTTTTGCATCATATGGGGCAGAATGTTACTGCTATTCACTTCCAAACATGCCAAACGTAAAAGCAATCATTCGAGATGTACACTGTATTTTAGCATCTTCCGGAGCTGAATGTTATTGCCATTTATTTTCGAACGTAAAAGCAAACATCCAGCATTTATTTTATCATCGTAAGGAGTTGAATGTTATTGTTACTCATTTCCGAACGTCAAAGCAAACATCAAACATTAATTTTACCATTGAACGCAGCTAAATGTTACTGTTATTCATTTCGAAATTTAAAAAGCAAACATCAGTTATTTTAGCATCGTATGGAACAGAATATTACTGCAACTTCCGAACATAAAAGCGATCATCTGACATTCATTTTAGCATCTTCCGGAGCCGAATGTTATTGCTATTTCCTTTCGAAAGTATAAGGAAACATCCGACACTTATCTAACCATCGTACGGAGTTGAATATTGTTTTTCATTTCCTAACGTCAAAGCAAATATTCGACATTTATTTCAGCGTCTTCCGTAGCCGAATATTATCCTTATTCATTTCCGAACGCAAAATGAAATATCTGACATTAGTTTTAGCACCATACGGAGCTGAGTCTTATCGTTTTTCATTTCCAAAAGTATGAGCAAACATCCGACATTTATTTTAGTATCTTACGGAGCCGATTGTTACCGCTATTCATTTTCAAAAGTAAAGGCAAACACCCGACTTTTTTTTGGTGGCGCGATAGGGCCACCAAAATCTTCATTTCTGAAATTTTTATTTCAATTCCGATTTTCATTCAATTCAGTCATATAAAAGTCGATTCAATTCCAATTGACAAGCATGTAAACAATCGGTAGGCACTATAACAGATACCATGTTGAACATCGATAAACGTCGGATAGGTCGAAGAAAATTCGACGTACGTACGCGTACCTCGGATTTCGCGTACCTCGAATTTCGCGTACCTCAAACCATTTTCTTCAGTCCCGACGACTTCGAGGTATCCGAAGTTGACTGTATATTAACTTTGTCCTCAAGGGAGAGGCATACAACTTGTACAATCCTGTGTTGAACGTAATGGCTCTATCTTGAAAGTTTTAACTGTATTTTTCTTTGAATGTTGAGAGCATCATTCTTGAAGTTCCTTCAGTTATCCTGTGAATGCTACAGGCATCCTCTGGTGGTGAACAGATAGAAATGTTTGCTGGAACAACTGTACTTTATGATTAATGATCCTGACTTTAATGCAAGAGATGAATAGGTTCATGACAGCTTTAAACGTGGCCCTTTCATTTTAAATTCTATTCAAAATCTACCAGCAGAGAGCAATGAGGATAAGACCAGCCTGTGCCAGAGCTGAATATCAAAATGTCACTATACATGTACGGTGTAGGTCTTGCACTGACCCTGGGTAAACTTGTAATTCTTCCAAAAGGGTACCTGAAGCATCTTTGTGCCGGAGTGAATTTCTTCATGGATACATTATCTTGCATAAGGATGATGATACACAAATTACATGCATTTCACGCTCAGTCTCTTTCTGGGTTTTTTTTTTACATTTTCCAACAGCTGACTGCAAATATCAACAGTACTAATGATGACACAGCATTGTACCATCATAGTGAACGGTGATTGAGAGTTCTCCGGGAGAAGAGTTCAAACAAACAAAGCAAAAAACAACCGGAAGGACAGATTCAAGTGGACTGTAGCGGCCTACGACTTCATCTACATGCTGAAATCCATCCCGTATTATCAGAGGGATGTGTGGCATTCGAAACGCTCACCGCTTGAGGCAACAGCCATGGGACTCTCAAAAGTGTTAGCCTGATTTGTAGGCAGTGCTAATTGAGTATAGTGAGCTGAAAATCAGATAAGGGAGGATCACAAAATACGGTCCGTGTGTCAAATGTGGCGGCCTCTCTGTGCTCACGTATCACACAAAGATCTGGATATGAGAGATAATGCAATTTACCTACACCACAAAATACAAAATTCATTGGTGCGCACTGAGCGACATCCACCTATAGAATTTACTTGTTAAACACGTACCACAAAATACAATTCATCAGTGAGCACTGACTGACATCCATCTATGGAATGATTATGATGTTAAAAAAAAAAATGTGTTTCTGAATCTGCTTTCAAATATTGACTGCGAACAGGGTATAGGTGCCTACAATATCATGTGACTTAACATTGCCTTAACTTCATTTCATTAAGCTTCACTAAAATTGCATTCTGCAGAAATTCAAAGTTTATAGATCTTTATAAGAACTTTGATTTAATACTGCAAAACACCTATCAAGCAAATGTGCAAAAATTGAGCCTGCAGTGAAGATGTGTAAGCTTAGAATTGAGCTTCAAGTACACACATTCAACAATCACAACCAATTCTCATCTAGATCAGAAAGTGTACCATTATTTCGAATAATGATTAATATACTGAACAGTTCCTACAAATACAATGTATGTTATGTCCTTTTGTAGCCTACACCTGCTAATTATTCCATGAAGGGTAAATGAGACAGCATCTGAGATAAAATCAATTTTATGCTATCATCAACAGATGTAGAATACAATGTATATTTCCAGTACAGCCCTAGGAATAATTGCTGTGCTTCTAAAAGGAATTTAAATTGAGACGTACATGTATGTAATACGAAAGCGGGGCATTTCAACTGTGCACCAGAAAGAACGGCACAAATATACCGGTAAACATTTTCCATGTTAAATCCAATTTGATTCGCTTGAATGATGTGACCCCTGTATTTTTCATAATATCAAAAAAGGCAGCAGAAAGCAGACAACTATCAACCTGGATTTAGGTTGATCTTTAAAAATTGAAACATGCTTTTGTCATGCAGGAAGATCTAACTCCTCCCCCCCCCCCCCCCTCCCCCCTTCTCTCTCTATCCAACTCTACTCTTCCTATCTCATCTCTGGGCAATTTTGGAGGCAGTAGGCTCTCCAATTACAGCAGCTCTAGTATGGGTAGTCAAGTCACATAGCTTCTGGAAACGACTCCTCCAAATGAAGATGAAGCTAATGCTCTTGTGTGCATGTGTGTGGGAGGGGGAGTTTGGAAGGAAGGGCAGAGTAAAGGGGAGGGGGCAGGGAAGGGGATAGGGGAGAGGTCGGAGGGGGAAAGGGATGGGAGGGGAGGGGGTTCCGGATGCATACAAATACACAATATATTCATCACTATGCACAACAACAAAAAATGGCTATGCTTGAGGCAGGGACGTGCCTACCATTCCTCTACGTTGTAAATTACAGTACAAAGTGGCAAGGAGTGGTACAGCATGACAATAAGTGTGCTGCACTGTATCTTTGTCAGCTTCCGCTCTGCATTTTGTGCAAAATGTTGTTCTCCATTGGCTCTATGCTACTTTACAATTCATGTCTGCACTGCTTTTCAGTCTTTTCATTTTAATATTTTGAAAGCAAAGGTACCTTGAGTTTCGTTGTTTGCCAGGGATGCAAATTTAATCTAAAACTCCGACAATCCCAGAATGGCAAACACTTCATCACAGAATACTGCCTGAGCTCAGAGTATCACTGGACATTCTTTTATTTCAACACGATACACATACAATGTAGTCTTGTGGATTACACGCTTGTGACAAACGTGTACATTGTTTCACATTTTCTCACTTAAAAATCACATGTTATACAAAAAGAAAAGCTTTGTACACTGCTTCATTTTGTTTCATATCCTCTGAAGTTCACTCGGGAATACACAAAACAATATGTCATAGACCTCTCTGACAGTGGCAGGGTCTGATGGACACGAAAAGGTTGTGCCAGGCAATGCACGGTGATTATCTTTGCATCAGGGGCCTGGATGCTCCCTCCGAACGACAAGAACACGACTCTGTGAAAAGCAGGCAGACACATCAGCCACCTTCTTTTCTCCCCACGTAGGCAAAGAGGCTTACAGTACGTGGAGAGAGCCTCCTTCCAGAGTTTAGCCAGGGAAACACACGGAAGCAGTGCAGATATCCACACTGCCCAAAGCTATCATATTCCTAAACAGAGCGAGGAAGCCATGAACACCCAATACAGAGGAAAAACCTTCCAGACAGCAACTGACTCTACTTATTATGTACTTGATCACCTAATGTCTGTAGTATAAAAAAGCATTATAGTGTACAGGTGTATGTGGAAAATGTATCATCATTCACTATTTTTTTTTTCTACAACTGACCTCTTGTGTAGCTACTGTGCAAATGAAAATTTCCACAAAAGGTTCAACCTGATTCTCCTTTTATTATATGGTTTCAATATGTTGCACTGCCATAAATGAAGGAGGTTGAAATTTTGCTATCTTTTCTACATGTACTACAATTGTAGCATGATATTGTGATTCACATTTGACAGAGACTCCAACCCCAAGCACCTTCTGATCTGGAGATTCTCCTGGCCGAAACCCCTAGCAAACGGGAGACTCCAAGTTGATGTGCGCGAAGCACGAAGTTCCTAGGGTTCTAGATGTTCTCTGGTGCTATCTAAGGCTTATTTTTTCAACATACGATAGCAATAAGTAAGAAATCCTTTCCACCGGGAGACACTGAGCCAGGGCGGGAGAAATCAAATATCAAGCGGGAGAACAGGAGATTTTGCAAAAATGGGCTTTCAGCGGGAGATCTCCCGTCGAAAACGGGAGAGTTGGAGTCTCTGATTTGATGAAAAGTATGAGCTTCTACTCCAAGCATTTGAATCATGTGCTGTTTTGTAATCAATCAATTCCCTGATCCATTTACAGGCAATGGCAAGCAAGAAATAAAGTAGTCAAGTCTACTTGCAATATCTGTCAGCTATCATGACACCATTAATATGACACAAAAGCTTCAATCTATTTTACTACAGTCTTGGTACTGTATCTGTTATGAACATTTATAACCAGAATCAAAATGTCAAATGGTACTGTAAACACAACATTTTCGCAGCATGAAATTTTCGCGAATTGGAGCCGGCAGCCTTTTTCGCAGCATGAAATTTTCGCAAGTTGCCTCTAACATTCAATGCATGTAATGTAGACAAGAACTTTCATGCGCACTTTAATTTCACAAATCTTGTCTCTCATAAAATTCACGAAATTAAAATGCACACGAACATTCCTCATTTTACAGTACACTGTATGGTACGGGTATCAATCAATGATTTTAGTGGAGGATTTCAAAAATTAAATGCAAAAAAAAAAAATCAGAATTTGTTTTCTCTTGTCATTTCATTATCAGTCACACTATTCAGAAGCATACTTGCCTCACACCATACAAAGATACAATGTTGAATTTAAATCAGAATACATGTACCTCTGTTGAATATTACATGATATAGAGTCTTCTAGACAGACAGTTTGGCATCTATTGCAGTAGGGAGGTGCTAGAGAAGGAGAGACAACAACTGCTCTCCTTTGAAGTCATGCGCGCCACCGCCAAGAAGTTGAAATGCGTTCAACTATTGTGTTACCCAGGTGCTTTGACAAAAGAGAGCATCAATAATCGCGACTATCTCACAGATACTTGCCCCTGCTGCAATTCGCTCTCTCTTTCAAGGTGATGGCAACAATGAATTTGTGTACCTTGAATTGGAGCAGCGAATCAAAATACAGTGTAAAACTGACAATTTTAACAGCAAATAGTTTAAAAGCACGCTGGAACACACTTTAGCGGAGTACTTTATTTGAGAGATCAAAACATACCAGATTTAAAAGATTGAAAACTACATTGTAACATGCGAAAATGTGCGCATTATAGAAAAATATTAGGTTTTTAACAGGACCTAATTTTCATTTCATTTCGATTTGCACACTACAAAGAAACTAGAAATATAATTTTATAATATTGAATTCTTTCCTAAACTATACTAAATCGATTTGAGTATTTCATTTAAAACTTTACGGTGAAATAAAGCTTGTAATTCAACGAAAGGTGAAATCCGTTCTTCATCTCCAAACTTCGCCTTGCAACTAGAGCGGTGCCGAGCATGACTTCAAAGCGTAGTGGAATGCCTAGACATCCCATTGTAACGCCTTGAACCCAAACGTGTGTTTGCATGAATTACAAAGAGTTGCCACTCCATCTCTGTAACACCGCCCTGATTGCAATACTGTATGCCAATCATATTGTTGCTTGCTTTTTCATAATCACCTGCCACTGCACATCTCTTTAATTTGGCACTGTCAAGCATCCTATTTTGGTTGAACTGTCTGTGTGTTGTGCCACTTTGAATAGTGTTACTTTTGTACTTCATACATTGTACTATGCAAAGAGCACATTCGATGCTAGTCGTAGATCTTGCATTGGCAAAGAAGTATGCAGCTTTGAAACAGGTGGTACCTCACTCAAGGTCAACCTGTCATACACAGGCAAATAATCACTTGATCAACGGAACAGAAGAAAGAGGAGCTATCTCGAGAGGCACATGCTCGCATTCTCAACTAAGACATGTTTTAACATCTTCAACAGATGCCATCGTCTCAAGCACAGACTACAATGTTGCCCTTGACAAGGCACTCAAATACATGTATACTGTATTCTTTTCCCTAGTGTCTTTCAGTTGTTTTTTTTTTTCTTTCTTTTTACAATATACCGTATGTGTTTAAAGCACACATCACATTACAGGCTCCTTGTTAATCCAGTTGCCTTTCATAATATTGACCCCTACTGTAAAGTTACATGTAGCTACACACATGGGAAAAATGAAATCAAAGACATGCACCCTAGCAGACAATTTGTTTAGGTGCATTACTACCACGAACTACAATTATTGTATTGCACAGGTAGTACAATTATGCATCAGCTCAGAATAGCATGACAGGTTTTAAAAGATCTGTCGTTCATTTCACACCGAGGTTTTTGCTTGCCACATAACAATATCCTGGAACATGCTGACATGCAAACATGAAGCTATCAAGTTTTTGCAAATTTGTTCAGTTGGATGTACCGTGTGTTAGTACTAGTTAGTAATTACACATCATGTTGAATCAATGGGACTAGAACATTCCCTCAGAGCAACAATGTTTCTAGATTAAGAAAAACAAAAGCAGGCATTTGTTTCCTAATATCACATCTCAAAGTGATATTGGGTTGTAACATGAAACCTTTGCGAATATCCTAACATTACACAGTGTGAAATATGAAAGACCAGTGACCTACGTGTATGCACCAGCTGCTAGTAGTGAAGTTATTGGCTTGTTAAAATGGGGAGAAGCAGGGAGCATGTTACTTACCTCTTCAAGAAATCTACGTAGGTCGTGAGTGAGATTGGGAGAATACATGGAGTTCCAGTCGTTAGGCATGGTGATCTTGAAGAAGTCACTCTTCCACCTTTGGTACTGCAGCATGTAGCCCCGCTGGTTGGGGTGCACCTTGGGTGCCTTGTGGCAGTCGGAGGCACCGGCCTCCTGCCAGACACGGGAGTCCACCACACCGCACAGGGGCTTGGCGCCGGACAGGAGGGAGAAAGTCCTGCTCTGGCCGGCTGCCCCCTTCTTCAGTCCCGCCCCGAGGTTCTGGGCGTGTTTTAGGATGCTGCTGGCGAGATCCCCACTGAGGAGGGTGCTAGGGGGCGGGGAGCACTTGCTCCATCCTGAAAAGTTTCTAGTGATGATGACCTGTCGAGACATTGTCACTGAGTAAAGGAGTCTCTTGTGTCTTCTCCTGGTTTCTTCACACTGTTGATATCATGGCCACTGACATTCAAAGACTCGTCACGCAGTCAGGGATGGATAAGGCTGACCTGCGAATTAAGTCCTGGATAATGAAACAATGAGATTTAAAACAACCATATTTCAACATCTTATAAAAATAAGCAACCCCAAACAAGAAAATTAAACATCATAAGAAAACATGTAAGTCAGTGGTCACAAACATATAGCAATTCAAAATAATATCCTATTAATTATGTTTTATGTCCTCAAAATATCAATATCATCAAAATACACAGTTAAGAAGTTTTGTCATTTTTATACTGTAACTTGATCATGTGAATTATTCCTTCCAAGGCTCACTAGTTTACATTGTAAGACTTTATGTGCAAACTTCATAGCTTTCCAGACCTTCGTACCATTTTTGTTTTTAGCTGTGATGTAATTTCCTTGACTTCCCCCTAAAATTGTGATGATACAAAGTGGATGGAGTTGAGTAACATGTCCCGTGAGAGCACTATCATGATTGCTAAGCCCGCAGTACTTTTTAAATGTCTGCACAATACATGCATGGGTATGATGCACTGTACATAACAGAGACTGTGTGGATTTAGACTACTCCACAGGCTCATCTTGAGTTCCAATCCTTCTACACTCAGTTTCATTCACAATCTTTCAAGTAATAAGTAGTTTGCTTATCATTGCCATCTAGTTGGTTTTTAATCAAAATTGTGTTAGATAAAGTTGATGTTAAAGGAAAATAAATTTCTGGTTTCAATCTTGCATTAATTTCAATGATGATTTTGAAAATACTTAAGTACACACAACAAAACTGTCTCAGTAATATGAAAGATTAATTACAATGAACATTGGAATGGCAGCACTGATGTGGAGCAGAGGCATCTACATACATCGTATGATTACATGGAGCTCACATTAATTGTGCGACTTGTAAGCAGAACATCCCCCTTAAAAACCTGGCTGATGCTTTAAGACTACTCTGCCAGTAACTTGAGCCAGACAAGGGCAAAAAGTAACCCAGACATTGTCTGGATGCTACTCTACTTTGCACCTCGACAAAAAGTGAACGATAGTGATGTCTAAGCGTCATCTGGATGTCATCCTGCATCTTAAAGCCTGCTAAGAGAGGGCTCAATTATCAGTAGCCAAACAGGCCTACACATTGTACAGTACATGATTTGTTATTTAAGGCAGTGAGCACAGAATGCGTTGACTGGAACTTGCGATAGAAATGAGATTCATTACCACAGCATACAAGGAGGCCAGATGGCTAACAGGGGCATCATTGTACAGATGACTTATAGACAATGCATTATGGTTACAAGGAAAATAAACAAATGGTGAATACATGTAGGTTCTGATAGATCAGATTGATAAGTCAATATATAATAAGTCAATACTTGAATTAAAAAAATAGAAAAAACTCTGAGAGCACAGACCTCCCCAAGCAGCTGTAACTATCCACTGATGATCTTGCTCTTCAACAGAGCTCAGTGATTTCCACCCATACATTATGCATGCTGAAAAATCGTCCGATTTCCCAATATACGGTAGTAGGAGCCTTAAAAACTCTCAGCTGCGCGGCGCGCCTTGCCCTAGCAGAAACTAGAGCACGCACTTTATTATGTGTATGAAAACCTCAAAAATGTGCAACTTGAACTCCCAAGTTCAATGACCCTTCCTGCCAAAATATCAAAAATTCTTCATATAATCCATCAAAATTTTCGGATCACTATCAAAATTTAATCACTTGTTCCTTGTGTAATTTTCAACATTTCCTACACGTTTTATCCAATTCTGTGTGCAACTTTTTGAGTTATTTTGCACACAGACAAACAAACAAACAAACAAACCAACGGTAACGAAAACATAACCTCCTACCTTGGCAGAGGTAAAAAAACTAGAGTTGGCACTCTGAGAGTACAAACCTCCACAAAGCAGCTCATATCCACCATTGATGTTGTTCTCCGAATGAGGTCAGTGATTTCCACTCATACACATATAATGCATGCTGAAAATACCCGATTTCTCAATAAGCCTTTTGTTACTTCATCAGCTTCCAGCTGCGCGGAGCCTCGCTCAAGCAAAGCACAGTGCACATACATTGTATGCAAACCTCAAAAATGCGCGGATTGAACTCCAAACTTCAGTGACCCCATCTGCCAAAATATTGAAATTTCTTCCTAAAATCCATTAAAAAATCCTAGATCACAACCAAACTTTAATAATCTGTTTCTTGTGTAATTCTCAACCCTTCCTGTAAGTTTCATCCAAATCCGTTCATTACTTTTTGAGTTATGCTGCACACAAATAAACAAACAAACTAACAAACAAATGCTGGTCAATGAAAATATAACCTCCTTCCTTGGTGGAGGTAATAATGTGCAGACCGCATCTATAGGTCTAGTGATTCTACTATATCGCAGACTCTAGATTCTATAGATTTCTATATTTCTACCTCTCTCTTCTACTGCAGGGGCAGTTTCATTCAACATCGATGAAACTGCCCGATCAGGTGCGAGAGTACGCTCACTTCCCAGAACAGATGCAAGCAACCTCTGCTTTTGTTCTATAGTGGGACTAAGCACAACTACACGCAGTGCTCTTTAGCTGAAAAAAATAACTGGAAATCTCACAGAAGCATCTAATGCTGTTACATTGTAAGTTCACAATATACTAATCCGTAAAATAAGGCTTATGGACATACCTAGATAATGCCTAGATATGAATCCTAACTGTGTTTTTGGAGGCCGATTTGAGATGATGGGAGAGTGTAAGGGTTGCCTTCTGCTCCCGCTTGCTGCAAATACGTAAAGTGAACAATTTCACTCTTGTCAGGTTTCAGAGGAGGCCGCAAGTACAAGTGTAGGGCTATCATAGAGGGTGCATGTTGTATGTATTGTGTCAGATGACAAAGCGAACATGCATTCATCCCACGTGTGCAATCTGCTGGTGCTGTTCTGTTTAAAAGTGTTGTAACCAACCCTCTTTGGCTCTTGTCATGCATACCAGCTATGTACCACCTCCTGCCACAAACCAGGAACGATCCAAACAGCTGCCAAAAGGAGAGACGTGTTGATAGCACATCGACTAGTCACTCTTGACTAACATCGATTACTGTTACGTCACCACTACCGGTACCGTACCTAAAGTCGCCAGACATTCACATCGCATGTAAGTCGCGCCGCGATCAGAGATTAGCAGGGGCAACAGATTTTTATCGCTCTCAAAAGACATTCCTAATTCACTTTGTTCCTCCATAAAAACACAAATAATTGTCATCCAAATGGGCTACCATGTAACAGGTGACAAAATCATTTTTAATGCAAGAATGTTTTTGATTTCAAATGGATTTCAGGTGGCAGATTAACAAAGTTTTTCAAATGTGATGATGCACAATGCATCCTACATTGAAGTGTGATAACACTCACGCTAATAATACGTGGCGCACCATGGGCAGCGAACTAAATACAGTGACTTAGTTTTGCCAACCCGGGAGTGCATAGGAAATACAAGTGGCCACTAGTGACGTTAGACCACCAATATGCAAATCTCCATCCACTGAAGTGTTGATATGCTGCAACGTTAAATCTACATTGTAATGTTTAACGTCAGGTTAGGAAAGTTCTATAACATGATAAAGAGTCAGAGCGAAGATTCCTACTACACTTGTTATTGCAACGTTGACTTTAATGATTGACCCCTTTAATTTGAATCAGCTGTCTAGTAGATCTAAAGTTTTAATACAAACAGAATGGCCCGAATTCGCGAAGGTGGTACAAATGAAACCATGGTTTAAACCATGGACAAAAACCATGGAGCGCCATGTGTCACATGGAATATTTCGTTATGAAATCAGTCATTTCGTCGATGAAATGATTATTTTGTAACGAAATGATAACATTTTGTAACTTAAACGAAACGGTCATTTTGTTGACAAAATGACCAATTTCGTAATGAAATATTCCGTGCGACACTTGGTGCTCCATGGTTTCCACGTCCATTTTCTATATGGTTTAAATTAAACCATGGTTTCATTTGTACCACCTTCGTGAATTCGAGCCACAAAGTCTACGGAAAGACTTCCATATGTACCCCCCCCCCCCTCCCCATTATTATACACCTACATACATACCTTAACATACAAAGTACCTTGGATGTGGGCGTATACAAGTTATACTTAACTTATTTGCCCCTCGGTGCCGTCATTACATGACCTTAATAACTTTTAGTTAGGCGCTGTGCAGTAAACATGGACAAAAAAATATCCGTCGGGGTTGTATTTGTTCTTGTCTTGACTCGGGGGCGTTTCATCAACAAGTTCGTCAGAGTTTTCACCGACGAATTTGCTATCAGCCAATCAGACCAAGAATTTCATTAGCTTTTAACAGTTGTCAGTGTAAATCCTTGCGTCTGATTGGCTGATAGCAAATTCGTCGGTGAAAACCCCCGACAAACTCGTTGATGAAACGCCCCCCAGAACCTCTCTAAGTTAGACTTAAAACTATTCACGGATGGGCTGTCGACTACAAATGATGGCAACTTATTCCACTCACTGATATTCAGTGATAACTCTTTGAGAAAAAGAGCACTGTCTCACTTTGGACTTTTCCACATGTTTCTTCAGCATCTTAAACTTATGACCACGCGTCCTTCCTCCAACTGAGAACTCAAAAAAATCAGAGGACTTCATATCATCAATCCCATTCACAATCTTAAAGATCTCAATCATATCGGCTCTATGCCGTCTATATGCCAATAAAGGCAATTTCAAATGTTTAAGTCTTGCTTCATAACTCAAAGGTCTGAGTGGACGTATCATTCTGGTAGCTCGACGCTGTAGACCTCTACATTCTCTACATTGTATGAGCTTCCTCTGAAGTCCGCATTTCCCTTCTTAAGACACTAAGATCAATGTTACCCTAACTCTAACCCTTGGCCTGACCCTAACCCTAATCCTAAACTGAGTAAACTCTAATCCTAAAGCCACCTAAACTTTATACATAACGCAAAGCGGGCGGGGTACATATGGAACTTGGAAGTCTTGCCAAGTCTACAATTCTAACACTAACGTAAACGTTAGAGAGTAACACGTTAGAAATGCTTGGATTTAAATTATAGACACTAGTAGGAACCCTTGACTTGAAAACAGTGAGGTCCTTAAAGATTTCTATGAATCCAACTGCTAACAATCGTAACATGTTACAAGTTATTAAAAGCTAACAGCTAAAAACGTTTTGTTTTTGGGGGGTTGTTTTTTGTTTGTTTGTTTGTTTGTTTTTCTAATCACATGAACACTGCACCGTCGTGCGCAGAGAGTAGCTTCCAACTGTAATAATCAAAGCCACCGGATCAAGCCTATTACAGCATTACGGTTAGAACTCTAACTGTTAGTTGTCCGATTGAGTAATTTAGGGCAGACCGACTGTGACTGTGTATTTTTCTAGCTCATATGAGCTGACTCTAGATCTAACCGTTAGACTAACCAGAAATCTATTAAAATTTAATGAAAATTTAACTCACCGACAAGATCGAGTCTACCAAGTCCACTTACATCTCTCTCAACATGCTCATTCAAGTCTCTTCAAGAAACTGTTAGAAGCAGAACTCCAGTCTTGCTATTAAATTTTCCAGTTTGCCGGTAGAAAGGCGCTGCCAGTCGGTACGCGATCCCAGGTAAGCTAGCTAGCAGGAGGCCAGCCGGTGTCGGTACTACACGAACCGGTACCGGTATGCTAGTCGGCCTCGTATGTATAACTGTAGACTCTATGCCACATGGATTCAACAAAATTACCGGTGCAGCGCACGTATTGGGATAGAAACTAGCTATCATTTACATAAAATATCGCCGACTACGTGTGTTCCGTGCGTAGATGAGCGATTTATCAAAGGGTAAAATGCGCTGATCAATGTCTGTAGAGCTGCGGTCGGCTTGTCTCATTGAGAGATCAGTGGCTTGCATGAGAGATCAGTGGCTTCCAGAGAGATTCGTTGAATTTGTAAAGGGCACGATTGATCTTAATAGAGATTGCTCTCATATATCTTGAAAACATGTGTATCTTGTGTATGGCTGTATCATTAAAAAACAAGATAGCAGTCTTTTTAAAACCGCTTATCCGAACAGAAATTAATCTTAACAAAACTCATTTTGGACCAGCGCCCTCTATTGTTGGTTACACTGTACACACAGTGCACTGATGTTGCATATTTTACTTTACTTATGAAGTAGGCCTACTTAACAGTAGTGTGATTTTTTTTTTTTCAGTTTATGGTAGAACTTCGTTCAATGTCATCTTGATACCAACTTACTCTATGTAAGTTTCACGTTCGAGATCGAAGTAGAAGTCCTTCGATTTTTATTTCCTGATTTCATCATAAGCATAAAGGGAATCCCATCATTCCTCTCCCACGGACTGAAATGATTATTTACAAACTTGCCATCACAAGGAGAATTTACATAAAAACAGTCTTACGTGCATTTGCAGCGATTTCCGGAAGGAGAACAGATGAACTGCGCAATGATATTTAATTGCATTTCTTATGAAATTCATAAAGTGGTTTTGCTCATAATAGGGCCCACATAGTATATTATGTTAATAACGTGGAAAGAATGTACACTTATCATCGCACAAAAAAAAAAAAAAAAATAGGAAAGTAAGCAAAGACGCTCAACAACAGATAATGGCAAATGCAAACTTAAATATGACATATATATCCTCACAAATATTCCATTGGTTTCTTCGATAAGAAAAATTACTAGGCCTATATTCGGTCAATGATTTTGCCAGTGATAAATCCATTCCACTTCAAAAGTGGTAAGTCAATGCAAATGGATGTAAAATAACATGATTGAATTGGATAGTTTCTCCTGATGCGACGGGGATGCTGCATATAATGTGTTGTTGTTGTTGTTGTTGTTGTTGTTGTTGTTGTTGTTGTTGTTGTTGTTGTTTTGGGGTATAATGGAAGGTTTGTCAGGTGATAATAACCACCATGTGCTGGGAACCGTTTCATGAAACTTTTTGTCAGTGATTTACACTGACAACTGTTAAAAGCTACTGAAATCCTTGCGTCTGATTGGCTGATAGCAAATTTGTCGGTGAAAACCTCCAACGAACTCGTTGATGAAACGCCCCCCTGGGGGGGGGGGGGCATTTCATGAAGCATTTTGGTCGGATATTTTTCTGACAAACTGTTACAAGCTACTGAAATCCTTGCATCTGATTGGCTGTGAGAAAATTTCTCCGACAACTTTGTCGGACAAAATGCTTCATGAAATGCCCCCAGATCTGATTTGCAGATCATGCGACTGTGGTCGACATCACTAGGACCCTATTATAACGTGAAAAACATTCAGATTTTACCTAAAATTATGAGGTTATGAATGCAGAAATGATAATAAATATTAGCAAAACAATTTCATGTCAGTTAAATTTGAGGAAATTAAGACAATCAATTAAAAAAGTGATTTTTTTTTTTTCATTTGTTTGACAAATTCACGTGCCGTCATCGCTGGCAACGAGGTACAGGGCCCATGAAACAAATCGTTATGTCGCACTATCAAGCACTTGCTTAAAGATTTTTCTTTCTAGCATTTATTATAGACATAGTGACTGTCAGAACAAGTCAAAGGAATGTCTTAATTTAACTAAAATAGCCTTGTGAAATTTTCTTTATATTCCCTTGATATCATTCATACAGTCATCATCATGTATTGCTGCAATCCTCTTGAAATTATTACGAATAATTTGAATCCTATAACAATTTGATGCAAACGTGGTGAAATCAGTATAAGTTGCATAATAAATTGCTCTATACATCAGGCGCTCTTGTGTCTATCAATGATAACTTTTAGGAGTGACTTAAAGTATATGGTTGTGTAGTCTAAAATTATAGACTAAAATGTGATTTATTAGTGTGTCTTTGTGTAAAAACCAGTGAAAAAAGCTATACGACGACGTCACCACCTGCCGTTGCCTGCCCTATATTATGGTTTGCGTGTAACCGACGTAACTGCCTTGTTCTCATGGGCTGCGTGCATGATAAGAACTGCAGGTAATTTACTTCACATATTATGATTTTATTAAAGACGTAGGCTGGACGCTACTGTTGAGAAGAACAATCAATATTGTAGTAACTTTCCATGCTTAAAGCACTGAGGTGAGATGAAAATGTCATGATTGAAAAACATCGCGGTCAAGTATTCGAGGGGCAATCTCGACTCATCCCATGGGCACCATTCCTCTCTATTATACCGTCTCTTTAAAAATCAGTTATTGTCAATATTTAGCCAAATAGTTTAATGATGAACTTTCACTTTTGCCTTTTATGAATGTGAATTACGAAAGAAATGAAAGAAAATAAGTGAAGTTGGCATATGTAAATAATTGTGAAATTGGAGGTACCGTGCTTCTCTTATTCGCGATTTTTTTTTTTAAATGAAACTTTCATTATAATTATCATTTCTTTTCTTCTTCTTCTTCCTTTTTTTTTGGGGGGGGGGGGTGTTCTAGGCAAACAAGGATTGGCGTTTTCTTCAAGTAATATACTCTACACTAGCACTTTCCTCAGACCTTGATTGACAAGCTTCTTAGGGAACTGTGGCTATGAATTCAAAGCGGCAAGATCTGAAGAATCTTTGATCCAGTTCATGTTGAGCCGCCTCGCTGATTACTCTCCCGGATAGGATAAAAATCGTACTCTCGATTTCAATAGAACGATGATAAGCCTGTCCTTTTCAATCGTACTTGCACTGTAATAGGCGTTTCCAACATCCCTGCCCCCTTTTGTATCGTTGTAGCTGGGGACATTCTGGGCTTACCAAGAGACGGACTCCATGCGAGTTGTTAATCCGTGACTCCGTGACTGAAAATGCAGGAAGGAGACTGACAACAGAGCGCCCAGCCCTCAACCATGACAGGGAAAAAAAAAGAAGAATATATAGGGCCTACCCCTGAATTGACAATGACATGTTACTCGAAAATAAATATCAGGTAAACTTATGAGTAGATTCTCTATATGTCCCACATAGCTGCTAGGTGTATGCCTGTTTGGTTTGGGTGCTGTTTCATTGACTCAGTGCATGACTCAATGAATCATCTTTTCCTATTATTTTGACCCCCCCCCCATTTATGGCTTACATATAAAAGTTACAGTGTTGTAAAAGCGAATAGGTATAAGTTATTAGCGGTGAAGGACAGCCACCCGCTATGCATGTCCCGAGTTTCTTTATAACGACAGGTATACATTACACTGTTATTTAAACTCCTTGCATGCGTTTTAGTCAAGATGTATTCTCTCCTGCTTATTTACTACGACCGATTACCATTTCATACTACAAAGTTTCTCTCTCACTCTCTCTCTCTCTTTGGCGAAACTTCTTCTAGTCTGTATAATAATCTACCCTTCATATTGTTTGCAGTTCATAATGTGAGGAGATGTGTGGGATATATTTTGTTATGTGGTATAGTGGCGATGTGTAATTTTTCCCGATTATTCACTTCAATCAGGCTCTCATTTTCAGTCAATGTTGTGACATATCACGCGATTATCTTACATTTTACAAACTCTACACACACACACACACACACACACACACACACACACTCATAAGCACATCACTGATAGTGATAGATTTCATAATTCAAATGCACACAAACACTTTGACTTTAATATACAGTCGTACTTTTTAATCGATGCGTACACGAGCGGTGTAATCTTTCAGTATATATCTTTAATTTTCTTACGTGAACAGAAGCTTGTACAAGCGATTTACACACAATCACAAATCTGACAAACCAAGAAGTCTTTAGCATAAAGAAACTCCAGGGGCATCTTGACCCAAAGTCCATATCAAACTCCATTTCAAAGAGACACGACGTCGATGATCTCCTCCTCGTCTTCCTCCTCTGCTGCTTTCCTCGGTTGACGTCTCGGTGGTCGGGTCTTCAGCGACGAGACCGACGCAACCGGTGCCCTGAGCTGATGCTGGTCGTACACTCCAAACACGGGAACATGCGTGAATGGTACCGGGTAGTAATGGCTGGAGCAGAAGCTTGATCCCTGGTGGTAGGCCGCTGGGTATGGGAGGTACCGCGTTGCAAGACAGCACGGCCTGGAACAGGCGACTGGGTAACGGTTACTTCGGCGAACTGGAATCATGGTGTACGGAGAGTAGCGGACGCTCGTCGGACGGTAAACCGGGTGAGTGGTGCTTGGTTGACGGGCTGGCGGACACATCGCTGGTTGCGTAGTGTAGCAGGTGGTTGACGCAGGCAGTGGTGATGAACATTCGATGCCCACGGGCGAAGCAGCAGGAGACACCGAGACGTAAGGGGGAGATGGAGGCGGCGTTGGTGGTAGCTGATGGCAGGGTACTTTGGCGACCGGCGCTGACAACAAGTCTGACGTCGAGCCGGACTCGGGACGAGGAGAAGGTGTTCTAGCTGCAGTACGGGGAGACGCTGTGCCAATCTTCCGGCAGGTAGCAGCCAACAAGGCCAGAGGGCTCGGCTTGCCGATACTAGATGCATCCTCGTCGGAGAGCTGGAATGAAGAAAAGGAAAGAGAAAATTATTAGATGACATTTACAGCAACAGAATTCTGGACAAAGATTGTTATGAATAATTCAAACTGAAATCAAGAAGAGTTGTTGATAAAAAAGAACAGGAAAAAAGTAACACATTGACATTTCTTGAAATGAAAATCACTTTCAGGTGCACATGTACGTTACACGACAGAAAATTACAGGGCAACATACCTGTAAATATTTCGACTTGATGCGTGTTGCCATCCTAATAGCCTTGGCGTTCGTTCGGTATCACGATGATGATAAATCGTACTGTAAATCCAAAGTGAACTTCAGGTACAAAAGGTATATCGAATGAAGAACTTGGAGATAACGCTTGAGGCAGACGTAGTAGCGATGGTTGGAAGTCAAAGAATGATGAGCCTTCCTACTGAAGCAGCAGTATTTATACAATGTCTGCCAATAGACTTGTCATTCACCTTCATCACGAAGGAGGAAAGTTGTAATAATAGCGGTCGGTAGATCACAGGTGGCGTGTGATCTCCGCCGATCGTGTTCTTGAATAGTTCAGTCATTCCAGTCACATTATCATGTCAAATCCTCACGCCAGTCAACGATCCCATCCAATCCGCAAGCAGCCAACCCTTTGGCAATGACAGCTCATTGTCCAATGACCGTATGGACTCGCTGACCATGACCGAGGATGACAGGCGTATTAGCGCACCGGACAAAAGACGGAGCAGCGAGCTTTTGTTTTGACCACTCGTCTGAAGATGTCTTGGCGGGAATTCAAAAGGAGTTGTGATGAAAGTAGCTCTCTACCCCATTACAACTGAATTAATGTACAGGTACTAGATATTATTTCAAGCATCAGAGATTCACAGCCATACAAATTATTAACTGCTCGTACCAAGTTTGCTCAAACTTGATGTAAGTGGAAAGCAATGTCATATACAAAGAATAAATCAAATCAAATCAAATCAAATCAAATCAAATCAAGACGAGGTGACCTGAATATTATTTTCCCGGATAATGTCCTCTATACCTGCTGACAAATTATTCAATTCACCTATACAAATTCACTGCATCTAGATACTTAAAATGTAGTTTGCCGCATTAGTTGTTGCTTTGTCGGGTAATTTTCGGGCGACGTCTCTGAATGTATCCCAAAAAAAATCTCGTTTGGAAAAAATGCACAGTACTTGAATATGCAAGTAAACCGGTCTGTTTCCTTTTTGATACTTATGAATATTGAAATTTATGAATAATGCCAGTGAATGCGCTATGTGGAAAGATTTCTGAGGACCTTATTATTAATGCACATCAGTATTTGATATCCGATGCATGACATGTATTTGGTGTTGCTGTGTCAGGCAAGTCTTACAGGAAGTATCCTGTGTAAGAATCTCTTACCTAACCTGATGTATTCAAGAATTCATTGTTTACGGATATGCTTCTTTTAATGACCTTGTAGCTATATAGCTATGCCAGTCACCTCATCAAAAGCTTGTCAATATTTGGATTGTAGTTTGCATGGAGTTGTTGCTGCGACATCGGGAAAACCTCTAGAAAAATTCTGACTGCCGGGGGAATCTCCGTTATAGATGCCAAGAATATGCATGAAATTTAAAATTTCGTATGTGTAAGTATACTGCATGGTCTATCGTTCTTGACTACTATTTCAATACATGGAATTCAGCTTGCGTGTTGCTGTGGCAAATCCTTCATCATCTTATGCATAGATTTATGCCTGTTACAAAACCGGTTTATTTCGTTTACCAAACGATTATGTTTTCAATGAAAATGTCGGAAGCATCTCCAATTTTTGATTGGTGTCTTGGCTTTCACATGACTACCTTTTATGGCCAGATAAATACATTTTCATAAAACGTGGATCGGGCAAAGTGATAATTAATACAAATACACTATCCACATTTAAACTCCTAACACAACTTGCACAACTGTGTAGGCCTCACAGACAACTGACAGAAGTAGGAATGTATGATTCATAACTTAGCTACATCTTTATAGAGCATAATTCGGCACAAATCTTTCCGCATATACCTCAATATAAATCAATAGTAACGTGTATCCCACAAATTAAGATGTCTACAGGTGGATGATACTGCCGGTTTGTTGTTGTTGTTGTTATCATTTTTTGTCGAATATTAAAACAGAGAAAGCTAAACTTGTTTCAATATCACATTCCTTAGTTGACTTTAACAAAACTTAGAAAGTTAAAGATTATTTTTTAAGAAAAATCTCTTTTTCTCACAAACCCACTTTATCACGTATATATAGGGGAATATCTCGGAGTGTTCTTTTTTATACATTTGTAATGGTTTATGCATAGGCCTACATAGTTTATGTGTGTGTGTGTGTGTGTGTGTGTGTGTGTGTGTGTGTGTGTGTAAGACCATCATGTTTGTCGACTCTGAAAAACTGGATGCTAAACAGTCATGATAGAGGGCACCTCCACTTCTTCTGCAAGTTTTGATATCGTAAGTCTACCAAAAAGAATTTGAGCAGTGTTATCAGAATGTCCACGTCACAGATTGACAGGTGCGAGAAGGAAAGAATCAACAATTGACAAGCCGGTGAGATCTGAGCTATTTTTTGATCTTCTTCATCCGTGCCGCACCAGTTGCTCAGCATTCTCCAGGATGGAGCAAGTGATAGCAGCCATCTTTTGTTCCATCTTATGAATAGCTAAGAGTACATCGTAATCTCCTCGATCATCGTACTTAGGCTGAGTGAAAACTATTCTCCGCCTCCTATTGTATTCACGAGCTGCGTGTCCAACCTGTAGAGTGGACATGCAATATAATTACGTATGCCTTGGTATTGAACTCAAGACCTTACTTTCAACTGCTTTGAAGTAGAGATAAATGGAAGGCTTATAGTGCTCGGGACGGGCATTATCTAATAAAAGTGGTGAGTGAAATTTAGTATCAGAGAAGAGAGAGAGAGAGAAGGGGGAGCGTGTGTGTGTGTTTGTATGTGCCTAAAAAGTTCATACATGTATCGGGAATAAGGTCAGTGAAGAGTTAAAATGTACGCCTTGTCAAAGTTAAGACTGAAATACGTACATTCTACTTCTTGGGAGTAGAGATGAATGGAAGGCTTTTAGTACTCGGGATGGGCATTATGTAATTATAGCTAGGCTATAGTGAAATTTAGTATCAGAGAAAGAGATAGAAAGAGAGAGAGAGAGAAGGGGGAGAGAGGGAGAGAGCGTGTGTGTGTTTGCACGTGCCTAAAACATTTATGCATGTATCGTGAATGAAGTGATGAGGTTTTTTTATGTACGCCTCGTCAAAGTTTCGGGCTGAAATACGCACATGGTATTATAATGATAATTATAGAGGTGTTAAGAAAAAAATGGCCAATATAACCAACTTTTGGCATTTTTAGTATCAAACTATTAAAAAAAATTGTGAATATATTATGTCTCAAGAACTTGCGTGCAAATCTGGATCTGTATCAATACGCTGTGAGAGAGTGAAAGATTCTTCAGTTTAAACAAATTTCTTGGTTTAATCTTCTTGGGAGACACTTGATATCAATACGTATAAGATGCCCTTTAGCATCAAATGCGGTCTTTTTTATAATCTGGAAGACAATGAAGGGTTACTATTCGAATGGGTTTAAAACAACTCGAAAAAAAAATCGATCAATAATCATAGATGAAACATTAGTGTCTCATAACTTTGTTTTGATGAGTGTTGTGGGGTAATAATAAACGTTGACTCTTGAATGTGTATAAATATGTGTGGTTGCCAGCAATATCCCCGTTTGATGCAATATCTGAAACATTACACTTGTATTGAGCCTCATAACCATTTTTGTTTTTTTCAAGGGTGTTTTTGGTGAAGCTTCCAGTAGTCTATAGCTTGCTTGATCTATCAAACTTCAAAGTCATTTTGAACAATTGGAAGTTGGGAGTTTGTTGGATATTTCTTCCAGTATGTAGTCGATTATTTGTAACAGTTCGTGACAACGATAAAAAGCTGTGTTGGAAGTATCATTATTTTTGTGTTGTAATGGCGATGTATAGGCCTAGTATTTTTCCTCCTGCATGTCTGCTTTTATTACAGCTGTATTTAATGACACCTCTCTCTCTCTCTCTTGTTTCGTTGACATAATTTTACACATCACATACTGCACACACACATACGAAGAATTCGTAACGAAACTTCTACCAGTCTGTATAGGTCTTATATCTGGCTTAACATATTTTACTTCACTGTTTAAATAAGATGTGGATATTCAGTTTGGGTTATAATGGAAGTAGCATTGTTGGTTGTAGAATTGCGTGGTGTTGTGGTAATGTGCACAATTACTCCTGCATATTCACTTTTATCAGTTCGTCACTTTCGTTCATTTTTTGTGTGTGAGACAATGTCGCATTTCACAGACTACAAACACACACACACACACACACAAACATGTAAGAACACCCGTATATGACAGAATTCATAATTCACCTGCGCACAGATCAGTAACGTGGACACATTCATACCTTTTGTAATCAATACACAGCAGACAATAAGCGGTGTAATCTTCATGATCTTCAATATATTTTTCATTTATTTCCTCACCTGAACAGAAGCTTGTTCAAGCGATTTACACACAATACACATTTGACAAACCAAGAAGTCTTTAACATAAAGAAACTCCTAGGGCATCTTGACCCAAAGTCCATATCAATCTCCACTTCAAAGAGACACGACGTCGATGATCTCCTCATCTTCCTGCTCTGCTGCTTTCCTCGGTTGACGTCTCGCTGGTCGGGCCTTCAGCGACGAGACCGACGCAACCGGTGCCCTGAGCTGATGCTGGTCGTACACTCCAAGCACGGGAACATGCGTGAATGGTACCGGGTAGTAATGGCTGGAGGAGATGCTTGATCCCTGGTGGTAGGCCGCTGGGTATGGGAGGTATTGCGGTCCAAGACAGCACGGCCTGGAACAGGCGACTTGATAACGGGTACTTCGGCGAACTGGAATCATAGTGTACGGAGAGTAGCGGACGCTCGTCGGACGGTAAACCGGGTGAGTGGTGCGTGGTTGACGGGCTGGAGGACACACCGGTGGTTGCGTGGTGTAGCAGGTGGTTGACGAAGGCAGTGGCGATGAACGTTCGATGCCCACGGGCGAAGCAGGAGGTGACACCGAGACGTACGGGGGAGATGGAGGCGGCGTTGGTGGTAGCTGATGGCAGGGTACTTTGGCGACCGGCGGTGTTGACAAGAAGTCTGACGTAGACCCGGACTCGGGACGAGGAGAAGGCGTTCTAGCTGCAGTACGGGGAGACGCTGAGCCAATCTTCCGGCAGGTGGCAGCCAACAAGGCCAGAGGGCTCGGCTTGCCGATACTAGATGCATCCTCGTCGGAGAGCTGGAATGAAGAAAAGGAAAGAGAAAATTATTAGATGACATTTACAGCAACAGAATTCTGGACAAAGATTGTTATGAACAATTCAAACTGAAATCAAGAAGAGTTGTTGATAAAAAGAACAGGAAAAAAGTAACACATTGACATTTCTTGAAATGAAAATCACTTTCAGAGCACATGTACGTTACATGACAGATAATTAAAGGGCAACATACCTGTAAATATTTCGACTTGATGCTTGTTGCCATCCTAATAGCCTTGGCGTTCGTTCGGTATCACGATGATGATAAATTGTAATGTAATTCCAAAGTGAACTTCAGGTACAAAAGGTATATCGAATGAAGAACTTGGAGATAACGCTTGAGGCAGACGTAGTATCGATGGTTTGAAGTCAAAGAATGATGAGCCTTCCTACTGAAGCAGCAGTATTTATACCATGTCTGCCAATAGACATGTCATTCACCTTCATCACGATGGAGGAAAGTTGTAATAATAGCGGTCGGTAGATCACAGGTGGCGTGTGATCTCCGCCGATCGTGTTCTTGAATAGTTCAGTCATTCCAGTCACATTATCATGTCAAATCCTCACGCCAATCAACGATCCCATCCAATCCGATCCCTCCAACCCTTTGCCAATGACAGCTCATTGTCCAATGACCGCGCGGACTCGCTGACCGTGACCGTGGATGATAGGCGTTAGAGCAACGGACAAAGCAGAGCACTCAACTATTGTTTTGACCATCTGGCCGAAGCTGTCGCGACTAAACTGAGCTGGACGGTCCAGACCAAGCATAAACTTGCATGTTTCTTTCGACATGCAGTGTCTTTTCTTGATCATAATATTTGAAACATGGAACATGCAAGTTATGCTCTGTCTAGAGGAAGGTACATTCCAATGTCTTTTGTTAAACGATGGCTATGAATGCTTTAACAGTGATTGATAGAAGGTGTCATCGGTAGAATCTGTACTTTTTTGTGGGCGTATTCACGTTATCTGAAGAAAAAAGGAATAATTATTTGAATTGGCACAATGACATATTTTGGCCACATAAGTGATAATCAGGGTATTTCAAATTAACACAAGGCTACATGCATTTGTATTGTATGGGTCCATTAAGATGGAACGCTTATTCAATGTTTATGTATTCACTTAAAAAAAGGTTTTCATCTATACTCCGAGAATCTCATGTTTGTGTAGGACCTATTACAGTTCTACTATCTAAAACACACACACACACACACAATTGGTAGGTTTTATATGACTTATTCGAGTGGCTACGTTAACTATTTTCTGTCACGGATTCATATCAGTGTTTCAAATTCAATTGGCATACATTTAGTGTTACCTTGTCCGGCAAGTCTTACGCACTTGAACTACATAGTTATCGCTGGTGACTTGTGTTACTACAGTTTATGCTGTAATGTGTATTACCGTGTATTACCGTGTATTAACACAAGGGCTCTCTACCTATTAGAGATCATAGTGTATTCAAATTTATGAATATAATTATTTCCTGTCATGGCCTAGAAACAAGCTATACCTTCCACCGATGATATCATCAATGCATTCAATACTGTACTTTCAATGCAGTTAATTGTTGTTGCTTCATCGAGCAAACCTCAGACAAGCGAGGTCAAGAATACGCTTATTAGAATTTGAATATGTAAGTAAACTGGTCTATTTCTTGATTACATTCCAACACATGGAGTTCAGTCTGCATAATGCACCAGATGTTGCTATATCGCACACGCCATGGCGAATCTTCGTCATCATGGTATGCATAAATTTGGATGTGATTCAAATCAGTTTATTTCCCTTGCGCCACGACGATGTTTTCAATGAAAATGTCGGAAACATGCATCTACTAGTTTAGGTTGGTGTTTTTGCTTTCATATTATGACTTCCTATCTTTTTATGACAGCATATACAGAAAAATGATAAGACTTTGATAACGCAGGTGATAATCACAACGTCAGTATAGGCCTACTAAAATCTTAACTCCAAACATGACCTATACTGTGTACAGGTGGAGGGGGTAATTGTTTGTGATTAATAGTAACATTGCTACAGAAAGATATTTATTTGCCACATGTCTTTCCATGTAGGCATATACACTATGATAAATATATACTAGTAGATAAAAAGAAAGTAATGTGATTTTTAACAAACTTTGATCAACACTACCATTCGAACGTGAAATATGGGGCAATAATAATTGTCTGTCGCCAATCATTCACTGTTCAGACATGAGCAAACTTGAGAAGTCTATGCCCACGTCATAGATTGACAGGCGAAGGAGGACGTTTTAACAAGCCGGTAAGATCTGAGCTATCTTTTGATCTTCTTAATCCGTGCCGTACCGGTCGCCCAGCATTCTCCAGGATGGAGCGAGTGATAGCCTCATCTTTTGTCCCATCCTTATATGAATAGCTGCGAGTACATCGTAATCTCCTCGATGATCGTACTCAGACTGGGTGAAAACTTTTCTCCGTCTCCTATTATGTTCATGAGCAAAGTGACCAACCTATGTGTTATAGCGTGAACATACAATCGTATGCATGGTATTGAATTTGAGACCTTACGTAGACTGTTTCGGAGGGGAATGAATGAAAAACTTTTAGTACTGGTGGACGGGCACCTAATAATAGATAGGCTCACCAGGTGGAAGTTAGTGTGTGAGAAAGAGAGATGGGAGAGGGAGAGAGAGTAGGTGTGTTTGTGTATGTGTACAATATATTTTGCTCGTGCTCACGTTCATGCCTAGAGCTGTATCAAGAGGGATGTTGACTGAAATGATTTATTCAAACTGATTAATTCAAAACGCCACGTTTAATTTCAAGGCTGCAAAACGCACACTATCAGAGAAGATAATATAATGGTGATTTTTTTTTCATCAAAATCAGATATAACATTCGCTCATTCATTCATTTTACTTATGCACTGTACTGATTCAGCCATGGATGTATCTCACTTACGACCGTGCAATAAAACAAGTATATTGAAAAATGGAAACAACTACACTTTTGTACATAAACATACACAAACTAGTTTGCTTACCAGGAAAGGTACAAATATTCAAATAAGGCAGAATATCATGAAATAACGAAAATGACACTTTTGTAATTTGAAAGAAAGGTTTAACATTTTTAGTTAGGCACTATATACTTTACAGAATGATGATAATCGTCGTAAACATATTGAATTATTATGAGGTGAATAATACCAAAGATGAAATATAAATCCCCTCAATACTGAAACATTTTAGTGTTTTTTGTGTTTATTTTTGTATTTGATATCAATACGTGCACCAAATTGCACCTTCGTGTCAAATTAATGTAGTGTTGTTATGAAGATATAACCTGGTGAAACCATAAGTTTTATGTGGAATGGGTAAGAATTGATTTAAAAAACATCTGAAACACTAATCAATCTCATGACTTTCCAAGTTTAGGGCCGGTTTCGAAGAAACTGCTACAAAATAATGTATGTCTGGTAGCTTGCTTGATTTTACCCTTATGAGTTTGTTTATCTATTTATTTCCTTTCCTGCAATTATTTTTGTTTATATATATATATGTTTTTTTTTTTTTTTGTATAGGTTTGCTTGCTAACGTCATCATGCAGCTGGATAAAATCAAATTATGAATACTGAATAGAGGCATCCTGTCCACGTGTCTCTCTCATTATGTACAATTCAACCATCTTTACAAAGATTCCCCTGTCACTCCGTTCACTTCCATTCTAATTCTTGGCATCTAATTTTCCTATCTATCCCACCTCTCAACCTGAATATAAGACGCATTTAAAAGTTGATTCCTTGGGCATTCAACGAATACATGTCCTCAACACTGTAACAGACTTGCCAACCAATTATACTGAAATAACGCAAGATAAAATCAAGCAGTGTCAATAACACGTATATGACGTACTGCAGAATCTTAACTAGCCACATGGAGTGCATCTCCATGATTAGCATATCTTCATCGCTAAGCACTTCTTCTAGGCTGAATAATAGGTGATCTGTCAGGGGTGTCAACTCGTTTGTGTCCGAGAAGCACCCATGAGTTTAAAAATAGTGACCTGTAGATGAGAGTTGGCAGTTTTTGATCTCTTCCGCCGGAGGCCACCGTAACGCCAAACCCGTCCACGTCCCGTCAGATCCTGTCAATCAGCTACCCGTCCAATCAGCAGCTCGCTGGTCTCGCTGGTCAGTGATGACAGGAAATCATCCAATGACAGCTCGCACTTGACCGCTGCTGAGGATGAGGAGTAGCCAAACGAATCCTTTCGCTACCTGTTCAACAAAACTCGACCGTGAGTAGGCCATCGCAGTCAATTAATTGCAGCTCAACTGCTAAGAATACGAAAAAACAATTGAACCAGCTTGTACGTGTATACGTGTGTGTGTGTGTGTGTGTCTGTGTGTTTGCAGATTTTTATGGTTCAGGCACCCTTTATTCTTATATATTACCAGATATTGCCAGAAGAGTGCGTTTGAAAATAATGATGAAGACATAGAGTAAGAACAGTTATCAGTGTTGTTTGCATCACAAAAGTTCGTGGCTTCGACGGCATAAGGTTCATCCTCTTTAGCAATGCACATTATGACTTCATACTTTTGTTTGGCAATGTTATTGTTTGCGAAACTTTGCTAGAAACAATAGCGACATAGACCTGGCCATCTTTCCAAAGCTATCTGTATTGAATAGGGTTAATGTGTCGTACGGATCACAAAATAAACTTCCTTTTTTTTTTGTAAGCATCAATATCATAGATGTGAATCGAATATTCATTTATAGACGGGAACGATGTCACTGATATTCGCGTTGCTTCTCTTGTTTTGTTGAAACGCTCTTATTGTAGGATGAAAATGACATTTTCTGATTTATGATTGAATTCATATATTTGAACTTATTTACCAGAACTCTAAACATTCATCGCATGGATGGTGAATTAAAGCAAATCTGTGTCATGAAAATATTCCCTGGAGCGGAAACCTGCAGTCACTATTTTGCAAAATATCAGATACATCAGTGTAAATGTAATATAACTTGCATATAGGAAGAAATTAAGAGAGAGAGAGAGAGAGAGAGGGGAGAGATACAATTCAAATTGCTGTTTTGATTGTAAGTTCAGCACCATTTATTGCTTCTTAATTCACTAATAAACAAGAGGCATTTCTTGCTGATATTTCGTTAAAAAGGATAATTCATTGAATTGCGATTATTTTGTTTGCAGGTCTATAGTTAGGGGCTTGTGAGACCTTGACGTTCACCTCATTTGAACTGAACATGTGTATGGTTCTCATTAAAATCATATTTCATGAAACGTATATGAAATTTGAAAATGCCATACTCATGTTCCAACTCTGTGTAAGATTTTGATGGAACCGCCAACATTATTTGCTTGATTTTACTCTATAGTGGATTTAAAATGGCATTGCATTGCATAATATGTGAAATTATCAAATTTTGTTTGAAACTGATATAGCGAGTTAATATGACGCTGCCAAGAACACATGATTGTGACGTAGTGACGCAATTTCCGTTCCCGATGCTCCTACGTACAGGAATGGTCAATGTCAAGGGTCTGCGCTTGCACCTGTCATTGATGTTCAACTCTCGATCCGACTTTGACTGACAGGCCAAAATTAGCCCTCTTCCCAGGGCGGAAAGATCTAAACGTACCTTTGAAGGCGTTCACTCCGCACCGCCTCATTATCATGCCAGGATCGTCATCTGACTTGAAACTTAATAGCTTTCTTTTGTTTGCGAGAGACATCTTTTCATCGCTTATACACTCCGGAAGGGTATAGTCATGATTAACATCGCCTGTTGTTCTTCTAATCTATAGAAACGTATGTCGAAGACTGGAACCAGGGAGGTGGAAACAGAGCTCACTGATGGAACTGAATGGAGAGGGAATATAAGCGTTGCCAACTTGAACTGATTCAGGGTGGAGGTGAATTGATAGACGGGGAGATGGGAGACCAAAAAAAAAAAAAGCGAGAGGAAGATAGCTTGACTGCTTGCTTGATCTTATTCCGTTTATCAAAGTCATCTTGAACAAGTGGAATTTTGAAGTTTATCGGATATGTATGTAGTAGTCGTTTATTTGTAACAGTTCTTGATAACGATAAGAGCTGTGTTGGTATAGTATCATGTGTTGTAATTGCGATGTATAGGCCTAGTATTTTTCCTTCTGCTTGTGTGCTTCATACAGTTGTATTAATGACATCTCTCTCTCTCTCTCTCTTGTTTCATTGACATAATCTTGCACATCACACACTGCACACACACACACACACATACGAAGAATTCGTAACGAAACTTCTACCAGTTTGTATAGGTCCCATATATGGCTTAACACACTTTACTTCACTGTTTAAACAAGATGTGGATATTCAGTTTGGATTATAATGTAAGGAGCATTGTTAGGTGTAGTATTGTGCGGTGTTGTGGTAATGTCTACAATTATACCTACATATTCATTTCTATCAGTTCGTCACTTTCCTCTATTTTGTTATTCAATGTGGCATTCCACAGACTACATTCACACAAACACACACACACACACACACACACACACACACACACAAACACGTAATATCACCCGTATATGACAGAATTCATAATTCACCTGCGCACAGATCAGTAACGTGGACACCATTCATACTTCTCGTAATCAATACACAGACAATAAGCGATGTAATCTTCATGATCTTCAGTATATTTTTTATTTATTTTTTCACCTGAACAGAAGCTTGTTCAAGCGATTTGGACACAACACACATTTGACAAAACCAAGAAGTCTTTAGCATAAAGAAACTCCTAGGGCATCTTGACCCAAAGTCCATATCAATCTCCACTTCAAAGAGACACGACGTCGATGATTTCCTCCTCGTCTTCCTGCTCTGCTGCTTTCCTCGGTTGACGTCTCGCTGGTCGGACCTTCAGCGACGAGACCGAGGCAACCGGTGTCCTGAGCTGATGCTGGTCGTACACTCCAAACACGGGAAACTGCGTAAATGGTACCGGGTAGCAATTGCTGGAGCAGAAGCTTGATCCCTGGTGGTAGGCCGCTGGGTATGGGAGGTACTGCGGTCCAAGACAGCACGGGCCGGAACAGGCGACTGGATATCGGGTACTTCGGCGAGCTGGAATCATGGTGTACGGAGAGTAGCGGACGCTCGTCGGACGGTAAGCCGGGTGAGTGGTGCGTGGTTGACTGGCTGGCGGACACACCGGTGGTTGCGTGGTGTAGCAGGTGGTTGACGACGAAGGCAATGGCGATGAACGATCGATGCCCACGGGCGAAGCAGCAGGAGACACCGAGACGTACGGGGGAGATGGAGGCGGCGTTGGTGGTAGTTGATGGCAGGGTGCTTTTGCGACCGGCGGTGCTGACAAGTCTGACGTAGACCCGGACACGGGACGAGGAGAAGCCGTTCTAGCTGCAGGACGGGGCGACGCTGTGCCAATCTTTCGGCAGGTAGCAGCCAACAAGGCCAGAGGGCTCGGCTTGCCGATACAAGATGCATCCTCGTCGGAGAGCTGGAACGAAGAAAATGAAAGAGGAAAATTATTAGATGACATTTACAGCAACAGAATTCTTTATAGAAACGATATGAACGATTCAAGCTGAAATTAAAAAGAGTTCTTGGGAAAAAAAAAGAAGAGGAAAAATTAAGCACCATATATTGACATTTCATCCAAAGAAAATCATAATGGTTTCAGAGTACATACTCGGTAAATAACGAGAGTGCAAACATACCTGTAAATACTTTAACTTGACACTCGTTGCCATCCTAATAGTCTTGGCGTTCGTTCGGTATCACGATGATGATAAATTGTAATGTAATTCCAAAGTGAACTTCAGGTACAAAAGGTATATCGAATGAAGAACTTGGAGATAACGCTTGAGGCAGACGTAGTATCGATGGTTGGAAGTCAGAGAATGATGAGCCTTCCTTCTGAAGCAGCAGTATTTATACCATGTCTGCCAATAGACTTGCCATTCACCTTCATCGCGATGGAGGAAAGTTGTAATAATAGCGGTCGGTAGATCACAGGTGGCGTGTGATCTCCGCCGATCGTGTTCTTGAATAGTCCAGTCATTCCAGTCACATCCTGTCAAATCCTCACGCCAGTCAACGGTCCCATCCAATCCGATCCCTCCAACTCTTTGACAGTGACAGCTCATTGTCCAATGACCGCGCGGACTCGCTGACCGTGACCGTGGATGATAGGCGTTAGAGCAACGGACAAAGCAGATCACTGAGCTATTGTTTTGACCATCTGGCCGAAGCTATGACTAGACTGAGCGAAGCGGTCTAGATTGAACATAACTTGCATGTTTCCACGCAAGGTCTTGTGTTACTCATATCAGAAACATGGAATAATGCAAGTTACGCCCAGTCTATAGTGGAATGTACATTCCGATTTGTTGGTCTTAGCACTTTAGCAGTTATTGATAGATGATATTATCTGCATTAGAAAGTGTTTTTGTGGGCGTATCCACGTTGTCTGAAAAAAAAGATGGAAAAATATGGCACATACTGAGATAATCTTCTGGCCACATAATAATGATCAGGGGATAAACTATACATTGTATAAGTCAACAAGCATAATGCATTACATAGGTCCACTGGGATGCTTATTCATGTTTTTCTCAGACTGGTGCATATATATTGAAATTCTTCTATACAACGTATTTTTAGTATAAGCACCATTATTGACCAGTTTTATGAATTATTCAAGTGGCAGTGGAAAACATTTTCTGAAGAACTTATCAGGGATTCATATCAGTATTTAAAATCGAATTGGCATAGATTTAGTGTCACTTTATCAGGCAAGTCTTACGCACCAGTACTACTTGTTCAAAAGGCCAAAACATGCATAGATTTGAATATGTAATTAAACTAGTTTATTTGTTAACTGTATTTTAAACGGGAAATCCAGTCCAAATAAGTTAGTCTGATAAGAAAGAGTAAAATGTTACGAATTCAACGGTAAAATTTTGATCAATATCGGGTGAAAAATAAGGAAGTTATGACATACTGAAGTTTCGCTAATTTTTTCAGGAAACAGTTCTGTCTTGAACAGTCGATATAAAATTATGACTATGCAAATGGCAAAGTGAGCATGTCATCCCCTTACAACTTGCCATATTGTTGGGACATAAAATTTGAAATGTCCCCTTTTTAATTCCAATGCAATTATGCCCGAGTCTCAAATCCTGGTACATCTATAACTGATCACTTTTTTGAATGTTAACCGGGAATAGCATCATGTTTTATAGACTTCATTGTCAGAAACATTGAATTTTCGTCATATTTCTTTTTTGGTACACGATCAATGGAAAATTGTGAGGTTTTGACATGTTAGCTCCCTCATTTTGCATATTCATATCCACTGTACAAGAACTGTTGGACAGAAATTAGCAAAACTTCAAAATGTCATAACTTCTTTATTTCTTATCCCATTTGAGTCAAATTTCTACCGTTGAACTCGTAAAATTTTACTCTTTTAGCAGTCTAACTTTTAGTTGGATTGGCTTTCCCCTTCAATGCTTGTGATTCAGTCTGCATGCATCAGGTGCTGCTATGTTGCACAGCACAGCCATGGCGAGCCCTTCGTCATTATGGTGTTCATAAAGTTCAATGTATCACAAAGTTCGGTGGTTTATTTCGTTTGTTCCACGATTTTAGTTTCCGTGAAAACGTCTGAAACATTTTTTTTTTCAGATTCCCTTGCCGTTTTGCTTCCATGACAACGCCCGCCTCAATCTTTATGAGAGCATTAATTAGAATATCAATAAAACGTGAATAACGCAAGGTAATAATGACAAAGAATAAAAAAAAAACATACCACCAAACATGCACGAGCGTTGATTGTACAGAGGTTATAGACCTATATATCTGATTAATTGTTACATTGCTAAACAGTATTATAATGATATTCTCCACAAATCCTTCTGATTACACTGTAATAATCATAGAGATAAAAAAGTAACATAAGATGAAAAAAAAGAGAGAAAGTAATGTGATTTAAAAAAAAAAAAACAACTTATTGATAAACACTGACATGCGAATGTGAATGGGTATGGTGCATGTCTGTTGCGATTCAGACAATGTCATGTGCAAACTTGATGATTCTATGCCCAGGTCATAGATTGACAGGCGAAAGGAGGATACTTCGACGAGTCGGTAAGATCTGAGCTATCTTTTGATCTCCTTAATCCGTGTCGTATCGTTCGCTTAGCATTCTCCAGGATGGACCAAGTGATAGCAGCCATCTTTTGTTTCATTTTATGAATAGCCAAGAGTACATCGTAATCTTCTCGATCATCGTACTCAGACTGCATGAAAACTATTCTCCGCCTCCTATTGTATTCATGAGCTGCGTAGCCAACCTGCAGAGTGGGCAGAGTACAAAAGTCTTGTACGCCATACATGGTATTGAGACCTTACTTTGACTGCCTGGAGGAGAAATGAATGAAAGGCTGATATCTATTGGGGGACGGGCATTATCTAATACAGATACGATCATGTGTGTGAGAAGGAGAGATAGGGAGAGCGGGATACGTGTTTGCGTAAAATAATGTGTACAATATATTTTGTTCGTGCTTATGTTCATGCCTATAGCTGTATCAAGACGGATGTTGACTGAAATAATTAATTGAAAAATGTAAATTCAAAACGCCTTTTTTTTCGTTTAAGGCTGCAAAACGCACACTATTAGATGATAGATTGTGAAATTTTTCATCAAAACCAGACTCCTGTGTGCATCAAACCAATGAAGTGTTGTTATGATTGAACCTGCCATAACGATGAGTTTTATGTGGAATTGGTAAGACTGATTTAGAAACGTATGAAACACTATTCAATTTCATGACTTTCTAATTCTAATGGAGGTTCGAAGAAACTGCCATAACCAGTTTGTATACCAATAGCTTGCTTGATTTTAGGATACCCTTATTCATCGGTGTCATGTTAACCATGGTGTTGAGTCCGATGTACATTTTTCCTATCATTATACTGCGTGGTCGTTTGTTTATTTGTTTATTTTCTTCCCTGCAGTTATTCATTTATCTTTTAAGTACTGGTTTGTTTACTAACGTCACCATGCAGTTGGGTAATTCATGAATACCTAATAGATACACCCTATATTGTGCAATGTCTCTCTCACATCACATTTCAACCATAAAATTATGCAAAGATTTCCCCTGTCTTTCCGTTCACTTTCTTGACACCTTATGTTTCCACTCTATCCCATCTCTCAACCAAGAGATCCGGGAAACATACTAAAAATTTGTTTCATATTAGGAATTCAACTACTTTCAATGTCCTCACCACTGTAAACCGCCAACAGACTTGCCAACAAATTCCAGAAATATAACGCAAGATATAGCGAGAATTGTGAATTGCAGTACAGAATCTTGATTAGCCACATGGAGTGCAGCTCCGCATAATTTTCATGGCTGGACACGGTCTGTCGATGGTGTTAACTCGTTTGTCCGAAGAAGCACCCATGAGGTTAAAAATAGGGACCTGTAGATAAGAGTGGGCATTTTTGATCTCTTCCGCCGGCCGCCACCGGAGCACCAGACCCGACCAGATCCCGTCTGATCATGTCAATCAGCTTCCCGTCCAATCAACAGCACGCTGGCCTTTGTTTCTCGAGAGAGGGTCAGTGATGACAGGTAATCGACCAATGACCGCTCGCACTTGACCGCTGCGCTGAGGATGATGAGCAGCCAAACTTCGGAAGCAGTATAGTCTCGATCCCAGAAGCTTCGGGATTTTGTCCTTTCAACCGTGAGTAGGTCATCGCAGTCCACTGCAGCTCAACTGCTAAGAATACGAAAGGACGATTGAACTACATAAGATGTAGCTTGTGTGTGTGTGTGTGTGTGTGCGCGCGCAGATTTTTAGGGTTCAGGCACCCTCTATTCTTATATGTTACCAGATCTTACCAGAAGAGTTTGTTTGGAAATATCATGATAAAGTCATAATAAGAACAGTTGTCAGTGTAGTTTCCATCACAAAAGGGGGGATGTTCGTTGTTTCGACTGCGTAAGATTTCTCCTCTTTAGCCATGCACATGCTTCATTACACTTCTGATTGTTAACAAAACTTTGCTAGATATGGCAACAGGCCTGATCATCTTTCCAAATATATCAGTATTGAATAGGGACATTGCGTTGTATGGACAACAACAACAGCAGCAATAACAACGTTTTGTTAACATTCTACCTGCAAATCGATTATCTATTTATATAATATCTCTAACGGCATCGCACTCATTGATATTCGCGTTACTTCTCGTGTTTTGATGAAACGCACATAAAGGATGAAAATGGCATTTTCTTATCAATAATATGATTCAATTCATCATATTTGACTTTTTTTTTTTCACCAGAACTCTACACATTTATCACATTTGAATTAAAGCAAATCTGTGTCATGAAAATATCCCATATATATATAGTTCAGGTTTAGTTTTAAAGTTTTTGGAGCGGAAATCTGCACTCACAATTTTAAACATTAATCAGATACACGTACACACAGGACAGTAGAGCTGTACATGTATACCAAGAGAGAATTATAGAGAAATGGAGAGGGGAGAGAGAGAGAGAGAGAGAGAGAGAGAGAGAGAGAGATACAATTTATATTGTTGTTTTGGTTGTAAGTTCAGCACCATTTATTGCTTCTTAATTCACTATCTTTAGGAGGACGGTTTTCGGGATGCCATGATGAACACTTGTGCTTTTATACTATACTACAGTGTATGATAATTAAACACAATTTCAAAGTTCTCATCAGTGAAAACAGATGAACAGAGTGGTATATAGCAGTCTCTTCAAACTCTAACATTGAAAAATATAGATTCTATTGTCATATGTTTTTCTTTCCTGAATAAGAGACAAACAGAGGTGCATAGTGTATAATGTCTTACACCTCTCTTGTTAGTTTTTTTTTTTCAAAGAAATCGTTTTGCCCTTGTTTTGAACGACTTAGCAAGTACAAGTCACCATTGCTAAGTTATTTCAACACAACCTGATGCGAATAAAGGAGAAGTCTCTCTTGCTGATATTTCGTCAAAAAAAGAAACTTCATTGAATTACGATTATTTTGTTTGCATGTCTACAGTTAGGGGCTTGTGAGATCATGCTGTTCCCCTCATCTGAACTGAACATGTTCATGGTTCTCATTAAAATCACATTTAATGAAACGTATATGAAATTTGAAAATGCCATACTCATGTTCCAACTCTATGTAAGATTTTGATGAAACCGCCAACAGTATTTGTTTGATTTACTATAGTAGTCTATCATAGTGAATTTGAAATGGTATTGCATATTATATGCGAAATATCTAACATTTCAGTTAGAAAGTGATATAGCGAGTTAATAATGACGCTGTCAAGAACGCATGATTGTGACGTAGTGACGCAATATCCGTCCCCGATATGCTCATGGTCAATGTTAAGGGTCCGCGCTTGCACCTGTCAATGATTTTCAACTCTCTGACATTGACTGACGGGCCAAAGTTAGCCCTCTTCCCAGGGCGGGAAAATCTAAGTGCACCCTTGAAGGCTTTCACTCCGCACCGCCTCGTTATCTCGCCTGGATTCTCATATGACTTGAGAGTTAATAGCTTTCTTTTGTTTGGGAGAGATACCATTTCATCGCTTCGACTCCGGAGGGGTATTTATAGTCATGATTAGTTAACATCGCCTGTTGTTCTTCTAATCTATAGAGGGGTATGTCGAAGACTGGAACCAGGGAGGTAGAAACTTCCCCGATGGAACTGAATGGAGAGGGGATATAAGCATTGCAAACTTGATTTTAGTCAGAGTAGAGGTGAATTGATAGACGGAGCGAGATGGTGAAAAGAGCGAGGGTCGGGAGCGAGAGAAAAAGGGGGGGGGGGGAAAGAGGATGTATGGGGGGGGGGGGGGGAGTAAAGACAAGAGTACCAACTTGTAACGATATCATTAATGATAATTAATAGGGAAGTAGTGTCGTGTTTGGCCACGTACGTGTTCTAGTCTGAACAAGATAATGGGGCTAGATTGAATCATCTGAATAAAAAAAAAATAAAAATTACGAATATGCACTATGTGTCGAGAGGTTAAAGTTCTGACAACATCGGTACAGTGGACTATTTAGCAAAGGGACCCATGGAGAAGTATCAAAACGTTTATCTCTTTAACATATCTTTGATCTCTCTGTCATTTATCATAGCAAAATAATTCTTTCAATCTCCCCGCTCACATTAGGTCAAATATTTTGTTTGCTTGATATTTCCATCTGAGAAAATGGCTGGATAGAGCCATAAGCCCCAGTATAATAGGCTTATGCTGCACATGAACTGCGCAATGACACTATATGACACTTAAAAGTCATCTCTTGAAGTAATGTATTTTCTGTTTGAATTTCCTGTATGCATGTCATTTTGTAATGCGCAGTAGAGTATATTATTATAGTAGCTGCGCAATATAAATGTCCTTTATTATTATAATTATTATATATAAGCATTAGAAATTTATTGATAAACGAATTTATGAGCTACACTGTAATTACTAAAAGTTAAATCCCCACGGTATCTGAGAATGTCCCACGAATGATCGTTAGCAGCCTACACTCTTGTTCAGAACTTGCGGTTCTGTGGTACTACACCATCTGCGTCGGCGCAGCGGATACCTTTTTTCGATGAGCTAGGCGTTCCTACGAACTGAGAACTTAGCAACAGTGCAAACAAGATGGCCGTCCGTCGGCTGTAAAGTCTATCGGATAATCGCTGTAATTTGAACGTCTGGCAGAAAATTTCGTCGTTGATTGCGTTGTAGAAAGGTAACTATGAATGGAGCTTTGTGATAAATATACTCAGATCAGTAAGTCAAGTATCCAACACTTTTCAGGGCCTCAGTTCGAAGTTTTCTTCAATCGCATTGCACAGCTCAGCCACAGCAGTCTGAACTACCCATTGCATTACATTGTTGCTGCGACGATACCGATTTGTGTGTAGCGTGTGTGCTAGTGTCTGCTGCTGCGTGTGGGCGTTCGTTCAGGATACGATGTAAACAATGCGGAGAAACTCCATTTGAATAGAACTTTATGTTCAGTTTAAAACATATCACGGTAAGCACTCTCACTGTTACAAAGGAATGCCCTTGTGTCCAATTATTAAGCCTATCAATCTCTACACTGTACAGTAATGAAGCCTTTTTTCATGTTTTTAGCTGATGTAAAAAGTGTTGCAACAAAAAGTCGCCACAGACAACAGAGCAGAGGTCCTTGTCTAACAGTAACACCACGGTTAGAGGTGTCTAACGTCTATAAACTACTTGGACTAGTCTATAGTATACTCATAGACAAGTCTAAATCTAGACGAGGTCTATCAATCACCCATTTCAATAACAGGGTAACACATGTCGTTACGTTTGTAGAATATGGGTTGCAAGATTTGGCTTCAGTCTCATGAAACAAAGCCAAAACTTTAAAAGGCTGGTTGAAATTGATCAATGCTACGATTCATGTATGATTCATATGAAGTAGATCTAGGGGACGAGGCCTACATTACTTCTTCTTCCTGCTCAGTACAGTTCACCTCTGCGGCTCGAGCCTCTGGCGTATTGTAACTTTGGTCCAAAATTTGTTAGTGTTGTTTGGCAGGCATGGTGTGGATGTGCAGGCCAGGGATGTCTAGTATTTCATTTGTATGCTGTATCGCTATATACAGTCTTCAAAAAGATGAGAAAAGTGAGGAATGTGGGCAATGTGAAACATAATGGCATGGACCATTTCTGCAACTTCAAGGCAGTTGATATGTTTGCAACTGGTTAACAAATTGCCCTGCATCGACATCAAAATAAGTTGATGCTGGGCAATTAATTGTTCATCAGTTCGAGTAAAAACAACTCAGAAGAATTTCATGAATTGAGTTGATATGTTGAAGTAAAATTAGACTAATAATATGAATGTAACAACAATCTACCTTCCTGATCTACCTATAGAAATTTAGAGAGTGCAGTGTGTATTAATACAATCTGGTAAAGCCTGTCTGGAATGGTTTCTTTTATTTGTTTATATTCCAGTTTGATCCCTGGACTGACGAACTGACTGGAAAAACTCACCCATCATGCCAGTGGCTGTGCCCAGGAAGTCCACTGCTACCAACCCTCACAAGACCAACCATTTTGGCATAGAGGTGGTCAAAGGGCTAACATGGAAGGGGTGGGAGCCTGGTGGGGAGTACACCAAGCATGTGGTGCTGAAGAATGTGCAGGTCAAGACACAGAAGCTGAAATTCAGGTAAATCTTCCAGTGCTATTCATTAAAATCTGTACAGTATGCTTGGATGGAGTTGATTAAAGAGTACTATGAATGTGATATAAAAAGAAAAATCTAGTTGACTGATTTTTTTTTTTCCTACAGTGATTTTGCAAGGACATAAATATATTCAGCTTCTTGGATGTATAAAAAAAAGTTATTCTTTTATACATTCCCAGCTAAGCAGGTTAGATTTGAGATATGGTTTTGTAAAGAGAAGAGTCACTTGCCCAAGCACAGTAATGAAACATTATTATGTAACTTGAGATACATGTATATTTGGGTATAATATATAATGTGCATTTGATGCTCTGTCAGCTGATCTCAATGCACAATTGATAGCAGCAATATGCATGTTACTTTAATATGCATACTTTAATTATGTTGTGATGTTTAGTAGTTGCTCTCAGCATTATGAGGGAAATTTGAAAGGTCAGATGTGTTTTTTGAGCACTGTACATTAGAGCACAGATAATGCTTGCACAGATTTGCAGATGTTGTAACAATACTGTACGTTTGCCTGGACCCCAAGTGTAACTCTTCATGGGAAGTGAGCAATCAGAATTGTCACAATATATATCGTCAGCTGAGAACCAGGTGGGGGCTATCACATTCTAAAGTTTGAGCATAAATAAAAATGAAACAATCAATTTCCATGAAATAAAAAGTGTATTTAATAAAGAGTGGGTAGATTTATAAGCATTGTTCCAAATGTAGGGTGAAATTGTGCCCTTGTGGTTATCAGTCTTTTTTTAAACCATGACCGAATTACAATTTTAGATGGGCCATGAGTTGAAATTGTAGAATTGTTCGTTTCAAGACCTATGCAAAAGTTTTATAGGTTCGCTACAAAATACTTGACTCTAAAGTGTGAGTGACATCATAGGTGATCTTGCAGTAGATGTATAGCCTGTTAGAATTGATGAGAGTTGAATGCAGTTAAATTGTATGTATATGATATTCCTTCTGTCCGCAGCTCACCAAACACCCGCTTCTTCTCGACACTCTACCCAGAACCAATTGTGTTGAGTGCAGGAACCAGCTACAGCCTCCCAGTTACATTCAGACCCTTGGAGAAGAATATCTATGTTGATAAGATTGAATTTCAAGCTCAGGTGAGGTTTTGATGGCAGCAAGATGTTAATACACATACATTGTATGTGCTGGAGTCCTCATAGAGATGAGGATGCCAAGTGCATACAGTGTAGTTCACTGTGATGTTTTCTCAAAATTTTGGCATATCCTTTGCACTGTCAGTCTGACAATTTTCATTTTTTTTTTCCCATCATTTTCTCAGGAGCTATAAGATAGAAAATAGTACTTGTGGGATGTTCATTATTATCAATTTTTTTTTTCTATCATAAGGAATTAGGATAAACTTTGTATGCAGAACATGCCCCTCAGAAACTTGTTGTCCAGAATTACTTTGTTTATAGTGAAGATTAATCTTGGTGATTTTGATCAGGTTTTCCAAATACGATGCAGACTGATACCACATGCTCTGATAAGCATTTGCATCAGCTCCATGTCAGAGTGTAGGTGTATCAAATAATAGGCCGATTGAGTTACCAGGGCTATAAGTATGAATTTTTGTTTGATATAAAATTATTTTCCTTTCCTAGGATGGAGTGTTTGAAGTGCCCATGAGGGCCGTCCTCCCGAAGCATGAACTCGCTCTCCCAAGCCAGCTGAACTTTGACATGTGTGCCACACAGGATATGGTGACCCTCAACTTCCAGCTGTCAAACACCAGGTAGGCAGAATCAAAGTCAATTATTTACTAATTGTATTTGATGATGCAGTGTAGGACTTCTGGATTCTTTATAAGTGCATAGTTGTGGTGATTTCATTTAATAATTGCTTTGCAAGCAAGTGTCATCATGGTGCCATTACTGTCTATGATAATAACAGTGATTATAATGATCATGGTGATAATAATTCAAAAAAAGAAAAACTTTTCATTTTAGAAGTTTGGATGATTGCATGAGTGCACAATTGCAAAGATGTGAAATAAATGATGAAGCTACACTAATATCAGAGACAAAGATTACTGTGGCCAAGGCCCATATTCATGAAGTAGGACAGAACAGACCTGCAAAAGTAGTAATTCATTGCAAAGGCAAATTATTGCTGCCTGTGGTGTCTTATTCTTGTGACGCTTGTCATAAAGTTTCAGTGATTTTCCATGATACAATTGTTCGTTACATTGAATGAGATACCAAAATATTATATGTATTCATGTGTGATATCTTCTTTGCAGTTGTGGTAACTGTCATCTGAATTTTTTTGATCAATGGTATGTCCATGTCGGCTTAGGTTGCACATTTGCCTGAAAATCTTGTTGATGCAATGTAGTTTTAATCTATTTTCGCATCTCATTTGTCTGCCGTGCTTCTCTCATAGTGAACTGGTTACCAAGTTTGCTTGGCCTTTGTGTTGGAGCCGCAGACGGGTGTGCTTGACCCCAAGACTCAGTGTACCATCACTGCGACCTTCAAGCCCACCTCCGCAGTCGTGTACGAAACTGTCGCAGAGGTCCACTACGGGTCAGATGCATTCACATGCAGAAAGACACTCCGACTTGAGGGCATAGGTTAGTATAGAAGGGGGAAATGAGCTTACTGTCCTTGGGTAAGGTTCATAGGAACAATTCAGAGCCATTGGTCTAAGAGACTTCCCCCGGGTCTGATGTGTATCATTTGAAATGATGCAAATGCTGCCTTCTAAAACTAGCTCATATAATGCTATGAAGGGAGTGGCTGTATGCCCCATACGAATTATTCTAGCGGCATGCTAAGCAAAGTGAAGAAAAAATTGAATATTTGTCTGCCATGTTCCATCAAGAGTGATTTGAGGCACAGTATATTTCACTATCCCGTTAAATCATTATTCTAATGTTTCATTTCATCATATTATAACTTGTTTCATACACAACTGAAGTTACAGATGCTATAGCAAATGCTACTTAGAAGAAGAAAAGATATATTCAAACATTGCTGTGTTTCTCCTTGCATGTCATATGTCCTGTTTTGAAGGGTTGGTGTGCTAATCTGATGTTTTAAGTTTCCCTCCTGTATCTGTTTCAGATATCTGTAAATCTTCTTCTCACTCTCTCTTCCTCCGTGCCTTCCAATATTTCAGGCAAACTGCCCCACCTTCTGGTCTCTCAATCTGGGAAGAGCCCCCGAGCCATGGAGAACCTCAATATTGAGAGCGTTGTGTCTTTTGGTGATGTGGCGATCGGCTCCACAGCAGAAAAATGGATTGAATTACACAACCTTGCTCCGGTAAAATAAAATTCAGTTTGACGTATTCCAGACGTTTGTGCATTACTTGTAGTAGTAGAATTAGTACTTTTAGCAACAATAGCAGTAGTAGTAGTAGTAGTAGTAGCTACGTATGGTAAGGAAATTAGTAGTATGATATTATTGCTAATGCTGATAATGAGGATCACAGCTGACTGTGATTTTGATCATTGCCTTCATTGCTGTTATCATGATGAACATAAGCATGATCATCCTTTTCATGAGTAAACTGATATTTTCTGTTTGAATTTAATGCGATAGATTTTGCATGGAAATCGCAGATAGGAATAATCCATTTTTCTTTTTTAGTATGGCAACTAAACATGCTCCAGCTAGCACTTGATATGCTGACACAGTAACTCGTTGAAGACGAGTCCAGAGAATACTCGGGCAAGTGTCTATGGGAAATGCGCGTTGCAGCAAACTCAGCCCGTCCTCAACAGGTTAAACTCTTTTGAGTTTATAATAGACTGATGTGTCTTCACAAATACAAACTTTAGCCTCAAAGTTATGTTGACCCTTCATGTGGTGCAAGGATATAGCATATCTCTGCTACTCAAAAAAATGTGATTTAAACAATGCTGGCTGTGAACCCAATACCTGCTGCTTCAGATGAATTTTATGAAAAGTGAATGATATAGAAAACTGAATGGTTGGTCAAGACAGTATTGATAGACTTACCAACTTTTTTTGCCATACAGGTGAATGCCCCCTTCACCGTGGACCACCCCACAGCAACCACCAGAATGGACACAGTGTTTGCCTGTCACCAGAAGGCCGGGACTGCCCCTCCGCAGAGTGTCAGCAGAATACCGGTGAGATTCTTCCCCTCCTGCTGAATAGACTAGTCCACTTGTGCTACCATAAAGCAAGAAATTTTCGTGGCGTGAAATTTTCACCCCATGAAATTTTAGTGAATTGCCACTGACTTCCAGTGCATTATAGTGTAGACAAGAACTTTTGCATGCACTTTAATTTCATGAATCTTAACTCTCGTGAAATTTGCAAAATTAAAATGCTCGCGAAAAAATTTTCCGGCTTTACAGTAATCTGAGATAATTGTCAGTTGAATGAATTAACAGTCAGAATCTACCTAATTTAAAGGGGATGGCTAGTAACTGATCAGTGGGAATTAGTGGGAATGCTGGAGGATGATTGTTCCAATCCTTGTGGGATTCATTTAAGAGTACATTATATATCTACTGTTGTGTGAAAATGATTTGCTTCAGAATGGTCTCATATTCAAGTGATGTGCAGTTTAATGTTTCTAGGTTAGCGTGCCTGGTCAGTGACGGGGCATTAATCTGCACATTACTTGACTATGAGACTGTTCTGAAGCAAATAATTTTCACACAACAGTAGATATATAATGTACTCTTCAATGAATCCCACAAGGATTGGAACAATTATCCCTCAGCATTCCCACTGATTCCCACTGATCGGTTACTAGCCATCCCCTTTAATAGGGCACCAGACAGCATGAACTTCGAATGAGAATTAAGTGTTATCCATTTTAAAGAAGCAAAGTTTGCCATTTCCCAGCTTGGAGACAGTCTACTGTAAAACCAGAGACATGTGCAGCATGATACTTTCACAAATTGCCATTAGCATTCAATGCATTGTTTACAAAAGAAGAAGAAGGAAAAAAAAATTGCATGCATTTTACTTCACGAATCGTGGCGCCTTGCAAAATTCTTGAAAGTTTCATGTATTTGAAAATTTGCTAGTTTTACAGTTCATATTACATTTTTGTTATGGAGGAAATACACCAGCATGTTGTTGATTACTGCAAAATATCAGATAACCTGCAAATTAATGAAAATGAAAGCTCTATAACATTTCAGGTTTATGTATGGTACACATTTGAGCAAACAATAATGAAGCATAAAGACCTCTGACCGCTGTATCTGAATTAACTCTGGTCACTGTGATCACCTGTGTATCATGCTACAGGTGAGTTTTACACCCAACACTGTGAATGAGGAGAGTGTGGACTACCTCCATATCCAGGCCATCGGGAAGGTCAGTAAAACGGTGGTCAAGCTCCATGGCCGATGCAAAGGTAAGCTGTCCTTTTGTTTTAAGACTCTGACTCCATCGTCCATCCAAAACGATTACCATATGTAATGTGGTGTAAAATACTTCAGTTGGCACTTTCAAACTCTAAACACAATGTAATATTAACAAAAGCTGTGAGGGAATAATGGCTCTGAATTGAAATTTTTGTAGTCTTTTCATTGTTTGTATTTTTATTTATTCATTTATTTAATTTTTTTTTTGGTGAAGATTATATCATATTACTCATTTAGTTGGTCAGCTTTCATGGCAATTGTGCATAATAGCATTGTGTGTAGTAAGAATTGTTTTGAATGCACATTCCATGTGAAATTGAATACCAATATACCGTTTTTGAAACATTTTCTCCAGACATGTCCTACTACCGTAGTTTATGTATTCCCATGAATAGACATCAATAACAGAAGTATAAAAGTTACTTTGTATGTCATACCTTGAGTTTGGATGTTCCAGAATGTGCAAAACTACTATTCACTAAACATTAGAATCTGTTGAAATGTGTTGATGAACTTTGCTTAAAAGAAATCATAATTGTAAGAAATTAGTATAATCTGCATCATTGAAATGACTGTTTTGTTGTAATAAAGTACAACATATCAGCAGTTTGAGTAATTTTGCTTGTGCATGGTGGAGCAATATCCACATCTCATATTGGAAGTCTTGATAGCACATGAGGAATGCAGTTGTGTTTTCAACTGCAACACACGTTGCGCGTACGCTGATAATGTTAGGATTATGAAGGAATGTTTGACACCCAATCTGAACCTTCGTTCATTCTTATGACTAGGCCCCCATGTGACATTAGGATCCAGTGTCTTAAACTTTGGCCTACTAAATCTGGGCGAGTCTTCGACCCGAACCCTGGACATCATCAACCAATCGGATGTTGCTGCTTCATATCAGGTGAGTTGTCCTAACAACTTCTCCTGTCATAGCTACAACTTACTTTCATCAAATAAGAAAAAGACATGGATGAATTTAGCTAGTAAACATGCCTTTGGTACAGAATGAATTTGCAGCATGCTGGAAAATGGTCTATCAACATCTCCTCTGAGTTTAGATGGTTGTGAAAGTTCAAATATGGGGGAATATTGTTCCATTATCACGTACTGTCTGGTGTGCCGCAATATTTTTGTATGGTTACTAAAAGTACCCCAAATTTCTGTAGATATTGTTCAGTTTAACATCCTCTTGTTCTCATCCAACCACTTTCACGATGAGTGCATGTAAGTTCCTGTTGGTAGGGAAGAAAACATATCATGCTTTAAAATATTGTATTAAAGCTAAATACCACATGTGTAGAGGTCTATGACACATTTCATCATTTCTGCACAGTCAAATTTTGTACGCATAACTGTTTACCATTCCAAAAAGCTTGTCAGTCAATTCTTGAATTTGTGTTTATGCAGAGGAGTAAAGTAGAGAATCACTTCAAATTGTCTTTTATTTTTGATATTTCATCTTTCTTCTTAAATGATTAATATTGCCCCATCTGTATACTTTTGTTTGGTCTTATAGTTCATGTTAGACTGCCAGGAAAGCGTATTTGAGATGAGTGTGCAGTGCGGCAAAGTGGAGCCACACACCACCCAGACCATCATCGTCAACTTCACCCCATTCCACCCCATCAACCACTACCGCAGGGTGGCCTGTGTTGTCCAGAACCAGGTAGGAAGAAATTAACAGCAACACAAACAGTGATGACATTGATAGAAGTTGCATTGCACAATGGAAATGCAGTAGGTAGAGTTGGAGGAAGCATCCATTTAGGATGATATACAGTCGTTCCAGAAGTAAAACTGAAGGTTTTGATCCTCAAATGTAAACCTTTGTAGTGTTGTACTGCAAGGTAATCCCAACAAAGATTGGCCTTCACTCAATGTACACATGAAGAGCCCCACTTAATTCAAGCAGTATCAGTGCTATCATGCAAATCATTTCAAATTCTGAAAGTTGCAAGCTGGTTATTATTACTTTTCAAGCTCATTCACTATCAAGATGTGGATACGTTGTAGCCATCTAATTGGTTTAATTTTCTGGAGTCTTCTTTGCTACCTGTTGTTAAAGTGAAACATTATTAAGTAGATCCCTCTACCACTACAGGTGCAGTTCAGAAGACGGCCTTAACACAATTTTCAAATTCATATCCAGCAGTAGTGTAGTTACACTGTGGAAAAATTTCCCTCCTCCTCCTCCTCCCCCAAACAAGAGAGTACACCATAAAGAAATTAATGTATACAAATGTAAGAATTGAGTTATGTGTCACCTTCTCCATCTTCATATACACTGCAATGCCACTACTGCAAATGAATCTTCCTAACCTACAACGTTGTATCTTACCCATCAGGGAGGCAATTGGCACTCTCTAATTTTGAGTATTCTCAATGGCCTCTATTAAAATTTTGGTATGACTCTTTATTTTATGCAGGAACCCTTGTTCGTGGACATGATCGGCACTTGCCATACAGAGCTGTGCAAACCGGCTGTTCTCCAGCCCAAACACTTGACGCGATACAGGCAGCACGTCGCCAGGGGATTCTCCGTATTCCCACCGGAGGTGAGCGAGATGTTTCTCTTCTCTGTAACCACTTCAAAATGACTACATGCATCAAAGACAGTGCCGGAGAAATCATTTCAAGACAAATTGAAGAAAAGCAAATCCATTTTCCTTTGGATACTTAGAGATATCAAATGCATAAGGCTCTTAAATTCTAGACAAGATGTGTGAAGTTCGAACCCTACATGGAGCTTGCATCATTCGACAGGTAATTTGACTCCCAAGTTGTCCCTCATTGTCGAGGTATGACAGGTAGATACTTGACAATACTGGGATAAGGATAAAATTGGGACCCTTTGGAAGAACCACAATAATAAGGACAAGACTACCATGAGTGTTGTTGTTGTTGTTGTTTTCTTGCTGTTGTCGTCATTGTTGTCAGTATTATTACTATAAGTATCTTTAGTAGTAGAGGTGGTATTATTATTATTAGTAGTAGTAATAGTAGTAGTGCATGGTGGAAGTATCATAATCATCATCATGATTAACATTGTTATCATTACATTGATGTTGTCAACTCTACTTATAGATAGATTTGTTTAAAAACAAAGAAAATTTGGTGAAGTGAGTCTTTCCCCCCACCCCTTCATCTTCTTGCCTGTGTTTAAACTTGCCATGACCCCATCAGCACCTGAATGAGATGGTGAAGGACGGTAAGCTCTGCCTGGATGATAACAGCTGCCTGATGCACCCGACAGCGGAATCCATGGAGGATCTCCTCCAACTTCCAGCACCTCTCCTCCCCATGAAGGAGTACTTTGACGATGGCAGACATGGCGAGCACACGGTGAGCTCAACTGCTGACTCGTAGGGTTGACTGCAGACTAGCAGGGTTGTAGTCGGAGATAGAGTAATTTCCTAGCCTATATCCTCCTACACATGATAAGGTTTTTTTTTGATGATGCAAAAAGCTGTGAGAGTCATTTCCTAGCCTATATCTTCCTACTCACGATAAGGTTTTCTTTGATGATGCAAAAAGCAGAGACAAAGAAAGCTCAGCTCATAGTTTATTCAGATTAGTGGGGTTTGTGGTAGTATAGTGCAAGTGTGAATTTAACAAAGGAAATAGAATTTCATATATTTTGACTTTTTTCAACCAGCTGAATGATTCCATACCATCCGTTTTTATGATTCCTCTTTGTAAGTGAGATTAGTATGTTGTTGTGTTTATTGTCCGTATTCTGAAAAGGTGCCAGATCAGATCATGATTAAACTCAATCAATTCATTCTAAGGGTTGGTCACAAATTGTCCAGTGCAAACTATGATAATCATGGCATAGAATAATTTATAGAATTTACTTTTGTCGTGAGCCATCTGTGTCCAGGATTCCAAAGTTATACAATGATTGTTCTCTAGTACATTTGTTGTAACTAATGTTGATATTATTGTGTTTACAGTGGTTGTTAATGATAGCAGTCCAATTAGCTACAGTAGAACATCTCAGCCTTCTTAACGTCCATCCCAGTTGTCTTATATTATTCAGCAGCAATGGCAATGAGGCCCTATGTGATCTAACAATAATAATTGTCCCATCTATCTGCTCTGTTTCCATAGCAACCCGTCCATGTGACCCTTGACAACACCCACGTCGACTTTGGGAATGTGATGGACCTCCGTCGACCCCAGCAGAAGACGCTGGACATCACCAACCACACCAAGGGCAAGATCACCATCACCTGGATGGGAGACGAAAATCACATCTTCTCCGTCACCCCGTTAACCGCCGACATCCCACCCCTGAAGAGGTCGTCTTTCAGGGTGACGTTCAAACCGGTAAGACGAGTGCAGCTGGCAAAATGTGTGATGAGTAAGATGTCATGTCTTGTTTGAGTGAGATGTCATTTGGATTATGATGTTGGAATTAATGCCATGCTGTAACTCCAAATTTCAAAATCTATTTCATCTGTTTCATGTCAAGGAGGTACATTCATTGATTGATAGCTTCAGTATCTTGTACATTTGAGCTGTTGAACATGACATATGATACCAACCATGAGTGTAAAGGATAGAATAAATTACCATAAAAGAAATCAAAGGATATAGAGTGAGTGAACCACGTTGGTCAGTTGTACAACTTTGCAATCCAGTGTGATAAGTTAAATATCTCTATGTGCAGATACAAATCACTTAAAGTGGCAGTTATACATGAGAAAATCTAAATAAACATCTGAAAAAATGTTGTATCGATCATTCTTCTTTTCAGAATGCCCCCAATCAGTTCTTTGGTGTGGAACTTGAAGGTTTTGCGTTTTACAAGGTGAGTCAAGACAAATGCAACCTTCTGTTCTCTTCGGTCATTCTACTTTTTAAGACATACCACAGGACTTTGAACAAACTAAGGTACCAACTCTTGACAAGAAGACACATAAAAGTGGTTTGAAGGAGGTCGTATGTGATGCAAATATTGAAGTGTAGATTCCAAGATTTTGTTTCAGAATTTAAGGTTTGCTTTGGGAAGAATACATGAGGGTTTGTTCGTGTAAGCTATGCAAAACAATGTAAGCAAGTTTCTCATGTATATTTATTCTTTATGGTCAAAACTACACTGTATATGCCAAATATTTCGCGATGATTATATTTTCATGAATTTCGCAAGTTAGGTGCTATTCGCAAATTTAAAGACACACGAAAATATTGACTCTGATCCTGATATGAATGTGACGTGCATGTATACATTTCTTCATTCAGTACTTTAACCGCTCGCGAAGTGGTCGGGAAGTCCTGATTCGCGAAAATTTAGACTTGATAAATATATGGCGTATACAGTAACTGGACTAAGAGGAAGAAAACATTCCACGTGTTGTCTTTTCGTTTTGGCAGAGCATGCGAGACTACAGGTTGGTCCAGGATGAAACGTTCTGTCCGCCCTGGTGCTTGACCGTGTCGGCCGTCGGCCAGACGTTCCAGCCAAACAATGAGACCTTCCTTCCCCGGTACACACTGGACACGAGAAAACTGGTAAGAGGCCAGCATTGTTGTGCAAGGCAGCTCCATCTCTTGTTACGCTCTTCCACACACTTTTTTTTTTCAGTAGCGTAGCAGTTATCATGATCAGTTGCTCATGAGCAGTAGTTAGTGCATCTGTTAGGGGACTTTGTGGAGACTTTGTCATATTTCATGTGTAAATGATTTAGAGTTGACTAGGGTGCATTCATTGCTCTGCTGAGCATCTGCCTCCTGTCTATGCTGAGAGAGAGATGTGCATCAAATATTATGGGGCAAGCAACTAGATTTATGCATTTTCAAGCCTTTTGCTGTTATATAGGAACAATATCACTGATGATACAAGCAGTTTGTCTGTTTCTTGTCTTTGATCATCTTCCAAGAAATTTGGCACAATGTTGTGGCTTATGTACTTCTAATACCTCAGGTGCTATTCCTGTAAAGTCAAGCTAAGTGAGTTAACCACTCTGTACTTGGTGAAACAATGTTACATAATTTTTTTTTGTTTTTGTTTAAGTGATGAAGAATGTAGGCCTCCATTTTACCTAATGTTGGTGAGCTAATGCCAGAATGAAATTCAAGACCGAGTAGCATGCAGAGACATGAGTGGCCAGATGGAATCAATCCTCATTTGCTGCCCAGCGGGGTAGATTAAAAAACCATGAATAGTGCCCATCAGCGAACATGTGCTTTAAAGCCGGTCTGCACTAGCCATTATTCTGATGCCAGAACTTTTTTTTTTGTTAAGAGCGCCATCTATCAAAACTTCCGGGTATATCGTTTTATACTGTGGCTGATCGCCGCCAGCCTGTCGGTCAGCGCACGATCTCACAGCAGCTGTACTGTGCGCTGTGGAGGACACACACAAGCAGTGCATAATACCGCTCGGCATTATGGGAGTAATGCTGGGCACCACAGAGAAAAATGAGCCTTATGATGGCGCTAGACATGTTTCTTTCCAGTGCAGACCCACTTTAAAGTGTATGCTCAACTGTAACGGTCGACTCAAGTCAAGAGTTGTTCAGCTGTGTGTGTACTTTCATAGAGATCAGTGATAAAGCTATACACATGTTTGTTACATGGATTCTCGAATGTATCCCAGCCTGGCCAGCCTTCCCACTCCATGGTATTCCCTCTCTACCTGGGCCCCGTTTCATAAAGCTGTTCGTAAAGTTACGCATGACTTTACTAATGACTGGAATATGAAGTGCCAATATGTGTGCCCAGTTTGTTTTTCCTTACATTTTAACGAAGTACGACTGTATGTCAATATTTCATCTACATTGGGGCAAAAATACACTTTCAACTAAAAACGTGTGTTAAAATGTAAGAAAAATCATTATCATCTGCAAATTTCAGCTTTAACTGAATTGAAATGAACAATGATTAGGAAACCCACTTGGCTTACCATATTTAAGTCATTTGTTAAGTCATGCATAACTTTACAAACAAGCTTTATGAAACAGGGCCCAGGTCTTTAACTATCGATGGGTTTTTAGTAAGATATGAATGATAAGATGGGATGATTCTCTCTCCCCCAGGTTTTCCCAGCTGTAGACATCGGAGACTCAATCTACAAGACTCTGTTACTTAGCAACGAGGGGACCACACCCATCCACTTCAACATTCCAGACGACCCATCGGCGTAAGTAGATTTGTTCATACAGTGACTTCTCTTGAGTTACTTGTTCGTGAAGAATTCTGACCTCAAAGATCTCTCAGTGCAAACTTAATGTCATTGCACATAGTTCTACTTCACAGTTTACACCATTGTGTGTCAGCGAAGTGTTCACCGAGATATTCTTAGTCCTGTATCTCAGATCTGTTTATCGTTATTGCAAGCGCAGAGTTTTTTCAGAAGAGGACTGTGCGATAATCATTAGCATTTCAGTCTGCGTTCTATCTTGTAGAAGTTAATGGCTGCAGTGCACAAGTTTCCTGATAAGATTTTCAAGGACAATGAGTATGACCATATCAAACTGAAGTGATAAAAATGATTTGTATCATGGGCTTCTATCCCACACAGAACCTTCAAGGTCAAGCCGTGCTCCGGCCTCCTGCGGGACAAGCACCAGCTCTTTGTCTTCAGGGTCACCCCAACGGTCAAGGACAAGTCTCTCAGGCACCGCTTCCTGTGCCGCCTCAATGACTCGGACAAACACATCCAGGCCATTGAAGCTCTTGGGTCATCTGAACAGCCAAAGGTCCTCCTGGATACAGAGGTAACATCTACACCCTAAGGATGCTGGATTTGTCCTTAATTTTGACTCCATGGGTGCATTCGGGTGCTCTCCTAAAGTGAAGTGTACTGTACTGTACTCGCGCCAGAGGAGCGCTCGAATGCTCTTAAAGAGTACCGTACCGAGCTAAACCGAGCCAAATGTGGACCACTTCGCAATGTGCTCCAATAGGGTACCAAAAGTTTGCATGTGAGAATGTGCGTAACATGCACATACGTCATAATACCAAGAGCTAATTCTCTTTGTTCAGGACATCTGTAGGTAGTTTAAGCACACCAGGTGAATGACCCTCTTGCTTCAAGATGCGTGACCCCCTCTAAAAATAACTCATGAGGTACGCTTTCTCAACAGAGCGCTTGAATGCTCCAAATCTGGCACAGTTCCGTATGGTATGCTTTGGTTCAGTTCGCTTTAGAGCGCTCAAACACACCCTATGTGTTTATGAAGTAGTAATGAATCATCAAGTTCCATGATTGCCTTGTAACATCAGAGTACTTGGGTCATCAAAAGACCCAAAATGAGCAGCTGTGTCTTACAAACTTTGCGTTACCTTTCCCCCAGGGTGTGCTCTACTTCAAGTCCACCTGCATTGGCACCTCGTCACGGCGATCCTACAAGGTGAAGAACACATCCCGCATCACACTCAAATACCAGTGGAAGGTGCCTCACCACCAGAGGGCGCTGCTCTCAGTCTACCCAACGTCTGGTATCATCCTGCCGAACGAGACACAGGTAAACCTTGAACAAATTTTTATAATGTTAAAGAGGAAATGAATTAGGTGGAGATTGAATGGTTTGTGGCCATAAACACTTTTTGTTAAGCTTTGAAAATGTGATACATCATGAGTGTACTGATGTGAACAGTTCTACAGCGACTCCACTTTTAAAGTGATTATACAAATAAAAGATGTATTAAAAGAATGATGCTTTATCATTCTTGATTCTTTCGTAGTGTCTAAGTTCTACCTGAATAGTAAATTTCATGACATGGCATTTGCAGGTTACTTTTGAGCAGAGCAAGGCTGTATTCACTGGATTTGATGATAAATAGTTTACATTTTCTTTGGTTGGAGTGTTATTTTAGAAACTTGTTCTGACTGCACTCACCAGAATATTTGTGAAGCATTCTTGCTATAACCATGTTTTTTAAAAAGTTATGTGTATTGGATGCTCTTGTTCTTTATAAGTGTGTTTATTCTTGTTAATAATTTCTTCTATTGGCATGTTGCCACAAGAATCCACCTTTTTCATTTAATGTACAATATGCAGAAGTCTGTAAATCATGATTATATGTCGTCTGTTGAGAATGAGAAGGGCGTTAAGTGGTCTTGAACACTATGGGTTTTGTGGCAACTTAACGCCCTTATCATTCTCAACAGACGATGTTGTTTTGTAACATTCAAAACATTGCTCTGTTCTTCCCCCAGTCCCACATATGGACATTCACGCCAAGTGAAGAGATCAAATATGTCATCAAGCCGTCCATGTATGTTGAAGACATGAGGCACATTGGGTAAGTACTTCATGTTTGCTGCCCCCACTTCCCCACTCACCCATCTCCTTCCCCATTAGTCTTGAACCTTTTCTGCTTCCCTAGGAAGAAGCTTAAGAGGTATCTTGTCCATGTCCTGTAACTTTTTGTCACCCTTACTTGCCTCCAACGTAATACCAATTTAATTATTTCATTTGAGCACACACACATACATAATGATTTCATATGAGCACACACAACCGCGTTGATGTATAGGCACATATAACCGTGTTGATATTTGTTCTGAAGTTAGTTTTGAATCTCAACAGTAGCAATTCCAGTTGTGTTTATGTTACTGTAATGCTTATGTCAGTCTTTTAGTGTTACAAGGGCACTAATGCATCCAATATATCTTTTCTGCAGGGACCTCAGTAGAAGAAAGACTTTCCTGCTGAGAGTCATAGGAGAAGGATCCATGGGAAGGATTAAGGTAAGAATCTTTGTTGAGGATCAGGGCCCCGTTTTATGAAAAAAAAAAAAAAAAAATCGATTTTAAATATCCTGACCACACAGGCTGCCATAGACTTACAGTTGATATCAACTATATAATTGATTTTAACTCTTCATAAAACAGGGCCCAGGAATCATTATTGTGAATTAAGTTGGAACATGTGCGTAAAGGATTGTCATTGACGAGTTGTGGGAGATAGGGCGACAAAAGCCATACCAAGTGCTGATTCTTAAAGGCCATCTGCTGATGAAATTTTTACATACCAAATCTGCAGCAAAATTGAAAATGTATTCTCAGAAACTTGAAAGACTGATTGTTGGGCATTGGGGAAGTAAACATCAGCATTGTTTTCTCTCCATTTATCTGAGCCAGGTATATCCTCTGTACAACGAATTAATATTTCATGCTGACTTCAACACACTGCCAGTCATACCGCTCTCCCCCTCTCCCCTTTACTGTAAAAGCAAAGAAAAGGTAGGTGGTATACTCTTCTCAAAATGAAACAAAAGGGAGTGTAAATAGAGCTTCAAACATTTGGGGAGATGACAAAATGAATTCAAAATGTGAGACACATGCCTGTCAATACGTTTCTTGTTATTGTAGACTACACAATTTCTTTATCGTTATTGGTATTAAAACATAATACTTTTTTTTTTTGTTCTATTTGAGATAATCAAACTTTGCTCACTTCAATTCAATTCATTTCGATTCAATCGTGCTTCATTGAAAAAAAAGAAAAGAAAAATTGAATGAAAAAAAACAAACATGAAAAACCTTTCACTATGCATATTGGAAGGCAAATTCAAAACTTTTAAAAGTAATGGTTGGTATTCATTGCATGACACACATTCAAGTAGATACATTTTAATCTGGGAATTCCCCATCTTTATTTCTTTGCTCTCCTTCCAGTGTGAGAATGCCGTCCTCGATCTGTCTGACGTGATCGTCAACACGGCCATCACCCGGGAGGTGGTACTCCACAACTGCAGCAACTGCAGTCTGCACTACGAGCTGGACGTCGAGCAGACGCTGGAGGGCAGCTACGCAGAAGAGGCATCCCGGACGGATGAGATCGGTAAGTGTGGAGGTGATGACGTGGTCATGTGGTTTGAACCTTTTGACTTGTAATAGATAGGTCATGGGTTCAAGCCCTGGTCAGGACACCAGTGTCCTTGGACAAGACTGGTGTCAATTTTGCTTCCTGGGAGAGGCCTAATAACTCAATTGTTCATTAGCCCGTTGAGGACAAGTCCCAAGTATACTCGGGCAGGTGTCTACGAGAAATGCGTGTTGTAGCAAAATCAGTCCGTCCTCAACAGGTTTGTATGTTTTATTTTTTTTAATCATGGGATAAAAATCAATAAAAATGTATAAAGTGATAAAAATCATGGGTTAATGTTGCACTTGTCTGACTCTGAGTAGAAATGCATTCACTGTATTTAGCTGCGTCCACTGTTGATTTGCTCTTGTAAATTCATTTTGAAACCCAGGACACTTGCCAGACAAACATGCTTTGTTCCCTTGGCAATTTTGCACTTCAAGTGTGCCTAAGTTGAGATATTTCCATGATTGCTATCATCTTAGGTATGTCTTAGTAATGGGTTAGCTTCTCAATATAGTGCAGTCTTGCCGAATTTTGCTTGTGTCACTGAGTGTGTAAGATGCCAGATTGGTCAATTTTATAACCGTGAAGTACCCAGTGAATTCTACCATTGTAATGATATAAAGCCAACTTGGCAATGAGTTTCATGATGAGATAATCTTTAGATAAAATGAATTAAAATGGGTTTCATAGAATCTGAACAGAAATGCTGGTTATCCGGCAGATCCCTTAATTCAAGCCTTGGCATTTGATTTGTGTCCCTGTTTATACAATAGTGTTTTGTAGATCTCCTGAGACCACTAAGCATCATCAACATGCAATCAAACACTTAAATAAAATGAGCCATTAACTTTGTCTTTCAGCGCTGACGCTGGATAGAACTCGTGACATCCTGCCAGCACGTTCCCGACGGGTCATCCGCACCACAGTGCGACCAGAGCGTCGCCTCGGCTACACGTTCACCATCAGCTACCGGCTCCTGACCCCGTCCATCCCAGACCTTGAGATGAGAAGGAAGAAGGAAGAGGAGGAGGAGGAGGAGGAGGGGAAGCAGGAGGAGGGGCGTGGCCCCCAGGAGGGCGGTGGAGCCTCTGAGGTAGCATCCAACAAGAGTCAGAAGACGCTGAGTGAGGAGGAGGGCTCCCTCGTGCCTATCAGTGAGGACAGTCACGCCCTGTGCGAAGTGACTGCCGTCGGTGTCTATCCCACACTCCAGATCACCGATGCCCGTTGCTATGGCAGCGCTGCAGGCATCAGTAAAGCCAGACTCTGGAGTCTCTTCTCCCTTGACAGGTAAGCATTCACTACCATTACCTTAACCCCACCATTACCATTACCGGTAAATCTGCAATTGAGTGCAAATATCAAATTGCATCTCATTAAACTATAATATATGAAATAAGTGAAGGACCTGTTGATAGTGTTTTGTGATTGTTCACCTAATTTTATTGATTGAGATCTCTCTTTTTTTAGCTTGCTTTGATATGCTATATGACTCACGTCACAGAAAATTGTTTTCATATGTTGAGAATCAGTAGGATGATAATGTACCCACAAGTATATATGCAGCAAAATACAATGCATTCATCAGAATATGTCTTGTAGTGATAAATGAAAATCATCTAAGCAGTCCTGTTTTGTTTTCAGACAGCGAAAAATAAAAATTGATCATGATATATCTTATGTTGATATATGTGTCAGATGTGCATACATCAAACTGCAGAGCTATCAAAATAGTTTCAATTTGATTTGTCTGGTTAATCGTTTCAGATCATATCTTCTGATATGAAATGTCCTATGAAATGACCTATATATGTCCAGGCACTAATTCTGCAAATCACAAGTGTTGATGGTCATTGTGCTTTTCCTCCTGTCACGGGACACATGTAATATAAAGATCTGTTTCACATTTGTCCACTGCCTGTCCCTTCCCACCAGCTTGAACAGTTGCCTGGACTCTGACCCGTGCCAAGAGGAGCTCATCTTCTCCCGCATTACCAGGCACAATATGCGACGCAAGGCGGTGGTGCTCACCCGTGCCATCCTGGACTTCAACTTCAGCGCCTCGCCGGTCGGCGCTGAGGAGTGCCTGGTGCACCTCATGCTGGAGAATACGGGCACTGTGGACGCTGAGTGGTAAGTTACCTCTAACCCTTCTTGTTGTTTGTCATAAGGCTGGCCATTCCTTCAAGCTATGCTTGGTACGGCTGCCATTTGCACTTTCTGTACCTGTAATTACTGGTATCTGTATTCCCTGATGCATGATCAACTTAATCCATTTATATATTTTTGTTTGAGTTATAGTTTGTCATTGCTGTACCTTACAACAATGTCTGTCTCAGAGTAGTAATATATTTTGATGTGCCCCTGAGATATAGCCCAAACATTACTGTGATTACTAGTTCCATCATATTGTCATCTATGAGACAAATAAATTAACCAATGTGCAGATGTATTGCCGGGTGATTGAAATATAGTGAAGTGCCCTATTTGAAATACACTTTCAATACCGTACGGTCTCAAATTACATTACTTCAGCCCTCGATCTTTTTGATAGGTTGAATTCAAGAAAGATGAAAAATTATTCACCTCTGTCCAAGATGTTTAAACTCTGTAATGATGTTCACTCAAAGAAAGTTAGTGTGTGCCCATGCTTGTTTTCCCATCTGTTTGTCTTTATATCCATTATTAACTGATCTCATGATGACAAATATCTTTGTGCTCTGCTAGGGAATTTTGTTCTTTGTTGTCACAAAGTTTTGTTCATATGTTGTATGGAAAATTGAGTTACTTCAGTTCAATGCTTGGGACTTTGCTGGTGTCTCTTCATGGCCAAGTTTGTTATGTATCAAGATTGCTGTTCCAATTGTCACTGTGTCCTCCTTCCTGATATTTTATTCTTTCTTTCATTCATCATTGATTGGTTGGTTTATTTGTTCATTTATTCTTTCCTTCCTTCTTTCCATCCCAGGGCATTCCTGTTTCCCACTGACCTGCAGCTTGAGATGGAGTACTGGGCTGAGACTGGAGAGTTTGACAATGATGAGCTGCACGAGGTAGGTGGAGACACACAGCTGCCACACTCCAATTCTAGGAACAAGGCAGTCCCACATGTTGCATCTTATGTGATGTGAACAACCTCGTTTACGTTTATAAAATCACTAATAGCATACTCCAGGATCTTATCACATCATAATATTTGCCATCACTTTGATGTAATATACATTGTAATACTTACTCACTACAGATGGCTGATTTCAGTGACTGTTTTAATGCTGTTTCTTTGTGCAGTTTGGAGCTGTTGAGTTTAAGACTTATATACCATGGAAGAGCTGTAACACCAAATCTGTATCAATGTCATTATTACTGTTATTACTTTCTAGATTATGATGATCATTATGATCATCACTTTGTTCATGTCCAGATGTAAATTTAGGTTGTCTGTCAAATGGAAATGTCAATAGGCATTTAGTAGACAAGCTATGGTACCTATATGGAGTCTTTTGATGTGGAAAAAGACAGTCATTGCACAAACAAAAATGTTGGCCTTGTAAAGAGTGGATAAGTCACACCTGGGTGTGATAATCTCTTCATGATATTGACTACTACATGTGTTTCTGTCAGTCTTGATATCTTTGTATGAATAGTCCCTTGAGGGAGTAGAAAAATGTAATAATTAGTGCCCACTCAGTAAATAATGCATCTAGTTTATTCATGTTCTTGGTATTGTATAATTGTTTTACAAAGATTACTTTAAATATTAAAAAGATATATACCTATACTTTCACTGGAAAATTGTGTGATATGCGAGTATTTTTTTAAGAATTATTATTAATTGTTTGCTAACAGAGCTGTAGTATGATAGACGTGTTTTATTCTTGTTTTGCCTGTTTTGGCTCTTAGATGCGCATCATGGACAATAAGCTGTTCACAGTGGAGCCCAACAAGGGCAACCTGGCACCCGGTCAGTGTCAGACGGTCACTCTGACCTACGCCCATGACTTTGCCGGCACCGACCGCCTCCCCGTCCTCTTCAAGATCATGAGGGGCAGAGAGGTCCTGGTAAGACACCCTAACCTGGGCGTGGCAGTGTAGGGCCAATAACCCCAATTCTCAGTTTGAAATTAGTAATGAAGCTAATGTCATTTAGACCAACGTGTTTGTTAAAAATGTAGATCAGCAGTTGCGATCTTACAAATTTCATTTGTACCGAGGGAGACAAGTTTAAAAAAAATCATACCATAACTACGCCCCTCTGCTTAATAATCTTTTGCTTTTAATGTGAACATGTTTCGACTGATGCCATTTGAGAAATTTCAAAGTTACTTGACTAATGACTCCATCCTAAGTTGCAGATTTGGAGAAGAATTACTCTCCATTAAAGATGCAGTTGTACCAGTATGCAATATCTGTTGTGATTGGCTTTGGCACTACCTAGAAACAATGTTTACTTTATTATGCAACAAAAATCATGATGTCCATCCTTTCTAAACCTAAAACTGGCAAATTCATCTCTCCTGATATTCTCCCCCTCAAATTTTCCTCTGAATTGGTAATTGTGCACAGCTGAAAATGATAGTTTTCCATATTACCTGTAAGCAGAAGAAAATGGAGTCGTGTATATATTAAAAAAAAAAAAAAACCTCATCTGACTCCAGGACATTCCCATATTTATCATGAAGAATTTAACACTGCATTCTTCTGACTTGTGAGTTGTGAGTCTGTGACTGTTTGTCAAATGTACAAAGTTTTTTGTTTGTCGCATACACAATGAACACTGCATTGCTTACCTCTTTCTTCATTCTGCCAGCTCAACTTCACGGGAGTGACGGTGAACGAGTCGCGCCGCTACGTCCACTTCCCCAGCAACAAGCACATGTTCTCCCCCGTGCCCATAGGGGGCGTCATCAACCCCAAGCAGGTCTACGAACTCTACAACGGCGGCAGCATGGAGGTCATGTACCAGCTGGACCTGACAGCCCTGGAACTGATCCAGGAGGTATGGTGGAACTACGCTCTTGTTAAGGAGCGACTGTGGCTTAGTTGATATGACTGCAAGGTCCTTGGTCTAAGTTTCTTGGCTGCAGCTTTTGTGCTCTTAAGCAGGGCCTGATGCTAACTTTCTTCTCTGATGGCCCATTTGGGCCACAATAAATTCTATAGATGTGAAATTATGGTGCCCCCCCCCCCCCAAAAAAAAAAAAAAAATGTATTTGCTAGAAGTAAATGGAAGCATAAAATCCATTTTGAATATTGGTTGCCCGATCAGGCCACCAAAAAGATAAACTGTTTGGAAATATGGTGGCCCGATATCAATTTTTAGTGGCCCCGAGCCCATGTTGACCCCTGCATTAGACATGGCACTATGTCCTCATTGCCTAGTTCTTCGGAAGGGACGTAGGAAGCTGTCAGTCACATTGTTGCTTGCTTGTAAGCATTCAGTGCTTCTCGGCGGCCATGTAAACCAAATCGTAATTCAGCTTGATTCTTAGTGTAAATCTACACAGAAGATCCACACATTGGTCTTGATGTACAGAAGGCCCAATCAACATTTTTTATTTTTTTCATTTAATTTGTCGGGCAGCATGTCCCAGATTGTAGTCAATGACAAGGTATAAAATGAAAGGATGATCCATCTTCAGCCATCTTCGTACCTTTTGTGCTCAACCAAATGTCTCAACCTGTGGTGGGAGTTTCTTAGTTACTTCTTGGAAGCAGTCCTTATTTTTGCAGAGTTTACATTATTCACAGAATTGCTTGTGTTCTGGCTTAGAGGTTGTTGAATTCAAAGGTAAATGTGGTGTAGTTTAGTGCTTTGACACATAATTAACATGTGTGTATAATCTCGATGTGCTTCAACTGTGTCTCTGCCCATGTTCCTTCCACAGGAAAACTTCAACCACAAGATCTTTGAGTGCCTTAATCCCAAGGGAGTTATTCCATCGGGGAAAGACGGCCAACATTGAGTGGATCTTCTCCCCTCTTGAGGCAAAGACTTACATGGTAAGAGTTGCAGAATGATTACAGATCTCCCCAAATAGCAGAGCCAATAAGTTCTTGCAAATTTTGGTGTGCACAGTGCTTGCCTATGTATGTATTGACACAAAAATGTTGGCCAACATAGAGCGTGCTATAAAGTGCGGATTGCCTACAGCTATAGATGTCATGATTCTTAGGTTCACAGGGTGTGATAATGAGATAAACCGCATTGAAAATGGCTCCACACTTGTTTGAAAATTAGACAATGAAAGGTATAAGTACACAAGATTGAGTGTGAGAGCACAGCATTCCAATCTCTGGTAGGATGTACAACCAAAGGAAATGGCATGTCAGTATATTTCATACATGTGTATTTCAACGTGTTTCTTATAGTGTATTGTATTGTCTGAATTACCTAATGATGATGCTTAGTAAGTCAAAGACTTGTAGAGTGCCACTCAACAGACCCAATTCTGAGCTTGCCTGCAACTTAAGTGAAGTAGTTGAATTCTGTCTTAGTAAAGACAAGTGCTAAAGTGCACCACATTTCGTGCTCTGGTATGATCGCGTGTGGTAAGACATTTTAGCTTGACTGGTATCTAAATCAATTTTTCCGCCCTAGGTTGATGTTCCCATCCACATCATCGGTGGCGACACGGCCCTGATCACATTTACAGGGGTCGGCTACGACAAGCGCACCATGGGCGACACGATGCCGGTGACAGACGGCACCGAGCTGGCGGGCGTGCCCTCCGTCCAGAGCATCCCCCTGAGGGAGCAGCTGATCTACGCCAGCGAGGAGCGGGGTGGCCTTTGGCAACCTTCCCCTCTTCAGCCAGCAGCGCAAGGCCATCTACCTCACCAACCGCTCCTCGAGTCACACGGTCTCCTTCGAGTGGTATGTCACCACCGAGGACGACACGCAGGTGGGTGGGACTCGCAAGGATTTTGTAAAGTCTGGACACCATAAATGAAGACCACTCCATGGTGTAAACTCGCCTGTCACTTTATTAATGTGATGCCTGTGTTTGTTCTCACACATAGTTGCATAAGGTCATATGGTATGGTATGGTAGCCTTCAAACTGAATGTAGCGACATTACAGGTTTTTCAGCTGATTCACAAGATGAATCCACAAATAATTTGTCCTCTTGCTTTGAAATCATACAGTCATTCAAGTAGCTAGAGAAAGTACAGTATTGTGTTTCTCAAATGAATTATTCTTGCCTTGAGTTGTTTTGTTATTGCTATGGCAAATTACCCTTCATTGACGTACTGTAGAAGTGGTTTCTTTCGTGGTGGTTTTATTTTCGCGCTTTGAGGTTGAACCGCAAATTTAACATCACGCGAAAATGTTTTGAACTCGCCGCTTGTTACAACGCTATTGCGCACATGCACACACAAAGATTCCGCGCATTGAGTGTATTGATGGTCAACACACACACTGCGATACCGCGCAATGTAAGTACAGGCATGTTATAAAGTACTCGAGAGATGGGATTTCAGGTAAGCCTGCCTTTGATTTTAATTTCTATTTAATAAATAAAAGAATAATTGGATTATAGTTTGGGTTTTCATGTACAAAATAAAGCAGTGTTTGCTGACCGTGAATTCACAGATTTTTCCGACCATGAATTTAAACGCTCGCGAAAAAGTCGGCACCGATGGAAACCGCGAAAGTATCTGTACGCGAAAGAAACCACTTTTACAGTATCTCTCTGCTGACAGATGAGAAAGCAAATTGTGTTATAATGCAGTGTATTCTCCAGCTATCCTTATTTATGTCATTAGTGCAGCTTTAGTTCATCTAACTTTGTGATGGGTAATTTTTACATAAGCAATGATGTGATTGTCCATTTCTCTCACCATGTTTCATTTAGAACAGTGATATTCATGACGTAAGATACAGGAATCACCAACAAGATTTTATTCATTTTTTGAAAAAAGGGAAGAAAAGAAAGTTCATTTAAGATGGTGAAACATTTGTGGATCTGACATGGGTACAGAGGAGTGCAGAGTTGAGAGAAAGTGGTGAAAGTTTCATGTTTAACTGGCAAAAAAAAGAAGAAGAAGACAGAATTGACGTTTTTCCTCCTTCCTCCTCCTTCAGGTACTGGACATAGTGCCCTCACAGGGCACACTTCACCCTGGACAGGGCTGTATGTGTAAGGTGGTCTTCACCGCCGCTGGAGAGCCTTCCTTTTATGACCTGGATGTTGTATGTGAGGTAGGATTTTTAATCTATTTATTTATTCATTTTGTTATTATTATACTATTTTTTTAACCAATTGAAAGTAAGACTCAGGCCCTCCTTGATGTTGATATGTAAGAACTTCCCCCGAGTTATACTATGATTATGACTTATTAATACAAGCAAAGGTTTGATCTCAACTTTCTCATGTCCAATATTTTTCTCGTTCTCAGCTACAAAAATCAAAAACACAAACCAAACAACAAGTGAGAAAGACTTCTCAGATTAACTCTGTCAGGATGTCAGATTTTTATATATATATAAAAAAAAAAGAATCATTCCAGATTTCATCAACATCTTATGCCTTCTGATACTTCACATTCACTAATAACTGGAAAACAGGGGCTACCTAATAATGATAACACTGTATGATCATGAGCATTCACAAGAAAGACTCTCAATGATTCGTACACTTTCTGTCATCAGTTAAAGTCCTACAGATATACGATGCATACATGGTTACAAATAAACATCATCCCAGAGACCCAAATCATTTCACTATTTCATGTAAAGCCCTGTTATTCCGTATGATTGCGTGTTCTTATGCAGGTCACAGACGAAACCGTTATGGCCGAGTACAAGAAGGAACTGACTGAGTGGGAGGCGGAGAGAGAACGCCAAAAGTACGAGTTCACCATCACTGAGTTCAGCGATGACTCCAACAAGGAAGTAAGTGAAACTTGGAGTCTTGGAGACAAATTTCCGACTGCAGCCACGGCTAGATGTGATGGGTTTCCCTCCAGTGGTACACTTTTCACATGAGTAGATTTTACACTGCATACACATTGGCACGAATATGTGCGTGTGCATGTACATAATTATGTGTTTGGGTGTGTCCGTGTATTTGTGCCGTTTAGGGAGCAGTTAAAATGCTGGAAAAAATCATTTAAAGCAAAATTTATTCAAAAGTTGGTTTTCTTTTGTGTGTGTGTGTGTGTGTGTGTGTGTGTGTGTGTGTGTGTGTGTGTATAATGTTGTTATTGAGCAGTTCCAGAGGAGACCAAACTCACATATCTTAATAGCGTTGTTATGGAAGCTCATACTGTGCTTTTAGCCATTAGATCCCCTAGGTCTGATTTCATGAATGATGTTAGGGTAGCAGTGGTAGAATAGCAACATCATGTTGCAGCAGCCAGTCAGGAAACTGGATTCTTGTAGTTACCTTGACACTTGCCATTACAGCAAGAGTTGCTGCCTACTGCAGCAACTTTCTGTAAAATGGAGCCCTAGTAAGTCATAACCCTTTGTTAATTGTAGAGCGTCATGACATTTCATAGACAGTAGAGGGCTCTCTTTGCTTCCACGTTATGGTTTGTGTAATTCGTGGTCCTGTTGTGTTTTATATACATTCAAATAATAACAACAGCAACAACTGTAGAATGATTCAAGTTTTATGTGCCACGTTCGCATGTTCGACTCAGTTGACGGCATGCCAACCTCGCATATTCTGCTCAAACGCACAAACCCGCCCAATCCGATCGACAAATCGCCAAATGCCGCGGTACAATGAAAGCGTTTCTTGCGCTTCCGTTCCTCTCACATATAGCTCACATATACATGTAGCTTGCATTTTATGTGGTGATTGACTATATCAAGAGGTGTTTCCTACTGGGTTTGCGTGTAAATTGTAGGTTCCTGTCTCTGTTTTGTGTGCAAAAGTCAATCCTTTTTTTCAGTAATGTAGCTACAGGTCATGCGAAAGAAAAACAATCATAGATTTGTCATACAATGATACATCGCAGGAAAGTTGGCATTTTCTCTACAACTGTACTCACTATTTGTCCAGCTCAACAGAAATCTAAAGAAGTTACATAGACTTGAAAACAGAATGTTTTCTCAAAGCATGACCACGTTAGTGTCTCAGAATAATGTGGCACACAGGGGGTTTCCTCCATGGCACATGAAGAGTTAAATGCAGCATGCACAGACAGTATGCAAAATTTCAGAGAATATTTTATGTCTGGCTGCACAACCACGAGAGTCTAGGAGCCATGAGTTGATTCAAGCTTGTCCTGCGTGGTAATACTGTAAAATCAGAAATTTTCTCATGCACTTTAATTGTGTGAATTTCACAAGAACCAAGCTTTGCAAAATTAAAATGCGCACTAATGTTCTAATTTACATTCTATGCATTTGAATGCCAGTGGCAATTTGCGAAAATGTCATGCCACAAAAAGGCCATGCCACAAAAAGGCCATCTGCTCCATTTCGCAAAAATGTCAAGCCGCAAACATTACTTGCTGTATAGTACTGTATTTTCATGCACGCAAACCATCATGGAGACTAGCACAAACAAATATCGTCACTCTTAAAGATTTAATCAAAGAAACATCCAGTTCTGGTTATTCCTTGATATCGAACACTGAGAAGTATGCAATTCAGAGCAAAGTGGTATAGCAACAATTGTATACAGTTGATATCAGGGTTCCCAGCCCATCAGGGAAATCAGGGAAATTATTTTACTTTTTTCCAGTCAGGGAAAAGTCAGGGAATTTGATAAAAATGCCTCTAATCAGGGAAGAGTCAGGGAATTTTGAATGGCCCCAAAATTGAAAGTAGTCAGTAAGACTCTGGTATACTTTGTTGCGTATCAAAACAACATCCATTAGATGAAACTGGATGAAAATTGGATGTGAAACCGGAAATGAGTTAAAATAGTTATCATGGAAATTTGATACTTCATCAGGGAAAAATCAGGGAGAAATCAGGGAATTTTGTTTTCTTGAAATGCTGGGAACCCTGGATATGCAAAAGTTACCACCCCTTCCCCCTCCCCCCCCCCCTCCTTCACTCTGAAGGGCAGTAGGCATACTCTCAGTAACTGTAGTCTACTGTGTTTGCCCACACCTTGCAGGATGGTGGAACTGGGTCCGGCAAGGGGCGCAGCAAGCGGGAGCGCACTCTGGCGCGGGACTCGCCCCCTCCTAGCGAGGAGTTCAAGCGTTACCAGACCCTGCCACCCATCAAGCACGTCAAGAACGAGAAGGAGGTCGACGAGCAGTACCGGCGTGAGCACACGGCCGACGATGGTAGCCAGCTGTGGCCAAAGCCTGTCAAGCCTGACCCCTTCATCATGCACCTTGGCGTCACGGGCCGCACCCACACCATCGCAGAGTTCCAGAGCAACTTCCCCAACGAGGTCCAAAAGTTTTTCATCGACAGGTACGGTGCCCTTTTGAGATTCACTTTGAAACAAATTCCATGTTGAAGTCAGGGTTGGGGAAGGAAACTGCACAGAGATCCAAATTTTAATAACTAGATTCCAGAAAGACCCCTATACTGGTAACTTCAAGCAAAAATAAATTGCTTTTATGATCCAGCAAACCTTGTGCTGCTGCCATTTTTGTGGATATGATAGTTCATAATCCTGACAGCAAATGTTCAGTCATATACAGTCTCTTTGCTCTATGCAGCGAGAGGGAATTTAAACAAACAAGAAAGAAAAATCTGACTTGCTTTCTGTCCTCAGGAACATGAGTGAACGAGTAAAGACGAGCAGCAAGACCAGCCGACCCAAGCTGGATGACACCATGATGCCCATCGACTGTAGTGAGGAGGAGACCACCACAGTGGGCGGAGTCATGAGCACCATTGTCAGGTATGGTTGCCATGTCAACAAGATTTTATTTTTTTTTTGCCTGAGTTGGTGTGAATGTATATATGAGTGTGTGTGTGTGTGTGTGTGCATGTGTTTATTCCTCTTATAACTTTGAAGGAAATGACAGATGAAATGAAGTCTTAGTAAGATGTATAGAAATGAAAAGTGTGTTTCTGTGAGCAAACTGTTATAAAAAAAAAAATGTATGTGTGTGCGTAAGAGAAAGAAAGGAATAGATAGTAGGGAGAGTGAGATGATTTTTATGTCTGTCGCATTTTTTATGCCACATCAAACTTTTTCACAAGAATCCACAGAAGGCTGTGACTGAGAAGCTTCTTCATTTTGTTGTTTTGTAGCCTTGTAGATGTGATCTCATAATGAAATAAATTCATAAATGCATTGCTTTCAGTTACCAAATCAGTGCTCACACCTATATAACTCTTGACCACTCTAGATCTTCACCAATATAAACTAAATACTAACAGTTTTATGGTACTCTATTTCATAGAATTATTTGAGAACAGTCACAAAAAGTAGATAGGTGAATTGAATGGAGCAAGCAAGCAAATGCTTAGCTCACATGATCATCTTTATAGGAACTGTGATGCATAAAAACTGTAACAAGCCATTTGCAGGATTGAAATGCGTAGATGAGAAAAGCTCCTCCTCTCTTGTGTGTACCACGATAAGATTCGAAGAAGCTTAATTTACATTGGTGAGGTTTTTCTGTGTTGAATGGAGAGAGTCACGCAGAAGGAGCCAGAATTGTTTGCATCCTCTCTTACAGATGGTGGCATGATACTTTTTGAACCCCCTCTCTCTCCCCCACCCTGTTAATGTGTGACTTTCTATTTTCTATCTGGCATATAATCCTGCAGGGCCCTTTTGGATGACCATGACTTCCACGAGGCACTGAGAGACATTCCCAGGGAGCCCATCCCTTACTTCACTCAGTTTGGTGACAGGCCGCAGTCCCTCTCCAGAATGGAAGATCTCAAGATGGACACGCCCCCTCCCTCGCAAGCCCTGCAGGTGAGCGATGACGGATAATGGGGTCCTTTGAGAGAGGGCGATCTTCATTGTAAACTAGACGACACTGGGGGCACAATGTTAACGGATGGCGTTAGAATGTGTCAGTTGGGTAAAGCGTAGATGCTGATGGAGTTAGAATGCGTCGAGGGTAAAGTGTAAACAGATCTTTAAGAATTTGTTAAGGTGAAAGTGAAGATGCTCATGAAGTAAGATGTGCCGAGGGCAAAGCGTAAACAGACGGCGTAAGAATTTGTCAAGGTTAAAGTGTAGACACACAATGAGTAAAAACTTGTCAAAGGCAGAGCATAAACATATGGTGAGAAAATTTGTCAAGGGCTAAGTGCAGATTGTTTCACCCACCAGAAACTGTGTTGTGTATTTAGGTGCCATGCTATTCAGTATAAAAGTTTGTATGTGGCTCAGTGTAAGATAACCTGTTAAAGTTGAGAGGGCCATAAATATAGTGCATTAGCTCCAGGGATAGCCTGCTATCACCATAATCAATCCAGTCATTATGGGTAAACATACTGTGGTTTAGAACAGCAGAACTGTACTTTGCTTTAGTCTTAGTACTTGATATCCAATTCCAGAAATTGACTGAGAAAATATGACATACTTGCTGTTCCTCTTCTTCCCATAAAATCTGATTATTCAGACTTCTGCATGCAAATAAGCGTCTTTACAATCAAATGAAAAGATTTGGTTTAATTAGCATCATTGATACATGTATGCTCTACATTTTATGTCCCTTGGTATTGTAATTTCTTCTAACTCTGGTTTCATTTGTTCTTTTTTGTATCTCTGACTAGGAGGATGTCACTTCTTCTCGTAGCCCCACCAAGACGGTACAGATTGAGGCTCAGTATTCAGAGGGGGAGCTGGCAGAGGATGAAATGGCAGAACAGCATGGCTCGGAGGGCACCAGGGCTTACTCGCCTCCTGAGCAGCCTCCCTCTGCCCAAGCTGGAGACGAAGTTGCTCTCATTCCATCAAGGTACTTGCACATACCAAAAATACAAAAGGAAAAAAGAAACCAAATTCCATGATACAAGTAGTATTAGATCAAAGCAACACATACGTTTGTGCGAAATGGAATATGCATTGTTTCCATGGATATTTCATATTCAGTCAGAAAAACAAGAAGGCTTGTAAGAGTAAAGAAAGTATTTGAGCATACTTTTTTTTTTAATGATGCCCTATCATTTGTACAAGTTGTGGAAATTTTATTTTTTTTTGCAAGGAACAATGTTTATTTGGAATCTCCTTTTTTTTTTACACAAACTAAAACCAGAAAAAAATGAAAAAGTTTTTACACTGAAAAGGGAATCCAACCAATATATTTTCTTTTTCATTAATGTCCTTGATGTTACATTAGATTAAAGCAATGACAGCAAATTTTTTATTCTTTATATTGAAACGTTTTACATGTGAATGTTTTCTAGGTGGCTTGTTGAAGCTTAGAAAATAAAATGAAAATTAAATCACTTGTGATAGTAATCTTAACCCTAACTAGGCCGGGCTATTTAGGTAGTTGATAGAGCCGGGGGGGGGGCCTCCCAGGCCCCCCCTCCAGATCTCGGCCGTCGACCGCGCGATCGGGACGAAAATTGGCACACACATTGCCTATGATGTAATCTAAAATGTTTTGAAGTTAATTTTTCAAAAAATTATCATTTATGCTAAATTATGCTAATTTATGCATAATGATGCATGAAATCAGACTATTTGGTATAAATCACAATAACGCGATCGCGACGAAAATTGGCACACACATTGCCTATGATGTAATCTAAAATATTTTGAAGTTAATTTTTCAAAAAATTATCATTTATGCTAAATTATGCTAATTTATGCATAATGATGCATGAAATCAGACTATTTGGTATAAATCACAAAATAAAGCTCAAAACAGGCACATTTTTTTGTGTAGATATTCTTTTTAGTGTCCTTAGCAAATGTAATTAAAAAGATTGTGATATCAGAAAAAATTCTTAAGTATTTTATTGTTTTTTTTAATTTCTTATGTATTTCCTTGTTTTTTCGACTTTATGTTTTTCATTGTTTTTTCAATGAAATTTGTCCGCGACATCGCTCCGAACGTGAAAATATGTTATTCATTGATTTTAATCAATAAAACACCAAAATAATCATGCTTTTATGAAATTTGCCTGTAAGCACAGTTTGCATTGAAATTGTACAGGAATTCACGTTTTTGAGCAATTTTTGGTCTGACATGCATGTACATATTTATGCGTGACTTCAGAACCGTGTGCCCGGGCGTCGCAAATTTGGTGTCAAAAGATGCGGGAGACTTGAAAGAAAAAAGTCATGAAACATCGCGGCGATAGCTTTTTGCGATTGCGATACATCGCGCGGAACGTCGAGGGGGGGGGCCTCGGAGGCCCCCCCCCCCCGGCCTAGTTAGGGTTAAGACAAAAGAAAAAATGAATGACTGCTGCATTACATAGTGAAGATAGAGCTTAAATCTAGCGCAAATCAGGCGTAGTTGTCAAGGTGATTGCTATGATTTTTAAATGGCAAAGAAAAGTTTTCATCTCATTAGTTGATGTGTCCCACCATGTTCCCCTTTAACTCTGCAGATCTGTGCTGCAGTCATCTCCGGGAGGCCACACAGAGTATGACTACCAGCAGAGCTTGCGGGAGGAGAGGGAGCGGCTGCAGGAACAGAACCTCAAGAGGTCAGCTTTCTTCTAAAAGGGGTTTCATACCGGGCTTTACATAGAGTTTTGTAGTGTTGCGTGCAGTGACTACACAACTATACGTAACAGTACGCCGAGGGATGCCAAATATGTATGTGAGATGTACGCAAAAAGAATTTGAACATGTTCAATTTTTTTGCGTACATCTCACATACCTGTGTGTGAAATCCCGCTAAGTCAATTTACTATTGAAGCCATCTCTTCTGGTACTCTCTGATGTCACTTTGGCTTGTCTGTATGTCTGTCTGTTTGTATGTATGTATGTATGTCTGTCTTCTATTCTCTCTCACCCCCATCTCACCGTTTCTGTTTGTTATGTTTTTTGTTCTCAGTCTCTGTATCTCATTTGTCATTTTTCATCTCTTGAAATATTTTGTGGGGAGCACTGTGCAGCGGCGGATCCAGAGGGGGGTGCACCAGGCGCGCTCCCCCTCTTTAATTTTGTAAAGGCGCCTCCCCTGTACGGAATTCCTCCCACCACTGTGGCATAGTGGATAAAACTCTTTAGCTTTCAATCATAGTTCTCAACTTCATATCCTGTCACTTGCCCATGTCGGTGGACAAGATGTTTTTACCCATTAGGTCCATCTCGACCCTGGGTTTTAAGTTTGGTACCTGGCAATTCTAGGGTGATGATAATGGCAGGGTCCTCTTTCATCTGGTAGAGCAGGACAACACTGAAGAAGCTACCCTGCATAAAGTAGACCATTTCATTATTATTTTTATTCTTGTCCCTTGCTTCTTTCCATAGTCTGTGTTTCTTTTTACAGTGTCTTTATTTATCTGAACCTATGTTTATCTGTCACTGCTTGTGTCTTATTTCCTGTTTCAAAGCATTTTTCCTTTTTTCTCTATCTCTCTGAGCCGTTATTCCTGCCCGTAATGATCCACAGAGAAGGCAAACCCATTTTATCTAATGATAGTAGTAGCTTGCCATTACAATAAAATGATTATGGGTAGACAACATGTCTAGAGGTCCTTAAAGGGATGGTATAGTATCAGTGGAGCTGAGGATTTGGCTTTTATCTTTTTAAGAGATACCAATAAACCACTTATGAAATGGTACAGAGCATGCCATCCTAAGAGGAATTCAAAGTTTATTTGATGAAAATCAGTTTTGGAATGGCTGAGACATCCAAAAACAAAGTAAAACAAAGCGATCGTAATAAAATGTGGGTCACACATTTTATTAGTATTGCTCTGTTTTGGGTATCTCAGCCATTTCATGACCAATTTTCATCAAATAAACATTGAATTCCTCTTGGAATTACATGCTCTTTCATATTTCACAAGAGGTTTCTCATTATCTCACCCAAAAATGTTAAAATCCTGAAGTCAGGTGTCAACCAAAACTATACGAGCCCTTTAAGATCTTTGCTTTTTGCAGCATTCTGTCTAAGACCTGAATGACAAAAACTATCATGTCACTTTATTGGCATGTTGATACAGTGTATTTCATTTCTCATAAGTTTTTCCATGTGTGCAATGCATTTGAACTTTTCTTGGACTTTCTCTTGTAAATCCCATCACAGACTGCCAGAGTTTGCTACAAGCTTGGAGTCCGTCCTTGAGAACACCATCTTTAACGTCATCATGGAATCCTTCAGGGGCGAGGTGAACCTGTCCGCTCGACCCCGCCTCATTGCCCTGCCCCCATCCACCCCACCCCGTACCCCGCCCACGGGGCCCGGTGCCAAGCCAAAGCAGGCTGCTGCCGCCACCACGGTGGGGGGCAGGCCCGGATCGGGCAATGCCGGGGACAGGGTGGGCTCGGCAGGCAACGCACGAACAGACACGCCCAAGGTATCCGTCCAACTCGTGGACTCTCTGCAGAGGAGAGGCAGTGCTAGCTCCAAAGCATCCGTGAAGTAGATCTCAGCTGGCCCGCAACTTGTTGTAGGATGCACGTTCAGTTTACGTGGATTTGCACACAATTTCTGTTTCCCTATTCCCAAGTAGATGTGGAAGGTAGTCTCAATTTAAGTGTAAACACAGCAGGTAGTATTTATGTGTCTTAAAGGTTACATTGGTTTAGTTTCAGGTGATTTCTGCAAGATATCAGATGAAGATGCATTGCTGTGGAAGAGAAATGAGAAGTTTTTCCACTGTGTTGTCGAGAAGGGAAATACAATAAGACTACATTGTGCAAGTTTCTTGAATGTAATAGTCCCAGCTCTATATTTGTTTGTTTTGTTTGCACAGTATCACAGCTAAAGAGAAGAATGGTTTGGAAAAGAATTTGCATGCATAAGCCAGACAGGCTATAAAGTGATATGGGGAGGTAAGCGCATTATTTCGACTTCCTTAATGCTACCAAAGTGTGCATGGACCTACATGATGTTCATTGAGTTATGGAGATTAGCATACCGGTACCTGGCTCTACTCTGCGATGCACTGCTCAAAGACCCAGGAGGTGTTTCATAAAGCTGTTCTTAAAGTTATGAACGACTTAAGAACAACTGGTGATCAGTTCTTGTGCTGAATTATTGAAATTCTGATAAGTGTAGCACATCAGAACTGATCACCAGTCGTTCTTAAGTCATTCGTAACTTTAAGAAAAGCTTTATGAAACAGAGCCCAGGTAGCATGGGGATACCATGGAGTGAGAAGGCTGGCTCAGCTCTGATATATTCGAGAGTCCCCACAACAATTATGTACAGCGCTATCACTGATCTCCATGTGAGTACACACACAGCCCAAGAATATCAACTGGAGTCAACCATTAACTGTTGAGTGTACACTTCGATGCTCATTTTAGCTGATGGGCGCTATTTGTGGTGTTCGAATGTACTCCAGCGATCAGCGAATGAAGATTGAATCGGTCAGACTACATGTGTCTTCTCATGCTACAGGATTCGTTAAAGTGAAATACCACTTTATGATTTAAGGCCATCTCAGTAATTAGAGTGAAATCAAACATATAATAGGGTGAAGTTTTTTTTACTGGCATTCGACGTAAGACAGGAAAAATGTAGAATTCTCAATTTTCCCTTGTTTCCACTAAAAAATATTGATATTGATCAGAGAAGTGTATAATTATGCAAATTAGTCCCGGTGATGATGTCACTGCCTCGAAAGCCCCTCATTAAACTGCACACAGTCTGTATCACTTTTCCTTGCTTGAAAGAAGTTATGAAGAGTTTAAATGCAAAAACCGATATATCCATTTTCAGCAATTTGAGATATCTGAGATTTAATCTGCTGAAAAACATAGAAAATATGAAGTGAAAGGTTTGCGGTTATTTTGGTATCTTCAGAAATGTTTCTTGTTATGTAGCAAGAGCAGTATCATCAAAAAAGATGATTTTTCTCTATTTGACGATGGCCCTACTTTAAACAAATTTGAAAATGGCGTTATCTGTTTGTTTGTTTTTACATTCAAACTCATCATAAGTAGAAACATCGATAGATACACTGCGTTAATGGCTCTAGAAGCTGCTGTTTCCCAGAGTAAAAATTTACCACTAATACGCCATATGCCATGCTGGCAACAATACAGAATCTTCACTTCTTCCTCTTCACCTCTCTGTGAGAGTCTGAACAAATATCAAACGTCAAATTTATTAACGTAGGAAATGATGATCTATTTCTTACAAATCTGCCCAGAGGCTTGTTTTTGTTACGGTCTGCAAGAGAGAGAGGGGGTTTCTCTGGGAAGTTTGTCAGGACGCTGCTGCAAAATCAATCAGTCTCGCATATTCATTTAGTTGTCATCAAATTATTTCTTCTTTGCTTGGAAGCTCATCCCCATGACAGCCTATGGATTAAAAAAAAATGTATTATTAATATGTATCGTATTTCTTTTGATACAGTCTTGGGAATCTGGTGTAGCTTCAGGCATTTTGAAATATAATAGAATAGAAATTGCCCCCACCTGAACAGATAGTTAGCCAGCAAAGAACCAATGTGCGGCAAAGGCTGTGTGTGTGAGTTTGTGTGTGTGCACTGTGGATTCTACACAATGATATCAATACAGATCTATGCAAACTCGCTGGATATGCGCATTCTAGATTCCGTTGGTCCGTAATTTCTAGCAATGTACAAGCCATGCCACTTTCTGGTTGCTGTATTTCATGTGCTATGGGTGGTAGATGTTCTCATGATTCGACTGGCTTTGTTGGAGTTTACAAAACTCAAAAGTACATGAAATGCACTTGTATTATTTCATTTTCCTTATTGTTGTACCATCATGCACTCTTGCAGGTTAAGATATGCTACCAAGGAAAGAACATTGAAAAAAGTACAAAAACATGGAGACCTGAGGGACATTCAGTATTTAGAAGTGTGTAGCATGTACAACTCCTGTATAATGCCTGCATTAGCTTTCCCCCAAAGTACAAAGTTGTTCCTCTTCTTGTTGAAATTCTTTTTTTTTTGGTCATATTTTAAGGGCTTGGGGAATATCTGTAGGTTAGATTTGAAGTAATGGGAGAGCAAGGGATAGTAGCTATGAGAATCACCATCGCTGAGTTAGACTGAAGTTTCTGGAAGACCGCAAGGGTGGCAATGTCCTCCAAGTTTTCTTTGGAGATTAGTTGGACGGAGAAGTTGCGATGCTAATGACATTTTCTTTGCTCCCGGCTACTGATGTGTTGGTTGCGGTGGTTCGGGAAACCGAGATAGAAATCGAGATCAAGATTATCATCCATTGCGGCTTAGATCCAAGCTTTAGCCCGCAGAACTCATACCATTGAGAGCACTCTGTTCTTTTTGCCCAAGGCCGTTTGTGTGTATGTCTGTATGCAAATAGAAAAAAAAAAAAGACAAGAAGCAGAAGACAGACCAAACCAAACCAAACCGAACCGTCCATTACTTTCATATCTTCGACATCAGTGTGTATATAGGCAAAGTCGAGATTACTGTTGTTGATATTTTTATGTACAGTTGCTATCACCTTTCCATTGTAAATAGGATGTGTACATATCTATGAAATATGATATCTTATCCGTGTAGATAAAGATGTGTTTGTAAAGTATATGTACTGGAACTAACTGGAGTTCAATAAACTTTCTTTATCTTTTTGCGAAAGTGTGAAAGACATTGTTCAAATCTTCCTTGCTTTATGTTTGTATCTCGTGGAGAACAGTGCGTGATCAGTGTAATGGCTCATTTTACAAAGGGCAGTGACACATCATGTCTTTGTCAGTGGTAAGAGCAGTGGCGGATCCAGAAGGGGGTGCGCCGGGGGCGTGCCCCCTCTTTATTTTTTGTTAAAACAAAAGAAATCAAAATGAAAAAAGGGGGCGCGCGCCCCCTTTAATTTTGTAAAGGCGCCTCTCCTTTACAGAATTCCTTGATCCGCCCTTGTGAGAGTATCATATATGACAGAAGAAAATGATAAGTAATGAAGAATGATAATTGCAATAACACACAGTACTTTCAGCATATTCAAATGATAAATTCAGGGATCTGACACATTCATCACAAAAGATATAATTGCTTTCATCCCTTGCCTAGCTAATCACCCCAACCTTCTCCCTCAATCCCCCTTACTACTGGGACCATGGAGAAGTACTATTTGTTATGTGGGGCTATATTCTCCAAGGCATCGGAAGGATGGGGGGGGGGGGGGATAGCCTGAAGATTTTAAAAGTGCTGCTACCACATTTCTTGTCGGATGTTCTTCAGACAGTGGGAGAGGTAAGTGAGTGTCATTGTTTACAGTGATGGAGTATTCTTGATGACTTTAATTGATAACAGTGAGACCGACTACAGGCACCAAGGGGCTGTTTCTCTGTGCTCTACAAAATCTATCCTAAAAATTTTATTCCACTTTTACACATTTGGGATCCGTCAGTCCTCAGGGGGACATTTCATGAAGGGTTTTGTCAGATTTTTTTTCTCTTAAAAACTGTCATAAGCTACTGAAATCCTTGCATCTGATTATCTGAGAGCAAATTTGTCAGAAAAAAAAATATGACAGAACGCTTCATGAAATGTCCACTGAAATTAGGACACTGTTTCATAGTAAGCCATTTAGAGCACCATTTGTTTCAAAATGGAGGGGGGGGGTGATTAAGGGAGGGAAGCAAAATCATACGAATAGCTTATAAAAATCCGTTTGTTGTAGAGTAAAATCTACAAAGATATTTTTTTTCAGCGAATGTGAAAACTAACTACTACTTAATATTCTTCTAAATTGGAAAAAAAAATAAAAAAAGACCGAGCAATCAAAGACATTCATTCACAAGTGTTGGTAGAAGAGCTGTTACCACTCCACGAAGAGGACTATGAGATTATGATACACAGCTAAAAATTAAGTTGACTATATCACGACTTTAGAGAAAAAAATGTCTTCGTTGCTGGCATTCTTCCGGTAGTGGGCACTACGAAATCGTCACCTCCCAAATCAAGTGCGGTCGCTTGCTCTTGAAGTCGACTCCTTCTTGATGTAAAAAGATTCTCCCAGTCCTCCCCCTCCCCCCTCCCTCCTCCCCCCTCCTCCCCCCTTCCACAACTTGTGACATTTTTCAGGACGCCCCTTAAAGGAGGTCTGATTTACACGTTTGATATCCCGGATATTGCATACTCGAGATCCGATGCAGACGAGATAAGATGAGAAGAGTTCGGTAAACGACATACACACCGCCCAAAGAACCCCCTGGCGTAAGGACTTATCATGATGGTGACCCGCGATAACGAGTTACCATGGCAACGGCTAGTGAGCTGTCAGGATTTCTGGAAATTTCGAGGTAGATACCATGATTAAATTTCCATAAAAGGTATCATTGTAGTTCATAATAATGCAACGGGCCATGTTGGTACACGCAATAACGCCATCACCTTTGACGCTCCAGGGAGGTTCGTCTCGCCTCCCTGGTTGCTCTTCGTGTTAGTCATTAACTTTAATAATCACCATTAAACCATCGTTTCAGTTTTTCATCCAGTTCATATCATCGTCGTCACCATTATTACCCTATCGTAATTACCGCCATTAGCATCATCAGTGTAATCATAATAGGTAAACAAATGTATACACATAAACACAAACGCACACACATACTCGCACACATGCACTGACGCACGCACACGCGAACATTTATTGCCTCTCGATGTCAAGGTCAAGTTTAATACAGGGAAGATCGCCGCACGGGCTCAAGGGAACCGTATGTTCCACCATTCGAGGTGTGGATGACAATCCTTCAAGATTTTCGGGGGTGGATAGGCCATGGTTATCTCCGTGACGGGGCATCGGGTACGGCAGCTTCGATTCCTCTTCCCCAGCGGCGGCCTCAAACTCTGTCGAATTTCCAATACATACGTCCGTAAGGCCCTACTTGTTTGGCGTCACATAACCCCATCAGCTGACAGCGTGTGCCCAAGTGACATTACTTTTACTCTTCGGTACATAGCCGTTGCCTCCTCGCCTCGAAATATCGGGTTACCCCCGCACCCTCCGAAGACGCGTCTCACGAGAGAATATGAACTTCAATATCGCCCATAATCGATTGGGGGGGGGGGGGGGTAGGGTGGAGCAAAGTCACAGATTAAGAGCTAGGAAGTATAGTAGAGGTAGAATTAGAAGGAATTATTCACTGTTTAAGTATAGTTACGAAGAAGATAGAATGGAAAGGTTCATGAATGTCTGAATGAGTAAAGGGTGGTTTCATGAAAACCTGTGGGAGACATCTAATATTGCCATCGATTCTATCTGTATTTCTTCTTCCTTCTAAGTCCTTACAGCCATCTGTCGTGATGTCGTCGGTTTGACGTACTTGTAAAGAATTATCCTTGTCATGAACGACTGGGAAAGAACGTACTTCGGCCTACTTATTGCGCCAGGAAATCAATAAAACAATGGTTACAGATATGGAAAAAAGGAAAAGTGTGTAATTCACCAAAAGATATTTATTTTTGTTTGAATTCACCTCACCTTTTGAGCACTTATCCTTCGACAGTATTTTTTGTGAGAACAATTGTATAAACTAACATACAACTTTATTTCTCTGGAAATGTATTTCGTTGAAAAATAGATGCATGTCAGTATACGCGGAAGAGAAGAATAAGAGTGAAATCTAAAATAAAATCGCCAATTCGAGACAGAAACACTAACATAATGTCGTAAAATGTATTGTCAATTTATGATCAGTTGTGAATACAGCAATTGAGATGATTTTGATAATTCTGCAACCAACACAAATAATGGTATATGACCGGAAAATGGCTTAAGTTGAAGAGAAATGTTTATTCTTGTTACATAAAATACCGGCAATGAAAAACAAGAGAATATGGTAAAAAGGTGCCACATCAAACAATAGAAATGTCGATTCTGGGTCTCGGTGAGTTTAAAAAAAAAAGAGGACAAAACTAAGGCAGGAAGAGTCATAGCCGAGAATGAAAGCCGCTGTACGGTAAAGCGCTCCAGAGAGATAGGCGACAAAAAGCAATGGCAATATTGACATGGCGAATGTCTTTCTGGCGGCGGAAGTTGGTAAGCAACGAGTACTCGTACGTATAACTTGTGAGCCGCGGGAACACCTGGGGTTAGGTGGGTGTGGGAGATAGGGGCAATGGGGTGCTGTTCGTTATTCCGAAGGTTCGCTATTCCGAAGGGTCGTTAATCCGAAACACACAAATTCCCTATACCTAGAGGCTCGTTAATTCGAAAATGACAAAGGGTTCGTTAATCCGAACAGTTGTGGCGTTATCCGGAAGGTTCGTTATTCCGGAGATTTGTTAATTCGAAAATGAAATTCGGAAAAATGAACCTTCGGAATAACGAATCTTCGGACTAAAGAGCCTTCGGAATAACGAACCTTCGGAATAACGAGCTGTAACCGGCGGATGGTGAGGGAAGGGCATGCAGAAGAAAATACCAAACAAACAATATAAATGTAATATTTGAAGACCATGGACCGGGCCAGTTTCTTTGCACCCGGACCACATCAGCGCAGGGACATAATGGTGTGCCCTGGTCCCACACCCTCCCACTTTAAAAAGTGCCTCAGATTATACCCCCCCCCCCCCGCTTATAATTTTGTTATCAGCTTCTCTTTCCACCCCCTCCCACGCCCCCGTTTGGCTGACGAAAGTTCATACGAATTCCCAAGCTTCCGTTACAAATGCATGTGTACATCCTTCCTCTGCGAAGGCACAGTACTTTCTCACTCTGTTGAAAGAGATACAGCCTCTCAAATTTCGGAACAGAGAGTTCGCAGTGCATTATTCCAGGGTTTGTTTTTTCCCTCTTTCAGCAGTCGTTTTTTTCCCTCGAGCTCTCGAAAATGCATGCCTACTCATGAGGATTGAGTCATCCCCTCGATGGGAAACAAGAAACTACATCCATGATAACATCTACACCCAGGGTAGCTTCCTCGGCGATATACAGCGCTATAATCTTCCAAAGCGGACCCTACCCACCTGGACTTTAAACTTCTTATCCAAGTAATGTTGAGCTCCGGATAAGATCCGGACCGAAGAAGCTCCAGACTACGAATCCAGAGTTTCATCTGTTGTTTCATTATACCATCAAGTAGCTGCGAAACAAACTGCTACCCTAGTAATTGAGGGTGTGGGAATTATCATCTTTACCGAGAACTAGTTTTCATTTGCAATTAAGACGAACCAGTCATCAAAACATTTTCAGTCCCAGAAAGGATACATATTATTCTTCGTCGAAATCCTGCTGAAAGATCAAGGGCTGATGCTGGGGAAAGGTAGGATTTATCGGGGAGGTGGAGAGAGATCTTTCCTATTTTCTTCAATGTTGTCCTCGTCAGAAATATCAAAATAAAGTAGAGTTGAGCGTTATAGATGAGGATGCCCGGTAAGAATATTAACGTTGGTGCTGTGGGAATGAAATCAGCGCGTACAGTAACCTTTTTTTGCTGCTTTGAAGATAATGATGTTTGTACCCACTCACAATTTTTATTCAGTGGGAAAGAGAAACTTCCAATCTAGAGAATGTTGTTTTCACTGTATCAAGATAAACGCAGATCTGCATTTAAAGATTATACGCTTAAATAATTTCGAATTGTATGTATTACGCCATAATAAGCAAGAAATACTTCTATGTAAGACATCCATGTCACTTCGTTCCTACCATTAAAACACCAGTCTGTACTACAGCCATGGATTTACGTAGGTTTTATGTGTGTGTGTGTCTGTGTGTGTGTCTGTGTGTGTCTGTGTGTGTCTGTGTCCGTGTGTATAGGTGTATGTGTAAAACTACAATAAAAAAGCTTTCAAGAGACAATCAGGGCCTTTAAGTTGACTCAGACATGAGAATAGGTACATATAACCCTCTCAGAAAATTATGTTCATTCTATGTTTGAAGTATACAGAGCACCGAACGGCAGTCAGGTAATGGGCTGTCGACATGCCAGCCTCAGAACAAATGGCCGCATGTATACTCGCCTACTCAAAATTACCGTCACTATACACCTCGAGATCATTTGATCTATTTCCACAGGCGTTTCAGGTGCATTTTCCAGGAACAAATAAGGGGGAGTGCCTTAACGTTAGTGTAGCAGCCAACGATCTTTTTACACAGGACAGGAGGAAAGAGGGTGTTATCAGGTTTTGAATTTACAGGAAATTGTCGTCTTTTTAAAGGGCTGGTAAAGAATAACATCAAAGAGCCATTTCAGTGTTCCAGCTAGACCAAATAAATTGAGAATGAACACTTACGAAAATCGATAAAAAGGAGACACTGAATGATAGTGCTATTCCACTACAAAAAAAAAAAAATGTTTTTTATGATAATATTGTATATTCTTATAATGGTTAAGACAGAAAGAAACAGGTTCAACTGTCTGACGCAAACAATTCCTCCTCGGGAATATTATCTGGGGCATCTTAGTGATGATTGCTCCCTATGCTTTTATTACACTGCTGGTTGGCACTGAGCATTGCATCGCTGGTCTCAATTTATGCATTCTTATCAAATCTTTTTATACACTAATCTTGTTTTTATTCGTCCTCGGCCATGTCGGCACAGGATGAGAAATGACGATAGGTGTAGCAAACATCCCCCAAAAGAATCTTTATTATTTTTTTTTTTTGGATAGATTAGTAGAAGATTGGCGCCACACCCAACCTATCGTTAGCCTTTGGTGGGATTGATTGGGGAGATTACCTTCTCGGAGGCAGACGACCAGGCGATTATTCAGGTCTGATCAAGTCTAGAGTGCGGGCTCACGGGGGTAAAATCGGCAGCAGACGCAGAGCTTTTTGTATCAACCATTATTTGATATTTGCGAAAGCATTAACAATAACTTGTCACCTTCCTTTGTGTGTGAGTGTGCGTGTGTGTGTGTGTGCGTAAGTATGTTTGTTTGTAATCATAAACGCTGGGACGTTATGAAAGGAATTCTACGACGAACTTTTCTTAATAAGTCACCAAAGCCATGAAAACCTGTTAAAACATGCGGATTGATATTTGTTCCACAATGCAGGCGTCACACTCACCAAAAATTCAGCAAAGACGGATGCAGGAAGAAGGAAATATTCAGGTTCGGATCTGATCATATAAACTTCTTTTTATTTGTGAGGACATCCTAAGCCGTCTATGACCGCCGATCATTGCCGATGTAGCTTCTCAGGCTCCGGCAGCAACTTCATGGGAAAAAAATAGTCAGAAGATGTTGGAATTGACTATCTTTATATATATATAGAAGATTCACATCTTCGCGTCATTTTCTTGTATTGTTCGATTAGCTTTTAACCAAGTTCGGAGCCAACTTCCCTTCGCATAACACGGCCATCTTGTGTCAATTCCGGAACAGTGTGAAGCCTCTCTAAACGGAACGGTGATAGCCGTAAGAGACGAAATCCGTCTACATTCCACGTAACCCTCCTTCTTCCCCCTTCCCTTCCTTTCATCCCTCTTCCTTCCTCTCCTTCCATCCTTCCTTCCGTCCTTCCTTTTCCCGCGTTCCCCCCTCCGCCACTCTCCTCTCTCAACTCAAATACGGAATAGAGTTCCCTTTAAAACGTGATGTTTTCACATCTGTTAGAATCCTGCGTGGCAAGATATACGTTACGGCTCTTTTCTTATGAATAAATAAAAGCGTCTGGGCGTCATACATGTTTTGGAGAAATTCTCCCAATAGTCCATTTAACCTTTAAACTTAGGAGTTCGTTGGGCAAACGCTTCATAAAAAGTTACTCAAATAGAATCGCACTCTACCCGTATACCTTTTCTATTTTAAGGCGAAAATGCCATCATTTTATTGTGAAGCTGCGTTCATGCACGAATCAGCTGTAACAGATAAAGCAATATCTAACAAACAATCAAAACAGCTGAAATACTTTTGGAAGCAGACAAAATAAAAAGAAGAATATGAAAGTTATTAAATTTGTTCATGATCTTAATTCGATCACACACATGCATGTCTCCGTAGATTAGTTTGAGCACAATTCTTCACTATGTATATGTATACACTGATATGCGCTATACTCTGTTTCTTTTATTATGCTCTCAATCTTTAAAGGACAAGTCCACCTCCATAGACATTCGGATTGAGAGAATGCAGCAATATTAGTAGAACACATCAGTGAGAGTTTGAGGAAAATTGGGCAAACCCGTTCAAAAGTTATGAAGTTTTTAAGTTTCTGCTCAGTCACTGCTGAGAAGACTACTACAACTTGTGATGTCACATGTGTACAGCGTTATAAAGAAAACACAAGGAAAATGCAACATATTTTCACTTTTCTCGCAAAATAAAAGAACGCCTGACTTGCCTCTTTCAGAAGGCAGTGGGAATGATATTACCCTTAAAATACATCAGTGGCCGGTTGAGGACATGTACACTTTTTTCAAAAAATAGAATTTTGTGAAATTCTTTTTATATTTCCTTTATATCGTTGTACGCACGTGATATCATACACTGTAGTAGTCTTCTCATCCAGCAGTGACCGCACAGACAATTTCAAAATTCATAACTTTTGAACGGATTATCCAATTTCCCCAAACTTTCACTAATGTGTTGTAATAATATTGCTGCATTCACTTAATCCACATGTATATGAAGGTGAACTAATTAGGAAATGAGGTGGACTCCCTCCCCCCCCCAAAAAAAAAAGACATCAACAACAAAACAACAACAAAAAACACGTATATTAAATGAATTCAGCAAATGCAAAAAGGGATTGCTTAAACACGTACTGTCAACGCTCTGGATTGTTTCGCATATTCGATATCGAGACAGAGACTCATGGAATTTAACGCACATAAAACTAAATAAAAATAAATCTAAATCAAGCAGAATGAAACAGGCACCTTATGCCCGGTTCGCCTAAAACTTTCAATCGATGTATATCAACGGTTACAGTTCGTTATTCCGAAATTTCATTATTCCACAGGTTCGGTAATCCGTAAATGAAATAAGGGTCGTGATTCCGAAGGTTCATTATTCCGGAAGTTCGTCAGTGCGTTAGTCCGAAAATTGAATGAGCGTCATTATTCCGAAGGTCCGTTACAAGAAAATGAATAAAGCTTCTTCATTCCGAAGGTTCGCTAGTACGCAGTTTTTTTTTTTTTCATTTTTGGAATAACGAACCTATACATGGAATAACGAACCTTCGGAATAACGCCACAATGATCGGATTTACGAACCCATTTTCAAATTCCGGATTAACGAACCTTCAGAATAACGAACATCACCCATAATAACTGCTCTATCTGCCTTCGCCGAAACCACATCTGTGTTTTTTTGGAGCTTCCCTTGTAAACCGAAATATGGAGCTAGGCACGACGTGCATTTCCAATGCAAGATGATGTAAGGGAGCAACACGGTCGGTGTGTCTTACTGCATGGCATGTTGGCGCCACTCGATTACCATAAAATGTTCCCCTTCACAAATGACAAATATAGGCTCTATGCATGGCTGACACGCCGTGTCACGCGTAATCATTTATCTCGATATCACGTATGCCACTTATACGGCATATTTCATGGCTCGAGGAGCAGACGATATAGGGAGGGAATTACTTCTAATCTCCATCTGATGCCGGAATTTTGTGGCGGGATTCGGCATATAATCAGAGAAATGACAGGGGAAGGAGCGGATGGTTGCTATGGAAACTCGTGATCAGCGAAGACGAAGGGACGAAGGTTAACAATGGAAAAATAAGTGAGCAGCTGTTTCAAAGAATTTATAAATCAATTAATATGAATCTAAAATAGATAATTTAAGTGATTGCATTATAACCTGTCAAATGAAGAATGAATGACGAGTATCAAGAGTGGATAAATGAGTTACCAAATCATTCATTACATTGGTAATAACTGAACAAGTTGACGAAGCATACTGTGCCCCAAAATGGAAAACATCAGGTACACTATCTATGCACTAATGCAGTATTATGTTTTCTCCCCATTTTCTTCATGTTAACAGGCATATCTAATCCTAAAAGGTTCATCAACCACTGCACTTTCGAATAGGTCCTATCGCTTGCACCCGCCATATTCATTAGACCCATGGTTCTGAGTTCTTTACCTGCTTACCGCAAATCAGATTACACAAAACGTTCTTATCTATTTCATTTTTTGCTTACGTAAAGGAAGGTCCTTATTCAATAAACCTCCCACAAGACTAAATCAATGGTAATAGCTATCAGCCTTCGGGCATATATGCATAAGCGTCTTAAACCCACTCAGAGGTTTGTTTTCATCCACCCAAAATGAAATTGTGATATCTATATTCACATAGCAACGATTACCCTAAAGTGTTTTGCTCTCGTATAAATCGGAATGCGCTAAAACTCGCTATAGACGTTGAAAGCTTTTTAAGATCTACAGATGAGCATACCAGCTACAAAATAGATTAGAGTGTAACTTCAATTCCATTTTCAAATTCACTCCAATAAACAGACTAACACAAGACGAATATAATAAATTATGGAAATGGATTGAATTGAATCGAATTAATCGATTTCACAACAAAGGAAGTACTGGGCTTCTTGATACAACAAAGTTTCATAAAAATTTAACCCGAATTCAAATAACACAGCTTTGGATCTTTACAGTTTTATTTGTTTTCACAAAAAGTGATGTTTGTCTAAAAAACAATGCTATATGTACCACGCAACCTAGCTGATGTCATGGTATTGTCATGTTATGGCTCTCGTTGGTCTTTACATATATATATATTTTTTTTTTTGGGTCGATGTTCTACAAACTTTAAGCCTTTCTCCCTATCAAAGTCATTATTTCTAGGTTACTGCGAGATAGTAGTTTGGAGTTGAAGGCCCATTTTCCCCTTTGGTTTGATGTAAAGAAAGACATTTTAACAAGAGGAGACTCTTGTGTGTGATACAAATTAATGAAAGACTTGTGAGTTCGTGGTATCTGCATATTAGAATTCTTTCACTATCATTATCATTTCATTTGATTTCATTTCATCTTATTTCATTTTATTTATTTTTACTTGATCAAAAACGCATGTATGAAAATGTGACTATAACAAACGAACAAGCAAACAAACAAACAAACAAACAAACAAACAACCGAAGTTATCAAGTGAAGAGGTTAATGAGAAGACAATGAGTCATATCGAAAAATAACAACGTGAAAGTTAAATGTTGTCAATGTTTGTCTCTCCTTTCTATGATTTATAACTAACATAAAATTCGGCACAAGCACAAACATACACAAACAAGAGATACATAAGCACTTTCGGTTACATAATCATGATCATCTTTGTTTAAGATATCGGTATCATTCCGCACTTCTTGAAAAAGTGATGGACCTCGCGTTACGATGACCTTATCTCTGGTCCCCATATATTTTGTTGGAACTTTCACCATCCTGTTTGGTAGAGATTTTTATTCTCTTTCACAAAGCTGTCTTTATCAGAAAGTGGATCTATGCAAAAACACGTGCTGTCATTTCCCTATGTATAAGCTAAAGAGGGACCTTGTTTGTATACAAGTTCAAGAGGTTCGTAGCTTTTAGGAGTGTGAAAACGTCTTAAGCTCCTTCCGATAAGTTTTCCCTCTTTTGAAAGCAGAGTCACGTAAGAGGATTGAGACTTTAAAGATATATGCATTTTTCATTTCGAGAAGGAATTTCGCTTGCAGGGGACTTCTCGCAAGGAAGATTTACTCTGTAATGAGTGTATTCATATGGACGGATAAATGGATAAGTTTCCACTGTAGGGTAAGGATCAACTCGAAATATAGGAAAAGAAATAAAGGCGCTGATAACGATGCTCGAAAATATGGGGAGCTAGCGGGAGGCTGGGGTAGGGGAATACGCCCACTCTGCTGCGGTTTCACACTTACAATAAGAACTGCTTGTAAACGTGTTAAAAAAGATGAATGATAATCGAGTCAGTATTCTATGTCAAAAAGCTAACTAAGACTCACTCACGTTCCTTTCTAACATATATTTTTATTTGTTTACTTTCTATTCGTCCGTTGTTATATGTTTTGATGTTTGGTTATGTGTTTGTTTCTGAGTATATTCGCTTCGTTTGTTAGTCTGTTTCTTCATTTGTTAATTTGTTTTGTTTTGTTTTGTTTTGTATTTGTTTTTGTCGTGTTTTTTTTTTTCAAATCACGCTTCGCCAACCGACCGGCCGGGGGTCTAGAGGTGTTTCAGTCCTTCACGATTTGACATCTGAAGCACGACTGAGGTCTGTGAAGCTTGGCTGGGCCTTGATTGTATTCATGTCCGCCATGGTGCATGTAAAATACAGTTAGCCTCACCGAAGACGAAAGGTAGGGGAGGAAAATAAGGATCTCCGTATTTATAAAATGCACATTTCCTGTGCAGCGTGAAAGTGGGGGGGGGGGGGGGGGGGGGAAGAGTAAGAGAAAGAGTGAAGTTAAAATTTGAATATGAGAAGAAGTTATTATAGAATGGGTAGCGAGAATCCTGCGATCTGATTGGTCGAGAGCTATGTGTTCATTTTTACTGGCCGCACGCTGAGTCACAGTGGTAAACATGTTATCGCGCACTTAGCAAGAGTACGCGTACTTGTAACAAAGGTTCGCGCACTAAAGCAAGCGTTCGCGCACTCGGCTTGGCCATGCATCCAGTAAAATCTTATGCATGGCTGGCCATGCATCCAGTAAAAACCGTAAGTATGGGTATGCATGCCCTTTACGGAAAGCCAAAAGGAAATGCATCCAGTAATTTTGTCATCGGGTATCACGATAGAAAACTGGGTTTTTGACAAGAAAATTACCCATTCTATAAATCAAATGACGCACATGTCTTTTCGTGCGTCAGTCGGAATATAGTGTGCATGCGGTAACTATGGAATTAAGCCTAAACCCACTCGGCTTCGCCTCGTGGGTTAAGCATTCCGACTGACGCACTCAGACCTGTGCATCATTTGTATACTAGAGAATGGTGTAATGTGTTAATTATAGGAACCTTATGGGAGCCTATACTAGTAGTACTGATCCAAAGCCGAATGCGCACAGTGCGATTTGCGCTTACTAGAATACGCTGTAGATTGTGACACCGGATATGTAGGAATCGCACTCGTTCCCACCAGCCCGATCGATGCCGAAGTGGACGTGCTCACGATGCGATTCTGCTTTCGAGTGTGTCCGACTCAATAACAATATATAGTCCGACTAAATGATAAAATATAGTCAAACCCGGCGACCAATACCGACAGCGAGCGACTTTTACACAGATGGATCGGAGCGGATCGTTCCCACTCTGGCAGAATCTCTCCGCTCCCTCTCTGGGCGCAATTAAATTGCACAGTGACTATTGGGCTTTAAACACGTCTTCGCGAAAGAGTTTTATCATAGTCTGAAACCCCCTTCCATATCATCCAACAAGGTTGTTGTCATATCCAGAGATGTATTCTTGCCGAGGTCGCTCAGTGGCTGCCGCCGGTCAACTCGCATTAGGCACGAATCGATTCGGATCGGAAAATAATTAAAGCGAGCGCGGGCCCGAACTCCCATCAGACTGCGGTCAGGGGATCAGGGACGACAGATCAACGCACTCACTCCTCCTTGGATGAATCTCCTCTTGCCCGTTGCGAGGAGATGACAACCTTTCAACAACAGTAGGAAAAAAAGAGAGATGCATCATAAGAATACTATGGAAAGATATTAACAAAGAAATAGAAAGAAAAATAAAACACGAAAGAAAACCAATAAATAAATGAATAGATGATATCGAATAAATTAGTGAACAAATAAACAAGCAATTAAACAAATAAACAAATTGATTGATGAGGAAACGGCTTAATAAATAAATGAATGAATGAATACATAGAGTCACCAAAAAAGAGAGAAAGATACAGAGGCGGAGGCCAGGGAGATACAGAAAGAAGAAAAAGATATAATACGAGAGAGAGTGAGAGATGAATGGTAGGTGGGAGATATATATATATATATATATATATATATATATATATATATACCTTGATGATTGAGAGAATGAGAAAGATATAGGGAGATATGGAAGGAGGAGTAGATAGCACGAGATAAGGGTAGGAAGAGAAGGATGATAGGGTGATGGGGATGACAATGGAGAAGGGGGAGGGGGATCTAGCGCCAAGACAGGTAGCAAGAGAAAAAGTAAATCTTAGATTTATCCCGTAAACTGATATAGAGTGTTTCGGGGTTTCCCTATATGGGGGGGGGGGGGGGGGGGGGGGGGGGGCTCGAGAGCCAAGACGGGTAGAAAGCGTTCCAGTATATTGAGTGTTTCGGGATTTCCCTTTTTTGAAACGGAATACCGTGCAATAATAATCAAATTATCAGAAAGGATTCTTTTTTTTTTTCATCTTCTGAAATGAAAAGCCAATCATTAAATTATGAACCTGCCCACGGGATGAAAGGAAGCTCCATGTGCCTGATAATATGACACTTTGTTGCTTTACTCTTTCTTGCTATAGTTTCTCTTCTATTCTCTGCAGATCGCAAGTGATTGTGGGAAATAAAGAGGTAAAAACAAAAACGGTACCTCGAAATCTAGAGTGGATCATGACTAGATGCATTGCATTCACAGGGCACAACGACCTCGTTATGCGGCGACGAAATCGGCAACGCCTGAACTTGCGATTTGAAGCTCGCTTAACGACCGCTGAACGAAAGGTCGTCCGAAGTTTTCACGCCTGGCACCCATGCCAAAACTTCCGGGGAAAACGTAAAATAATTGCCCTTTTGATGAATGAGTTTCGTGTCATGCTATGACGATATAAGGAACATCGACACTTCAGATTGCACTTATGTGTCCTGATCAAGCGGCAACCATGATATCTAGCGATCTCAATCTTGCGTCATTCCGATAAGACGATAGAGTAACAGTTCGGCGACACTGAGAATATTAGAGATGTCGTTGCACCCCTGGGAGTTTCTTCTCCTTGTCTTCCCACGCTGGATCTATCTTTTATTAAGGGCTCAATCAAGGCTGTGTGCGAACCCCCTCCTTCAGAAAACACGCTTTTGTAGAACTTGGAAAGTTCAGGAGGGTACCCCACTTTTGCGTGTTTGTTTTTTATTGTTAAAGTTTTCCCGGACAGTGTTCATGCCAATGAATTTTGAGTTGAAGTAGTACAGGGTCTTTCGACTTATGCTGTCATGCATAAAGATGGATTCTGATTCTTCCACTTTGAAACCATGTGAACTCGTATGATAAGCTTGCATATATTTCTTTTTTTTTTTTGTCTGATAAGGTGTGAGTTCATCGACTGCTTGAGTACTAAACGAGTTCATCAATTTAAGACTGATGCTTACGCCTCAGCTATCACCACTTGACGGCGTGGAATTCTTCACATACATTTGGTACTGTTTATCTATTTTTTCCAAAATCGGAGCGATCCATGGTAAACACTTCTCATTTTCAAGCATTTTGATTTACCCACGATAATCTTGATCTTGAATGCATTAGTCAGTGTTAGTAAATCGAACTATTGGTCATTATTTTGATTCAATTTCATTTAATCTATTTCATTTCCAACAACAATCTAATTGCAAATTGACATTTAAAATGCCCATGATTACACAAAATCATGCAAATTGGTAAGTGTAGGGCCTATTATTTTTCAAATAGACCACTAAAACATTCAAATGTTATGCCTCACGAATTGTCAGAGGTTCTTTTTCGCTTGACTAAAAAAAAAAAAAAAAAAACACTTAAAGTTGCCCGACACCCACGAATTGAGATAACGTATGCATGCATACAAACCTAATCCCTGTAACAAAATGCGTTGCGAAGGAACAGGTTATTTTGAATATCTCGTTTAATAGGTTATCAAGGGGACAGATATTTACATATATTCGAATGTCATAGTATGTTAGTAAGTCGATCAATGTGAATACTTCCCGCCTTCGAGCGGAGAGGTTGGCGCGCCATTAGAACGGCGAGCACGTCCTGTGGTGGTTATCTGGACCGAACCACGCTGTTTGTTTGACGTTTGCCGAACTGAATGAACCAACGATATAACAAGATCGTGACACAGGTATTCAAGCAAGCTTATCTCTATCCAAGATCAACGGGGAAAAAACTCAGGGCCTTCATTAGCGGATCCAGGGACGTACGACATCGAAATGAATCTCGGCAGTAGGCCACTTTTAATCAAGCATTAAAGGTACTCATTGGGAGCAGAACTTTAAAAAGATGTTCGAGTTATCACATTTGATGCATATGTACAGGTCCGTTGTATCACAAAACATCCTAACATATAAACATTTCGCCATAAAGCCTAAAGCAGGGGCGGATCCAGGAATTCTGTAAGGGGGGGGGGGGGTGACTAATATTTCTGGTGCCACTTCCGGGTTTCATTTTTTTCTTTTTATTTCTTTTATTTTTAACGAAAAATAAAGAGGGGGGGGGGGTGTGCGCCGGTTGCGCCCCCCTCTAGATCCGCCACTGTAAAGTATAAGGAGATATCACTATTTTTCTCAATAAACCATAACTGTAGACGGTTAGTCTAGAAACAATTTAATCATAACTGATATTGTTCACCTTTTGTATATTTAACAATACGTAACATTGATTATACTGACTAACATTTTTACATTGGTTGTTTTTACCCCTATCTCACATTTAAAAACTATTTTGAAGCACCAAAGCTGGATTTTTGTTTCATCTGCAAATGGTAAATAATGCCTTTGATATAGTCCATGCGCACCCTTTCTGTAACTTTCTGGTTTCTGTGTTACACTGATGTAATTGCCTTTAGCTGTAAATCTCGGGATCAGCCATAGAAAGAGCGACGCTCTAAAGTTGATCTTCCGCATACTGAGTTGGCTGTTCTCATGTTTTATTTTGATTTTTTTTTTGTCCAAATGTTGAAGTACTTTTATCCTGTACATTATTATGTTTTATGTGTTGTCCTTGTATTACTTATGTAATATGCTTGTTTTATCAGATATGGAAATAAATGAAAATGAAATTGAATGACATTTTACCCTAAAGAGATATACTACATCTTTAAAACTCTGTCGACGCTTGCTTGATGTAAAAACAACTAACGCGAATGAGCTGACTTCTAATGGTTTCAAAACGGATAATTACATTCAAACGATCTGATACGCAATGTAAAACATGGATGGCATTATTTTAGCCCTTCTCGTCTTCAACAATGTAATAGGCCGATTTGGTGACGTATTCAAATTCGTGGATATTCTTTCCTCGAATTCATGAGCTAATCTGCTCCTTTTATACTGAGTATGTCATCAAACTTTTGTTCCTACAGTTGAAAATAAGGGAGAATTGTTTCTTTTCGTATTTCTAATCCCAACATATTCCAATTTTGAATATGACTTATTGTCAAACTTATGGCAGGACCTTTGGAATAGAGACATGGTTAAACAAACTTTTCTTTGACTACCTGTTCAGAAATGTCATCTATAGAACAGAATACTACCATCATAATTGTGTATTACCTGTCGAAAAATATTGATTGTACTATATATCAAATCTATTCATCTTTCACCATGCACTGAATTTCTCGGGCGATGGCCCGTAACACAAGGATGTCACTATCGATTGTAAATTGAACAACCCTTGTATATATAGATTGCGGGTGAATTTCTAACCATGTACCTACCAATATTACAATCGATAACTGAAATTTATTGTAAGACAAGAAATAATCAATATGATGGAAACGTTTTATACCCGAGACGCTCTGCAAATCCATGTTCATAGACACTTCACGTTTCATTGCAATAAGGTTTTGGGTCTTGATTATTGAAGGCCAGAACTGGTAACTCACGATTTATTTGTAATAAATACGGACTCTCGGAAATCGCTACTTTCCCCGCGTATTCTTCAAAGTCGTGCATCAAATCTGACGAATGATTTATTCATACATGTCTAGGTAGTGAGGAGCAAAATAGCCGCGAGGTAAGAAACAAGAGCTGCGTCGTCACAATAGGGAGGTAAAAGAGTGAGGAAAAAAAGTATGATCTATGGATGCTACTTCAGAATGATAAACACTGCTAGGAAGGATGACATTTCCCTTGTTTACTGCTCCAGGGCTGTTGATTATCAATACACCGCATTTATTCCCATCGTTTTCCTTTATTTTTCTTTTGTGGACATCGTACCATGCAGAAGAGCTGCCGCTATGCGCGTGCTCCCTCCGAAATGGTGTGGGAGATGAAATTTAAAGACGCATGCAGCTATCACTGACAATCTCTTGCTGAAAACATACAAGCAGTATAGGCGAGAAAAAAAAGATATATATTTTGAGGTTATCGAGAAGTATGTCACCATTTTACAGGGGTGAATGATGCTTACTATAGTTCACTGCAATCACCATCGCTGAATTATTTTTCTGGGGGAGGGGCGGGCATCAAGCCATTAAGTTCTGGGAAAGTTTTTTTTTTTTTTAATCTGTAGAATTTGATGCCATCAAATTGGCAACTCTATATGTAACTGCATGTCAGCATACTATTTGACAGATATTAAAGAGAGCTGATTGAATTCATTTAATCCAAAAAGAATAAGAATGGAATTTGCTTTAAAAATCATGGAGAGAAAAACATCTACTTTAATGTTGATAAATGCTTCGCCAGCTTAGTTGGCGAATTAGTTATGATTATATAAACCCAGTGATTTGGAGGTTTCGAAAGAATCTGAACCCCCCCCCCCCCCACACACACACAAATCTAAAGGACGACAACGTTCTCAAATGGAAGACAAATTTATAGATACACCTCATCAAACATTAAGGGACAAGTTTACCTCTTAATTATACACGTGAATTTAGAGAATGCAGCAATACTAAGAGGACACATCACTGAGAGTTTACAAAAAATCGGACAATCCGCTCAAAAGTTATGAATTTTTGAAGTTTTACAGCCTTGTGACGTCACATGTGTAGAACGATATGAAGAAAATGTAATGAAGGACCACTTGACTTGCCTCTTTCAGAAGGCAGGAGAAATAATAATTGGCTTCAAATACGTCAGTGACAAGTCGAGGGAATGTGCATTTTTTTTTCAAAGATAAAATTTTGTGAAATTCTCTTTATATTTTCCATATATTGTTCTACGCTTGTGACATCGTAAACTGTAGTAGTCTTCTCATCCAGAAGTGACTGCGCAGAAACTTCAAAGATTCATAATTTTTAAACGGATTGTCAGATTTTTCCTCAAACTTTCACTGATGTGTTACACATGTACTAGTATTGCTGAATTTTTCAATCCACATGTATATGAAAGTGGACTTGTCCTTTGATAATTTATAGAACAAATCAATTCAAGAACAACACCAGAATAAGACAAATATGCTTTTATACGCTTTGTTGGATGGGTAAACGAAAAGAAAATGGTGGATTATTCAGGCTGGTTATATCACGCACGCACACACACACACACACACACACACACACACACACACATGCATATAAAGATGATCTGAACTTAAAAGTACAAAATAGTAATTGAAACTCTGCGTCATTTACTATAACAAAACTCTTACAAAATAAAAAGATATACTCCAATTTTATTCGCTTACAACCACTGAATAATATCTTCCAACATTCTTTGAGTGAAAATCGAAATAACAAGAGAGCGATGTTGTTCCTGCTAAGGCAAGGAGCTTTTCAAGTTCAGCTTAATGAATTCCTAAATCTAGGACCGGTGTATATAAATATGTTCTGACCTAATAAAGTTGTCCGGAGGGATAAATGAAACTCATTAGATTGCCTAGTGGGATAATTATGAAAAAAAAAATACTTATTTCGTGGGAACATGGAACTGAAAATACTTGGAAGTGCATTTGCGTTGTAATTAAACATAAGCTGACCAGGTTGAAAAAAAAAATACAAATCTTTGGATTGTAAAATCTTATATTTAGTAAATAATGGATCTGAATGGGAACGTGCCTCGACACCACAAATAACACGAAGTGCCTTTTGTGTGGTAACAGTATTTTACTGGTGGTTTGCTTTGCAAAAGACTCACATTTTCTATGTGCAGACATGTATTGTGTTCTTGTTTTGTTTTGGTAGGTCTTAGTCCTTAGCCAACAACCCCCCCCCCCTCTCTCTCTCTCTCTCCCTTCCCCTCTTTCTTTTTCTTTTTCTCTTTCTCTCTCTCTCCCGGAAGGACCGACAGTATGACTGTCTGCGAGATATGTGAGAAGGGAGAAGTTGAATGTCCTGCAGAGATTGATCGCGATACATCGCTTCGTTTGTATGGATTGAGAGCCTTGAAATAGGTGATTTGATAGGAGAGAGCAATACAAACAAAATCTAGATGCATTTTTTTTTCTCGCGTTCGACGGCTAATGCTAAAGAAAATGTTGGGAAGAATCTGCATGAAATACAAAGCTGTCATCACCAAGATGAATATCATTACATCTGCTCAATTTATCATAGGGATACAATTCGACACCACTCCAGGAACTTAATCATTCAGTGAGATCATAACAACTGATACGAGTTCAATTCATTTCAGTCCATTATTTTATGGCTATAATGCTTACATTCAAGAAACATAATGTTCGCGGACTAAAATCATACACGATACAAAACTTCCAATTGTGTACAGCAGACATGCTTTAAGAGAGCTGAAATGTATAGAAGGACACTTTAAGCAATCATGTACACTTCAGTTATGAAAATGTAGGGCCTACTAATACTTTTATCATTTTTGTGTAATTTGATTCATTATTTCCTGCATCATCAAAATATGATTCCGAATACAAATGATCATGCGATAACAAGAAATACAGTTCATCTCCTACCGTGAAAACTTGTGACCAAAGATAGTAGAGATAATATGACGTAGGAATACATCCGTGTGCCACCGATTTTCATATCTATCAATCTATATACTTTAAAGGACTCCGCCTGCATGTTGTCGATTTTCTCTTAAACTTTTAAAGGAAACGAAGAGTATGATACACATAATATTAAATGATACTCCATAATCACGTCTGTATGATATGGTGGACAAGGTTACAGCTCGTTATTCCGAAGGTTCGTTATTCCGAACGCGCTTTATTCCTAAGATTCGTTATTCCGCAGGTTCATTGTTCCGAATTTCATTTTCGGATTAACCAATCTTCGGAATAACGAACCTTCGGAATAACGCCACAAATTTTCGGATTAACGAACCCTTTTTCATTTTCGGATTAACGAACCTCTAGGTATAGGGTATTTGCGTGTTTCGGATTAACGACCCTTCGGAATAACGACCCTTCGGAATAGCGAACCTTCGGAATAACGAATACCACCCGGTGGACAACTCCCCCATCCCGAAAAGCAAACAAAACAAATCAAATCAAACAAAACTAAACTAAATTAAACTAAACTAAACTAAACTAAACTAAACTAAACTAAACTGAACAAACTAAACTTAGCACCAAAATAATGTAATACCCTCTATAGTCCAGGCTAGGCTCCATAGAAAGTGCACCTAACCTTGTTTTTTGATATATGCAATGTTTTTTGATGGTTTCTTGTCAATTCGAGGGTACTGATTCCAAATCCGATTGATGCCACTCGCGTAACCTTGAGCATTTTCGGCAAAACGCAAAAATCCAAAATGGCCGCCAGATATGCTAATTTGGCCATGATAATCCCAGTTATGTCAATTTTATGACAAATTATTCCATCAAAGTTTTTTAAATTCTTGTTCCTTGAGTAATTCTACTTGCACATACAAGAAATTTTTCATTTGAAGGGGTACATTTAGTATTTTAAGCTTATTTTCAATTCAAAATGGCCGCCACTCCTATACTCATGTACTATATGAATGGCAAAAAGTATGCATAGAAACAGAAGACGAATTTTCAGTCACATACCTACGCTTTTATTAAGTTTTGCATGTGCAATACAAATCTGATGAGTGCCACTAGCAAAACAAGCAAGCAAACAAGGAAACAAACTGAAAGTTTATTGTCTTTAGGCTTATTATATTCTTTTAAATACAAAACTTCAAAATGGATGCCACTCATATACCCCTGCACAATATGAACGGCAGAGCGTGTGAAATATTTTTTTTTTCTGTCACTCAGGTACTCTGTTTACCAATTTGTGTGCTGATTATAAATCAGAAGGTTGTTACTAACAAAGGCTGTTTTATTTTTTGATGCAAACATCCAAATTTTCTACCTCAATCTGAATTTTTCCCTATAGGTATTTGGAAAAATCCACCAAAACTTGAATTGACGCCAAGATCAAGATCGTTTATCAGGAATTATTAGACATGAACATTTGATACTTACTTGCCTTGAGATGTTCAACATCAAAATATTCATTCTGATTTACTGAATGAAAAGGCTGAATCCTAGATGATGACAAAAATGAAATTTCCAATTAACTGCCCTGTTCTACATTATCTAAAAGCGATATTATACAAATTTTTCAGTCCCCTCATCCGAGAAAGAACATGAAGCAGGGGAAAGTGGAAAAAGGGACCACCTCACTTCCTGTTGTCAAATCTCTGAAATGAAAACAGTGCCCCCAAATTTTTAATGTTAACCCAGATGAATTATATATGGTCGATGAATTTTACCACCGTTTTTTTCGGAGTGAATGTGTTTGAGTATAGGCCTATGATGTCGAGGGAGACTCTGAGATCTGTACAGTGCTTCCTCATTCTGAAAGCAGTGTTCTAACAACTTCACACTGCTTGTCTTTAATCTTCAGCATTTGCAGATTCAGGATTGCTCTCGGTAACCAGACCAGCTGTGTTAGGACTCTGAATGATGGCCTCCTTAATGGTGGCTGCAAACTAACTCCACTAGAGGTCTTTTTAACGTATGTGGTGACATTACATTCACTTCACGTAGGAAGTTTGCAGATGATCTTACCTTTACGTCTCATAGAAAGTCCTTGGATGACATGAGCCGAGTACTGACCCATCTCAAGACAATAGTGGAGTACTTCATCTTCTGGAGACTTTGCCCCAACCTTTATTAGATTATCATCAGACCCATGCCTTCCATCTTAGTTACCATCTTGCCAACGCTATGTTCAAGGTAGCCCTCTCTGGCAAGCCTTCCAAGCATAGGCTGAGGAAGTCCACCCTCCTTCACTGGCACTCGATCACTCTCCCTCACACTGGAAGGAAAGGATGGCCAGTGTCACCAGTGCCATCAACGCATACCCTGACCTTCCAAACACGATAGCATGGGGGGGGGGGGGGGGGGCATTTCATGAAGCGTTTTGTCTGACAAATTTGTCTGACAAATTTGCTCTCAGCCAATCAGATGCAAGGATTTAATAGCTTATAACAGTTTGTCAAAAAGAAAAGATCTGACAAAACACTTCATGAAATGCCCCCTTGAACAACCTGCCATCAATGCGCCTGAAATCCCACAAGCCTAGATTTCCCTACTGTAACTTGAAAGCTTTGACCCCAAAACAGATTGGGCAGATGCTGGTCTGATGTCATCTCTGATACCACCCAAGTTACCTACAACACTGTCTCTGGCCTGGCAACAAAACCACAGGGCTTCAACGGGTGGTGATCAAGCAAGTCTTCATGTTTTCATCCTGTTTCTATGACAAGTAATCGCCCTCTGACCCCTGAGGAAGTGCTGAACACCACCAGATGTGGTTGCAATTAAAACAATTGCAGGACTAATACGCATCTTTAGCCTGAGAATTCTGCAAATTTGGGGCTAATGTCGCCTGCTGCTAAACATACAATTAAAGGGTTCTTTAAAGACAATAAAAATAACAGTTTTAGTTTTAAGACAAGACTGAATGAGATCATGATTTCAAAGTTTATATTATCAACACTTGGGAACTGTGAAAGAACTAAAAGAGGTATCTCACATTGCTCCTTGGTTGATGTTCAATGAACAGTTTGTACGGTATTGCATTAGGACAGTTCCGTTTATGCCTTCAACAGTTTTTATTGTTTTAATTCAAGAAGAAAATCAGTTTGCTCGATAATATCAAGGCGGCACTTCTAAATTAAATCATATCAAAATGATGGAGGTTATGATCCATTTCGAACTCGCCTCAGGACTGCTCCCCCCCCCCCCCCCCCAACTCCTTGCTGGAAAAAAAAAATCTACAATGTAAAGGGTTTTTAGTTGTGTCATTAATGTCCGACGTGTTTTTGTCTGCAACCATGTATCTCTGCACTTACTGTATAGGATTTTTCTGTACTTTGTTAATATGATTTTAGGGGAATGCATATATTACAAGCTTTCTAGCTTCCCCTCCATTTTCAATATTATTTGATAAATACCATGTATCTAGGCTCCTTAATATATTGTGTTAGTATTACATTTTTTTACTCAACCGGCATGTAGAATATGATGGTATATTGATTCCTTGAGAGACGTTTACTGAACTTATATTGTTAAGACTTTTGTTGAGACAAAATGAAATATATAAGAAATTGTGTTCAACATCGTAAGGTTTATGAATATCAAATGCTCATATATGTAGGCCCCCTGTATATTGTAAGTGACACCCAACATATTGCACATGCAACACTTCATGATATCGTAGGTACGGGACTGGAAATACAGTAAATTTGTTCTATATTTCCATGCATATGTTTTGCCATTCATATAGTACATAAGCATAGGAATGGCGGCCATTTTGAATAAAAAAAATGAGCTTTAAATGTTAAATGAACCTATATGAAATGAAAATTCGCTTGCAAATGCAGATGGAGTAACTCTAGGAACAGAAATGTACAAAGTTTGGTGGAATAATTGGTCATATAATGCACATTATTGTGTTTATCACGGCCGAATTAGCATATCTGGCGGCCATTTTGGATTTTTGCATTTTGCCGAAAATGCTCAAGGTTACGCGAGTGGCATCAATCGGATTTGGAATCAGCACCCTCGAATTGACAAGAAACCATCAATAAACATTGTATATATCAAAAAACAAGGTTGGGTGCCTTCTAGCCTGGACTACTATAGTTTTCACCGCGAGAACGCTGAATCTTGTTGGACTATCCAAAAAGGATACCCAATCGTTCTCTTCATTCAGATCAGATACCTCTCTCAAACTTAAAGGCATAATTTACTATATGCAGATGAAACAAAAACCCAGCACTAAAATAATTCTAGAATCTGAGTTACGGATAGAAACAACCGCTGCAAAAATTTGAATTCGTACCGATATAATCGATGTTAGTGTTGTCAAATACACAAAATGTGAACAATAGTTATAATTAAATGTTTCCAGACTACACCATCTATATACAGTTATGGTTTATTAAAAAAAAAACCACTGATATCTCCTTATATTTTAGGCTTTATGGCGAAAATTTTATATCGTAGGATGTTTTGTGATACAACAGACCTACACATATGCATGAAATGTGATATTTTGAATATTTTTGAAATCACTGCTCCCAAAGGTAAACTGGACCTTTAGAATCAATCCCCTCTGCATGCGCAAATTCATGCTATGTGAGGCATGCAGGTCTGAAATCTATTTACCGAACGTAGACTAACTTCTTGTTACAACGGAAAAATATTATGTATTCAATGATAGAAATCTATCATTAAAGAAAAAAATCACGTGCTGGTGGAATTTGCTGACAAAATCAATTATCATGTCAACATAAATTGGCATCTCTGAGTGTAACTGCATATCTAATTATAATGAAAAATAAAAGGGTTACATAAATGAAAATTCAGAGAATTAAAAAAAAATTCAAATCGAGAGAGAGAAAAAAAGTCATAAAATGTGTTGCCAAAAAAGAAACCGTTAGAGAAAATAATCAAGCGGCTTATGAAAAAAACAACAACCCTGTAACCAAAGCAGACCAATATATGAATGAATATGATATATATATATATATATAATATACATATATCTATAATACATAATAATTATATGTAAACATACATTCAAACATACATATACATTGTAGACATATTTATGTATATTTCTCTGCCTATAGAAACAAAAGGGCAAGATTTTAATGAGTTTTGTTTTCTTGATGTACTCTATTCTCTGAACTTGAACAATTTTTGTTTTCACTAATATAAAAATATCATAACATAATACAGCAGGAAACGGAAGAAGTATGATTCCTCGGGCTTATTGCGTTAATGAGCCAATCTCGTCATCAAAGGCATCAACCTTTTATTTGTAGTCATCATATTTTTTTTTCTCTCTCTCTCTTCATGCTCTGGGACCCATTATGGAATGATTAGAATTCAACAAAATGATATTTTTACCTCGAAAGGCGACAAGCACAGCTGGCGAGTGAATTCGATACACTTCCCCGAGGTCTAATAAAGCAACGATTTCAGATAACCCTCACTTTCGCCGAAGCTTTCATGCAGCGGAAATGTTGCAAACGCATAGACATCTTCAAATAAATGTTTGTTTTAGGTTTTCGATAATACCTATAGCATTATGTTTGTGGTTTAATATGTAATCATGCAGAAGTATTACACCCCTCGTAAGCATGGTAAGTGTCACAAATGTTCACACTACTGTAGTTGTTATGTACATGTATGATGTACTGCATGCACGGTTGTTTTAATGTGTATGTACACAGGTTGACCAGGTTAATGGAGAACATTCTTTTTGGTATAGTACATACAGGCTGACCAGATCAGTGGAGAATTTTCTAGGTGGTATACAATGTAGCTACAGTACATGCATGTAACAGGAAATACATTATAGCTCATTCAGTTTAGAAAGGTATTTCACTCAATCCAGAATGTTCTAGGAAGTGCTTACATTTTGGCTGAGTCATGCACTGTCCCTGTAGCCCAATGTGATTGGTAGTTACTTTTGGCAATGATGTTATGCCCATATAGTTAGGCAGTGAGTCATCCAGGATTCCTGGAACTTGAATTTGCTAGTATGTTCAGGTGTGTAGTCCCAGGTTGGAGAGAGTTACAGAATGTGCTAGAAGGGGAGTGAATGGATATAAAAGCCGGAGAAATTCTGCAGTAGGCAGAGTACCCAACACTTCTGCTCTGAGAGTTACGTCACTTCTGGTTCTGAAGCGACTTGTTATAGTCAGTCCTGTGTTACCTGCTGACCTGTTATGTTTGTGGAGATACGGCCTGGGAGACATTTTGCCTGCAGAGAATTAATTTGCCTTCATTGGAGATAGACTCCATATTTTAATGTCAACGGACATTGCTACGGCAAAGCTGTGACGGGCTGGATTCCTAGCTGGACAATATAAAGTGAATCATCAGTCACCGCATCGACTGGACGTGGTCGTCATAACGTTGGATTCTGCACATTTCGCTGTAAACATTATACCGTGGACCTATGATGTGGACATATACCCTGGATTTATACCATGGAGTATTATAACCTGCGCCTCTGGATTTACGTCGAAGGTATCATTCATCGGTGCATCGCGGATCATTCATTTGTGCATCGAGCTTCATATTTCGACATTTCCAGGGATATTGAATGTAATGCGTGTAAGTGATTCTATTACTGATTTATAATTGTTTTATTGATCATTATTGTACTGATGTGAAACCCGATTACGAGTCTGTACCCACAATATCACTGTTAATAAACCGCCTGAACATTAGTTGATTGTTTCTTTTGTGCGATCATTCTCAGAGTGATTTTGGTTGTAACATAAGAAAAAAAATGCAGGAAACCACTGGATCTGTGTAATTAAAGGTGAACAGGAATTGACCGAGATAACGGCACATCACACTTGTATTACACTGGCTGGCTAACGATTTTAAGGGTAGCAGTTATGATCTGATAAAAATGCGGTGGTGGATATCAAAAGATTTAAATCTCTCTTCCCTTTCTTCATTCTGGGTCCTGTTCTACATATTAGGAAAGGCCAATAGAACGTAGGCTCTGGTCTAGTTTGAATGAGCGCAAAACAAAAATTGGCCACTGTCAAACATCGTCATGAATTTGGTCCGACCCCAAAGAACCACTCCTCGAAACTGTCAAACGACAGAAGTTAGAGAGCTTTGAACTCTCCCCACGGCTTGACTGCCTTTACAACAACAACAACAGCAACAACAACAACAACAACAACAGTAGCAGCAGCAGCAGCATCAACAACAACAAACAGAAAAACAAAAGCCTTAGTCATAGGAGTTGAGCTGGTGTGTAAAAGCCGAAGACTATAGTATAGACATACCAGTATATTCAATAGATACTAGCAAGTTTTAGATTTGCGACGCGAACGCTAAAGACGACGCTATTAGGCAAAAATTGTGTTCTGCGCATGCGCGAGACAGTTCCTTCCATTGTCCAACCAGGGAAGAGTCGTCGTCTAATCTTAGTGTTCGCGTCGCAAATCTAATAAAGCTCGATTTTGTCAGCTGATCCAGCTGAAAGGAAATTTCGTAGAAGGAAATCAGCCTGTGACGTCAAACAGTCCCGATATCACCACAAGATGGCCGTCTGAACATGGAATTTTCATTTTCGCAAGAAGTTGGCCCTGAACTTGGTTAAAAGCCAATCAAGTGCCAGAGAAAATGCAATGCCTACAGAAGGTTAAACAATATATGGCACCCGAACCACACTAGAAGAATGCACGTCACGAGACCAACACCTACGAGTCAGACAACCCATGAGTTGTAGAGTTCACGAGTTATAGAGCCCACGACTTATGCAGCCCACGACTTATGCAGCCCACGAGTTATACAGTCCACGAGTCATAAAGTCCACAAGTCATACATCCCACTAGTTATACAGCCCACGAGTTCGACACTAGGTGAACAAAGCCCACGAGTTTGACATCAAGTAAAACAGGCCCACGAGTTATACAGCCCATGAGTTCGACACCAGGCAAATAAAGACCATGAGTTCACACTGGGCAGAAAAGGCTCACGAGACCGATAGTGTCGAAGTGTCGAACTCATGGGTTGTATAACTCGTGGGATGTATGACTCATGGAGCTAATGTCAATGTCGGTCTCGTGGGCCGTATGACTCGTGGATGTCGGTCTCGTGGGATGACTCCCACTAGACGGCTACACGAAGATGTGAATCTTTATTATGAAATGAACCCTCGCATGATCTTTGACTATTCTTTATATTTTTTATTTTTTGCTTGAACAAGATTTTGCCGCCCCTCACGAAAGAAAATTTAGATTATGATCAGAGCGAACATTTCCTCTTTGCTCGAACAGTGTGACGGCTGAACTATTTCTCTTCACAGCGAGTGGGTTTGAGGGTTTGACTGACTGACTCAATTGAGCTCTCAGTCATAATATAGGAGGGCGCTGCCATTACTAGCGTGCAACCGCGCATTGCCAAGTGGTCATTCATACACTTTGGTAGAGAAATACACATAATTTGCAGGACTTCTTTTCAAAGGATGCTCGACTCAGGTAAAGGACTCGAAAGTAGGATCTTTTGTTATGCGCTAAGAGAGTATATACACCATGCCACTTTTTTTCTCTCTTTTTACCCCTTCTTTGCGTCTTTTTCCCCCTTTCTTCTTCGATGTAGTCTCAATTTTTATGATCTCCTTCATCTTGCCCCTTTTTCTTTTCGGCGAAACCACTGAAATATCACTTTCAGTACCTGTCATGAAATGATACAGCACCTGGGATGCCTCCCCGTCATTCTGCGGCCCTGCACTATGTAACCAAGCTTGTCACTTCCGCCGTCGCGCTCTTACAGATGTGCTCTTCTTTTTTTTTTTTCTCTCGACTTGCCCGCGCAAAACACTCTTCGCACCGACAGGGTGCTTTCTGAACCAAAAGAAGTAAAAATAAAGGAAAGAGTAAAAGAGAATCTTGCGACGTCGGTTCCTAATGGTTCCAATCTGAATTGCTCTGTCGAAGAGTTGAACATAATCCCAAATCGCCTGCGATCGAGTTTCCAGCGCTCGTTTCCTTGAATCGATCTCTGAACGATGACAGAGTGCACTGTCGTCTGCTGTGGGAATATTTACCGAAAATCATGTAAATACGGATTTGGAATAGCCATCTTGAAAAGTTGCAAAACGTAAGTGAAAAGACGAAGAAAACTAGAGGCAACTGGCGGAGTCGTCTGTAGGGGGATTGTGTTTGTCCATGCCTCGATGTTTGGCCGGAATCATGTAAATGAGAGTTCAGAACTTGCCTATCGAGAGTTGCAAATAAGAGTACCTGGTGAAAAAAAGAAGAGAAGTACGAAAAATGGAAAAAAGCGAGATCTCGGTAAGACTCCGTTTTGCTAATGCCACTGTACTTGCGGTTGAAAAAAAATCAATAAAAACAAGGGTTGGAAATCATTGTACCTAAGAACTTTAAGTGAACGTAGCCAACAGGGAGCTGTGTCGTCTTAGCGATACTGTTTCCTCAGAAACATATCTTGAACTTTTTGTTTGTTTGCTTGTTCGTGTGTGTGTTTGTGTGTTCGTGCGTGTGTGATTATTGTTGCTCCTATTTGTTTTTTCCCCGACACCAATAAAAAAAAAAATCATATCAAAGGGATGGTATATAGTTGTGGTTGAGGTGGTTGATTCAGGTTTTAACGTTTTGCAGTATAATTAGAAACCACTTATATGTATGACATACGAAATAGCATGCAATTCTTAGAGGAATTCAAAGTTTAGCATGAAATTTGGTTTTTGAAATGGCTGAGATACCTAAAGATAAAGAGATCCTACTTAGAGGTGGCTTCCACATTTTATTATAATAGGACCACTGTGCTTTACTTTGTTTTTGGATTTCTTAGTCATGTCAAACCGATTTTCATCAAATGAACTTGGAATTCCTCTTAGAATCGTAATGCTCTTTCATATTTCATATCAGTGGTTTCTAATTATCTTACAATGTTAAAACCTGAATTTCTATCTCAACCAAAACTACACCATCCCTATAACTGAATTACACATACAATACATACGACGAAATACAAAAAACAAGTTTACACTTGTTGATATTAAATCATGTGCAATATAAGTCAACATAAACAAATACAACAGAGACAAATTGCAGCCGCATCTATTCATCGCCATAAGCAACAACAACAACAAAACAAGACAAAAAAAAATGAAAAGCATTAAACGGCAAAGAAAGAAAGTAAGGAAAAAAGTTGTACATTTTTTCCAAAAAAAAAAAAGAAAGATAGCTCTAAGCGGAACTAACGTCGCGGGGCAAAATGAATCCATGAATACATAGCTCTAGGCTCATACAATATGCTCAGAGTCGAAAAAAAAAGAAAGCAAGGAAAGGGAGACGAAGAGCCATATTTGGTGTCACTGAGCACGGGTGCCAACATCACTCAGAGTTAGGCAAACTTGGGCCCCAATCTGACGGCGCCATTCATAATACGCCTTCCGTTTCGTTCCGTTCAGTTACATTCACCTCAATTCCGTAAAGATCAATATCAATCTGATTTAATTGAATGCAACTCGGCTTAATTTCAGTTAATTCGCATCAATTCTGGTGAGTCTATTTCAATCGAATACGAACCTCATTGTGATCCAATTTCATTATGTCAGTCCAGTCCAATTAAATTCATTTAAATTCGTCGTTAACAAATATACAATATATCATCAAAGATAAAGTAAGTTTTGAAACGTATCCTCCCAGTCACAGATGAGTCAATGAACAAGAAAAAAAGTGTAATAAAGAAATGCTACAAAGAGTTGAGATAACATCGATATTTATCTTTGAAACAAAAGGCACTCCTTGCTTTTATGTTAAAGTATCTTGGAAGGGCAGGCTTTAGAATGGCATGTAATGGCATCTGAATGATTACTAAAAAATAACTTGATATTTATAACTATGGAAGTCATTTCATTATTTTTTTCTAGATATAGAAAGGAAAGCAGTTTTGTGGGAGAAACTAGACAGATTATATCATAAAGAGTTACCGGAGGGATACAACCAAATACTTTTGATCAATAAAACTAGCAGATGTGAACAGAAAATTATAAAATCATGGTGACATGAGATGAAAAATAAAACATTTGTCGCTCACGAGCGACACGAAAAATAATGAAGATAAGATTTTCGAAGTTTGACGTGTTGCCGAAGTCTCTTCTGTGTCTAAAACCCAAGCCCAAACTTGTTAAGTTACATCTTCTTTCATAAACAGCATTATCAACTAAAAAATAGAAAAACTTCCCTGTAATGTAGTCGTGGCGGATTCCAAGTAGAACACAAGAACTTCAACGCCTGGGACTGGAGAGTGCATTAATATGCAAAAGGATTGTCTCGATACATCATCATGTAAGTGGTGTCCATTTTAAAATGTCTAAGTTCGAATCGATTCTGACGTAAACTTTCCATCGTTATGATTCTTTCTCGTACTGCATGTGACTCTAAGTAACGACCTTAAGGTCAAAAGTCATTTTAATTGCATCGTAAATCAAATCATGCTTGTAGCCCTTACATGTGAAATGCGGGACATCAGATCGGAAATCAATTTGCAAGTCGATTTGGCTGGCGTCGCAAGACAAAATTATGTCTTCAGGCCCTGGTTTGAGAATTAATCTTGACATTGACTGTACATACCGGGGAATGTTTATAGGGGCCGGTCGACATCTATGTTGTTAGACATTAGCGATGGAACAGCCGCTACGATTTCTGCATTAGGCATTTTATGTTTTTTTCGGGCTCATTACCGATGCAAAATCCCAAGAACACATAGATTCCTAAATTGAACGCATGACATTTCTGATTTTCAACTCTTATGTCACCCACGTACTGTGTACAACGGGTCAAAACCTGTCAGTTCTTAATATGATATGGGATGGATTTTTACTTTCGTTGTATCTTTCATCTCGATCCGCCATTAAGGATGGCGGGGGTTTCCAATTAGAGTCCAAATTAGATTTATGCATCAGCACTACTTTAATTGCTTGTAATATATAACAGAAGTGAAAAAACTCCACAAGATTATCGCGACTTTTTTTTGCCTGTTACAATGTTCAACCAAAGCGTATACTGTGTTTTCTTCTCTCTCTCTCTCTCTCTCTCTCTCTCTCTCTCTCTCTCGCCCTCTCATTATCTTTTATGCGATTATCTGAAAAGGGCAGGAACAGGAAAAAGCTTACAAAGTCAATTAGTTTATTATCTCTTCAGCTCGGGTAAGTACAACAGACAAGCCTTGAAAAAAAAACACCTGCATACATTACACAAAATATACAGCATATGCATTATGATATATGCGTATATGTCTATATATACGCACAAACACATTGCATGCATCAGGGTGTATTAATCAAATAATAAATCAACCATACAACGGATAAAAACTGCTGAGGATATTCATTCTGCGGATGAAGAAATTGTGTGAGGAGGGGCGAGTGCAAGGGTTGGTGATATTGAATCAGTCTGTCGTAGGGGACCGGCAATATTGCCGAAAACAAGACATCGAGACTGTGGGCAGCCTGCAAAGTCTCGGTGCTTGCTTAAAAGGACGGCTGTCAACTTTGATTCTTGCGTCCCCGTGTTGCCAGTCACTCTTCCCGCCCTAATGCAAGATCACTGGGGGAAAGGGCTCTGTTCGTCTTGAGCTTTTAGCGCTTCTTTCTCTCAAATTTGTTTGCGTAAGAGTCTATGGAGAAAGATGGGACGCGACGGACGGTGCGTACCTAATGCGTTCTTTCCTTCTTCCGTTTTTTGTAGAGGCAGGGAAATTTAGCACTTAAACATCTCCAGAGATTCGGTAAAGTGTCAAAGTGTGGATGTATAGATCCCGACAAATGGAATGCGGGCTTACATTATATTGATTTTGCTACCGGCGGTAACTAGTTTAATTTCCAACATCCTAGCTTGGAGCTTCAAAACTGAGGATATGGACAAAGGTTTGCGCCAAGGGATTGGTACATGTGAAGTCCGAAATAGCACAATAGCTTCAAGCTGCTCTATGATTGTTTGTCTTCCCTATGGCGAGGTTTTCGGGAATGATATATAGGTACTCGAAAGTAAAGCCATGTCTAATTATAGAATGACGGAAGAGGTAAGAGAGTGCCACAATGTAATACCTCAATCTCATCGCTGCATTGTCACCCAAGTTTAAAACATTTCCAATGATAGTAGTGATAACACGGTATTGTTTATCCAAGGTAGCGTCCTCAGAGTTTGCACTGTTTTTCTGGAGGGTAGTGCCAATACTGGTGACCCAGCATTGCCAGGTATCCACTTTTGTTGTAGCCGTCGTCGCCCCTGTTGTCGTTGACAGCGGCGTTGACTTCGTCAACAGTTTGTGTAATCTCAATAACTTTCCACAGCTTTGACCGATGACCACCAAACTTACACCACAGGTACATCACCTGAAGATGTCTGTCAAGTTCGAACATTGGGGACGTCCGAAAAGGTCAAAGGTCAAAGGTCAATGAAGTACACCGGAAAATATTACACTCGCAGTATTGTGGGGAATACTCTCAATAACTTTCCACGGCTTTGAGCAATGACAATGAAATAGGTACCATATAGGTACCACAGATACATTACCTTAAAGTTTGAAAGTTTGAATATCGGTAAGGTCTGAGAATGTCAAAGATCAAAAGATAAAGATCCTCATCTTCCTTAAATATTCCCTGTTTTGAAGCTGCGTCAAGTTACCAAACCTTCACTCTAAAAACAACCTGACCCGGAAAAGGGTCTGTTGGGGTCACACTCCGTTCCGGGTCAGAAATGACAAGGACTCGGGTCAGATATGACCCCATTCAGAGTCATGAATTGGGTCAAGGTGACCCCATTCCGGGTCTTCATGACCAAATTCCAAGTTATTTTTGACCTGGAACGGAGTGTGACTCAAACGGACCCTTTTCTGGGTCAGTTCTGACCCGGATGTTTTTAGAGTATACAAATTGCGATATACAGGCCAGACATTGCTTGGCATTCCCGGTTTAGCGTTAACCCTGTTGGACCTTGGTTGAGAGCCACGTCATGGGTACAAACATCTTGTCGATTAAAGGGGAAATCCTGTCCAAGTATATAAGTTAGTCTGATAAGAAAGAGTAAAATACGAGTTCAACGGTAAAGTTTTGATCGAAATCGGCTGAAAAATAAGGAAATTATGACATTTTGAAGTCTCGCTAATTTTTTAGGAAACAGTTCTTGAACGGTCAATATGACTATATATGCACATGGAAAAGTGAGCATGTCATCACCTCACAACTTGCCATATAGTTTGTACATAAAATTTCGAAATTTCCAGTTTTTCATTCAAACGCAATGATGCCCCAAGCTCACATCACTATTCTGAAGTTATTCAACCAGGAATAGCATCATGTTAGACTTCAATGACAGAAACATGGAATTTTTGTCTTTTTTTGGGGGGTACACGATCAATGGAAAATTGTGAGGGTATGACATAGTTAGCTCAGTCATTCGCATATTCATATCCACTGTACATGAACTGTTTTGCAGAAATTGCCAAACATCAAAATGTCAAAACTTCCTTATTTTTCATCCGATTTCAGTCAATTTTTTTTTTAAATACTAAAGCTATAGATAAGGTCATCATAATCATATCCACACAAACCTCGTATTGGTTAGTGTGAAAATGCAAACAGTTAAATTTTTGGAGCATCCGTTTCCTCCTCTATAAAGCCATCTGTGGTATAAAGCATTTTTTTTTTTGTCTCTAATAATAAATTAGTGCGAAAGGAGCAAAATATTTTTTTTCTGTATTATTAATCAGCGAGACCTGATGAGATTTTGACCGGAATGTTTTACGTATACTTTTTGTTCAGTGGTGTTCGACTTCCATGTCTCTTATGAAGAGGTCAACCTGAACTTTAATCGACATCTCTCTTTTTTTTCAGTTGTTCTCTATCTTGCCGTTGGCTATCGACAACAAGACGGCCATCTCTTAATGTGTAAATGATGATATAGGACAAATCAAAAACAGTTGATGTTTATACAACCCATTTTTTTTTTTTTTTACACTGGACACAGAACATCGCATCTCACTTATTCTACATCAGTTACATCATGGAGGTTGTAGTCCACCTCCATGGTTACATTATGCCCTGTCTATTAACATGATTAAAGGGGACTCCCTGATGTTTACCAAATGAGGAGGCGTCCTGGTTAGATGCCTAACTTTGTCGTTTTTACTCTTGATGTCAAAACAGTGCCGCCAAGAATATCTTATTTATTTATGTATTCATGTCTTGTTTACGCGCAAAATGTTGTTGTTCGGCGGGACTCGGGTTTGATTTGCAAGGAGGCCCCGCGCGGAATCGATTGAAAAATGAAATAATGCGGAACGTTTTATTGGCAGCGTATATTTATGTATTGTCTGAGATCGCTCGTGCGCTAAAGTCAAGTAAAGATGTCGGCATTTATTTGTGATGGATTTCAGAAAAAGAATTAATTTGAGACAAGATGAATCTTTGCCTCATCCCTGCTCAGCCTGGCACACAGTAACAGTTTATCCACAGTACAACGACGAAGAAGCCCTCACCCCATCCCACACGTCAGTCTCTGTTCAGGTATATATATATTTGCAGTCGTCATTCTGTAGATTGCGAATGTCGTGTTACATTTCAGTTAAAGGCGGGTCTGTCTGATCTTTTTTTTTATTTAGGATGTTGGTTTATTTTTTTTTTTTGTTTATGGGAGGGAATAGGTTGATTTCATTTCGTTTTTGCTACATAGTCATGCAAAATTTTGATAAAGAAAGGGCACATTTTCTGTGGCACAATTTTTTCTTTGTCTAGTACACTGGATTTGGGCTCCGAGCAGTCATTTTCAACAAAATATCATTTCATATGAAAAGTACACAATCCCTGGACATGTTACTGACAAATGTCAAGGGTAAACATTCCCCCTGCTTTCTGACAGAGGTATAAGTCGATCTAGTGCTCTTCATTATGCCAGAAAAGTGAAAACGTGTTGAATTTTCTTTATATTTTCTATATATCGTATAGTGCATATATGATGTCATGAGTTGTAGTGTAGTAGTCTTAGGATCCTGGGTCTCGTCATCAAAACTTCAAAAATTCACAACTTTTGAACGGATGGTCCGATTTTCCTCAAACCTCAACTTTCACTGTTGTATTCTAATATTGCTGCATTCACTCAATCAACATCCATTTTGGGGTTTCATTCCCCTTTAACTTTACATCCTTCGTCGCCATCTTAAGTCTTAATCTTGTGAAGAAAAGGCCTCGAGTGTTGTGGCGCAGCGAATAACAACACATACTACCACTCACGTGGTCCCTGGATGGAGTACCTTGGATGCTCCGGTTGCCCATATAATATAGTGCCTCTCATTTTGCGCAAAGCGCTATATCCTCATCGCCTGGTCAGCATACATTGGTCCCGTAGTTACCTGCCTACAAACGTCCATTGTTTCTTAGTAGACACCTATAAACGAAACCATAATTCCAATTCCAAACACGTTGCTAAATGAAAGATTCAAAAGTCAGACGAGGCACTTCATCTCCATATGTCCGTAATCTAGGTCAACTATCCCTGCAGTAGCATTTCACGTATACGGGCGACTCTAAATTGGTGACTATCGCTCAAAAGACAAACGCGACTACTTGTTTGAGTCATCATCAGCAACAGGACAGGGCGAAAACTTTATCCTTTAAACTTTTCAATGCTAGTTTTCAATTCTACTTCCATGTCTTGTCGAAAGCTGAAAGATTCGACGCACGAAAATATAACAGCCATGAAAATAATCATAGTATCCACGAGCGTAAAAGAGCGAAAATAATGTATTCACTGAAAAAAAAAAATGTTTCTCCTCTTAACTTGTCTTCCTTTTAACAACTTTGTCCGCTCTTGTTTTGTGTGTGTGTGTGTGTGTGTGTGTGTGTCTTGAATAATGCAAGGTTGAAAAGTGGGCCGAAGGGATAATTATTGATGACTTCATCAAGCGAAGAATTTTGTGCGAAACTCTGTGCATAATTGACAATGTCCCCCGTTAAATCGCTCACGCCAGTGGAGTCCAGTTCATAATTTACACCCATGTTGATTCATCACCGAAACACTTTATCCTGGTTACTTGCCTTTCTCTCAGTTTAGTATGTGCTGCAACGACAGCCGGGGTCCCATGGAATAAATCACTGGGAGAGGATTCGTGATAAATTACAGCTTTAATATTTCATCGTGGAGCTACGCTCTATGATTTCATAAAACCAACTAGGCAACGTTGGACTAGCAAGGGATGAAATTTTCTTTCCCGTTTTTTTTTTGTTTCCTCTTTGAATACCTTCCTGAAGATTTTTTGTTGTTATCGTAATGATTAGCTCTCTCTCTTCTTCTTCTTCTTCTTCTTCTTCTTCTTCTTCTTCTTCTTTACAGGCGGGTTTTGTCAATGTTTCGGTGTTTTCTTTGCTCACACAGGCGCTGTCTCTTTCTAGACGCAAATTTGCCATTATGATCTGTTATCTTGAAAGGATATTGCGGATGTATGGTCTAGAGAAGTCTCACTGCGCATATGAACAACATAGGCAACATATAAATAAGCATTTGTTGCCCAGACTCATCGACTACATGGTTATTTACACTGAATGGAAGCTCTAATGTATATAATGTTAGATATGTCACAATCCCCCAGAAAAGCTGATGAAAGAGAGGAAAACTGATTTCTAAACGTAATGGGTAGAAACCGAAAGTCGAGAGCGCTATTAATGTGTGGATTTTAGTTGAAGTAGCTCCCGGCTCAGAACACTATACAGTATAAGTATATTTTCGTCCATGAGTGAAAAACAGAAAAAATCTCAAACGAGTTACAATACGAGAAATAAGCCACATTATAAAATATCCTAATAATGACGGTTTTACTGCATTTGGAAAAGCTTCTGCCCGGGACCTAATGTTGTGGACAAGTTTGTGTCGGCAATGATTGAGGGTATTTATGAGCAAATTTAACTGAAATTACGTTGAATTCTCAACGATTTTTTACGGCAATGTCGGTCTATTACAAACATGTCATTATCATCCTGCGCAGTCAATTGATGTATTTACGTGCATAATAGTTAGTGCAGGTTCAATGTACTTTTTATCATGTCTTGCTAAAGCTGTTTGGCACGCGCTCTTTGCTCCTCCTGTATCATACAGTACATGGACTTTGAAACGAAATCAGAAACGCTCGTACGTGGTACACGTGAATTTTACACAAGCATGTACAAGCTTTACAGAAGCTTGTATGTAATACATACGAACTAGCACTCATAAGAAATATAAAGTTATGTAAATAATACTTACGTAATACTGTATTTCAGGGTGTATCTTAAAGGTACTGTTCACCATTAGGAGCAGTGATTTAAAAAAAAATGTTTGAGATATAGCATCTGATGCATATATTTTATGTAGGTCAGTTGTATCACAAAATATCCTAACATGCAAAAATTTTGCAATAAAGCCTGAAATATAAAGAGATATCACTATTTTTCTCAATAAACCATAACTGTAGACGGTTTGTCCAGGAATATTGTTGTTATAACTATTATTCACTTTTTGTATATTTAGCAGTACTTAACATTAATTATACTGATTAGAATTCTTACATCGGTTGTTTCTATTCCTAAATCTTTTTTTTTTTTGAGTGGTTCACAACATACAAGCTTGCTTTTTAGTGGACCTCTCAATTCTTTTTTTTTTCTCAACTGAAGCATAACTTTGTATTTTTTGCCAGTATGCATTCTTTTGTTTATCTGTATCATTTATCTTGTGCAAAGTCGAATGTTTATGTTTATGATGTAATTCCAGATTTATTGTATTATGTTTTGTTGGAAGAAGAAGAATGAAAATAAATGAATTGAATTGAACTGAATAGAATTGAATTGAATTGAATCACATTTTGCATCACATTATCTTGCAAACAGTGAATGATGTTTTCAAAGTATACAGGTGGAGGAGACTGTTATCGATAAGCAATTCGCTTGACTTGAATAAAGGCCTCTGGACAATACGCTCTGTTACTGTTTCCTCGTATTTTTAAAGGAAACCAAAACCCAAAGAGATGTGTGGATTCAGTGAAAAGCAGCAACATTAGTAGAACACATCAGTGAAAGTTTGAGGAAAATCGGATAATTGATGGAAAAGCTATAGGTTTTCCCGGTCAATTTCATACTTTTGTCATTCAAGTTCCTATTCCGAGCATTCAGTTTCACGCATTCCACGCTCGCAGCACTGAATCAGCAATCAAATTCAAAATCCGGTCATTTGAATTCACTATCGGAGCATTCAAATTCACTGTCGGAGCATTCAAATTCACTATCGGAGCATTCAAATTTAAGAGGGGAGCAGGCATTTCAGCAATGAGCATTCAAATTCAAACTGGCGACAGAATCTCGTCGGTCATTCAAATTCGTGAATCGGCAACCATGTTCCAAATAGCTGCATTTAATTTAAAAGTAGGCTGGAATTTAAGTAGGACCGTGTATGTGTGTTTTTTTTTTCATTTAGCTTTGAATATATAGGTTTTCCCGGTCAATTTCATACTTTTGTCACTCAAATTCATTAATGTGCATTCAAATTCACGCAGCGTACGCACGCAAAAATATTCGGGCATTTAAATTCAGAATCCGAGCGATCAATTTCATTTATGGGCGTTCTATTTCGTTTTCGTGAAATCAAATTCATGATTGGGCATTCAATTTCAAAATGTGAGCACCGACTTTCCTGCTCGTGCATTCAAATTCATGCGATAGTCACGTGATAGTCCCAATGAGTTTATTTGGAGCATTCAAATTCATTTTTAGGCGATCAAGTTCCTACTTCGTGCAATCAATTTAACGAGGAAAATGGAGTAGACTTTTAAGAAAGGGAAAAGGGCCAACACAACCAATAAAGGCTTGCATATAGTGTAATTATGGTTGTTTACAGGTTCTACATTGTTCTCTGTTCATGTATTCTTTGTTTTTCATCTCAATAAATTTCAAATTGCAATGTCCAATCAGCAGTGCATCCAAACAACACAACGACTAGTAATCATATTTCTTGGTGATACTGCATGCTGACAACGCCCCAACACTAACCACATAATCATGATAATGACAATTCATCAATTTAAAGACAAACTGACACACAATGATCCCACATAGCCCCGCAAAAGTAAATCAATAAGACAGCAATACACAGCAAGCAACACGTATAAAATGTTCATGTATCAGTTTCAATATAGTCGAAATTTGTGGGTTTTTTTTCCTCGAAAGTGTCAACCAACCCTCCATATTATGCTCGTCTGTAGGCCTATACAGTGCCTAATTTTGTTTGTTTGTTTCGTTTTCCATCAAACGGGATGGCTGGATAACCCATATTCAGCTGCAAAAGCTGGTCTTCCATAATATGGGGTCCAGTTTGATGTTCTGCTCTTTGCGATGAATAAATGATGTGGGATCTTTTACGTTGTGAGTTGTGACTCTCTTACACATGGGACCTCCATTTTATATATGTCCAATCCGAGGGACATGTGCCTGTATATTCCTACATATTTGCTAAGCGCGAGTTCAAAATTGTCAATGAACAGGTGGAAATCTACTGTAAAATAAATAATCATCATCAATCTCAATATATTCAAAGCCAAATGAGAAACACATGCATACACGACCCCAAACTAAGTAAATTCAGGACTTCTTTTAAATTGAATGCAGTTATTTGGAACATGGTTGCCTATTCACGAATTTGAATGACCGACGAGATTCCGTCGCCAGCTTGACATGAATTTGACTGCTCATTGATGAAATGCGTGCTCCTCTCTTAAATTTGAATGCTCCGATAGTGAATTTGAATGTTCCGATAGTGAATTTGAATGCTCCGATAGTGAATTTGAATGCTCCGACAGTGAATTTGAATGCTCGGATAGTGAATTCGAATGACCGGATTTTGAATTTGATTGCTGATTCAGTGCTGCGAGCGTGGAATGCGTGAAATCGAATGCTCGGAATACGAACTTGAATGACAAAAGTATGAAATTGACCGAGAAAACCTATATTAGCCATGTTCAGACGTATTTCTAGTCGGAGTAAAAATTTGTGGCACGGCAATTAAAATTCAAATTAATGCATATCTTACCACGACCCTTGTGTCCACACGACGGTCGTGCGAAGAAACTCCGACCAATGTATGTTATGTGCGAGGGTCGGTGTAACTTCCGGAAGTGGTAGCGCCGCGCTTGTCGACCATGCGATTGTTTTTTTTTTTCTACAAGTGGCATTTGTCTTCTCTATTCTTGTTCACAGAAATTTCTGCATTAGCGCTAGCTTCTTTGTCGCGATCCACTCGGTTATAGAATTGCACTACACGCGCACGTGTAGTCGCAAAATGTCAACATTGCGATTTGACCCAGGAAGTTTTACTAGGTCGTAAGGCATGTAAGTTCATAGATACTCCGAGGGCTTGTCCGCACGGGCAATTTACTCCGACCGGTTAGTCGTGGTAGCGAGATACTCCTGAGAAAACTCAGGAGTATCTCGTTCGGGGGAAGAGGTCGTGGTAAGTTCCTCCGATCAGAGGAAGTTACCACGACCTTTTTCAGACGGGCACTACTCCGACCTATCCTCCGAAGTTACTCCGACCAAGCTTCCTCCGACCCTTCCTCCGAAGTTACTCCGACCAAAACTGCCTCCGTCTGAACACAGCTATTGGGATTTATGATGAATATCATTTATTTTGCAGTAGAGGTCCACCTGTTCATTATGACAAATATGAACTCGGGCTTCACGAAAAAAGGAATATACAGGCACAATTGGCATGTCCCTCTGATAAGACGTAAAACGGAGGTCCCATGTGTGACAGAGTCACAGCTCATGCACGTGAAAGATTCCACTTCATTTATTCATCGCAAAGAGCAGAGTGTTTAACCCGATGAAGTGGTCCCACCTTATATCCAACTGGACCCCATAGAAGACCAGCTATTGCAGCCATCTTGAGTATAGGTGAAAAGTGAAACAAACAAACAAACATTAGGCACTGTGTATGTGCCTATTATACAGACGAGCATGATACGGAAGTTTGGTTGACACCTTAAAAAAAAAAACACATTTTCGACTAGTAGACCTACACTCAAACTGATAACATTAACATTGTATACGTCTTATTTGTTATTTATTGCTATCTTATTGGTTTGCTTTTGCTGGACTATGTGAGGTCATTGTGTGTCAGTTTGTCTTTAAATCGATGCATTACCGTTATGTGGTTAGTGTTTGGGCGCTGTCAGCATGCATGCAGCATCATCCAGAAATTTGATAAGATTGTCGTTGCCGTTGTGTTGTTTGGATGCACTACTGATTGGACCTTACAATTTAGATTTTTTTTTACGTGAAAAAAAAAAAGAATACTTAAACACAGAACAATGTAGAACCTTTAAACAATGATAATTACACTATATGCAAGCATTCATTGGTTGTATATGCCATTTCTCCTTTCTTTAAAAAAAAATCTACATTATTTTCCTCGTTAAATTGATCGCACGAAGTAGGAACTTGATCGCCTGAAAATGAAATTGAACGCTTCAAACAAGCTCATCAGGACTATCACATGACTATCGCGTGAAATTGAATGCACGAGTAGGAAATGCAATGCTCGCATTTGGAAATTGAACGCCCAATTGTGAATTTGATTTCACGAAAACGAAATAAAACGCCCATAAATGAAATTGATTGCTCTGATTCTGAATTTGAATGTCCGAATATTTCCGCGTGCGCGCGCTGTGTGAATTTGAATGCACGTTAAATAAATTTGAATGACCAAAGTATGAAATTGACCGGGAAAACCTATATCAATTCTTAAAGTTTTGGTGTTTTTGGAGTTTATGACATCATGTTTGGACAACAATTATAAAGAACACATAGAGAAAATTCAGCATGCTTTCATTTTTCTAGCACAATGAAAGAGCACTTGACTAACTGCTTTCAGAAAGCAGGGGGAATATGTCAGTATCAAGTTGATGGAATGTGTAATTTTCATGAAAAACAAATTTTTGCGGAATTCCCTTTATATTTAATTTATATTGTTGTCCACACATGACGTCATAACATCTAGTAGTCTCCTGATCCAGCGGTTCCAACACCAAACCTTTGAAAATTAAAAACTTTCGCATTGATTGTCCGATTTTCCTCAAGATTTCACTGATGTGTTCTACTAATGTTGCTGCTTTCACGCAATCCATATTCTCTTTGGGTTTTTGTTTCCTGTAAGGAATACAGTAACCGAAAGGAAAAAATTGAAAGAAGAGAAACCCCCCCCCCCCCCCCCCCCGATAGTATACAGTGTGCAAGAGTTGGGAGGAAAACGAAGCTAACTAATTTTACATTTTAAACAATGGTAATTGACGGCGAACCAACTGCTTTGATCAAGTAATCAATCTATAGCTTTTCCAGAGGATGAACCAGCGATAACCCCTTGCAAGTCCTCTTCTTAATGTTCCTCACAATATAAATCATAATACACTCTCAACGGGCTATTGTACACTTGACGAATACGGAATCATATTCTTTGCAAAAAAAAGAATAAAAAGATAAGAAGAAAGCTGTCTCATGATGGGCCATTTCTAAATTCAATTTGATATATCAGATATCATTTATTAGAGACGGACGACAAGTTGTAGAGGGCCTCTTGAGATGGAAATGGCGACATGATCATCGAGGCGCCAAATAATGCGCAAGACTCTCATTAGAAAGGATGGAGGTAGTATTGCTATCCTAGGTCGCTGCACTCCCCCGTGCTTTGCGCGCATGTATCACTACGATGAAAAAAAGAAAAAGTGCCATGCAGTTGTGAAGGCGACGACACGCCACGAGAATGAGTGTGGATGAAGCCATTGTGTGGCCGGTCATGACATGTAATCAATCAATCTCTGACGCAAATTGAGTTTTCTATCTGCTTGGGGTGATTGCCCGCCTTATCTCTCCCTCTCTGACTCTCTCTCTCGCTCTCTCGCTCTCTCTCTTTATCTATACACCTCTATCTATCTATCTATCTATCTATCTATCTATCTATCTATCAATCTATCTATCTATCCATCTATCTATGTTTCTTGTTTTGATTCCCTTTTCTCTTCTTTATACGGACCAACGAAATCCGCACCATGATGGTGCTCGTATATTCACGCAAAATTTCATCTTTTTTTTTTTCGCCTCGAAAAAAAGCTGTGAAGATTCGTTCAAGAAAACATCAGCCGCCCACTCACACATTAAGTGACATTCATTATTTCGTATTCATGGTTTTGCAGATTTTAAGACTCGGCAAGAAAACGTCAAATCGGCAAAAACAAAAATCTTCTTCACTTCTTACGGCCACATATTAGAAGTCAATTACATTACCTGTCAATTATACCATTTAACAGTGGTCATTTAGACTCATTGGACTCGTGTGTCAGGGCATTTTATTTCGTGCTAATCGATCCCCCTCTCTTGTTTTCATTTGGAAGCCTATCTAAAAGGAGTGACTAATACTTTCGTTCATCTGGCTTGTTCAAAAACATGTCAATGAAAACTCTTTAGCATTTGCATAAGAAAACTAACAGATGATTAATTCCGTGTATGATGAAACTTATCCAGTTCCATGCGCGACTTATCATCTGTTCGTGTTTTCGAGATATACGTTTTACGTCTAATCCTGATTGCTTCGAAATATCGGATTCATTGAATCGATAATAAAGCGAACTTTCGCTGATGGCATGGCAGGACGAAAGCGAGGCAGGAAGCAGAGTTTAGCGATTCTATCGATCGATCTCCGTTGCATGATACGTATCGAGTAATATATCATTTCTTGCGTTAACACAGCAAGACATTGCACTCGATAGGAATGTTTGAAATGAAATATAAAAGTTGTGATGTAATATGTATGGATGGTGCATCTGTCACGTCCGAAAACAAAGTCTTTGCTGCCTGATAGTACCCTTTAAACCACCCTCCTCCCAAACACGTTTCTCAGTCACGTTCGGCCAAGTGTTTACCAGTCGGGTGTTTTGCTCGCTCGATTCTGGCTGTCGGCTTCCAGCCCGAACGGTTCAATCTCTATGATCATACGACTCTGGAGATGGAGATATGTTTGACCTTGCATTCACTTCCGCCATCAAGCATGCGTGTACTTGCATATACTTAAGAATGTTAGCGTTTTGCGAGGTGCATATACTGACCATGCATGGAGTTTGTGTCATAACAGATTCATCCCAACACACACATGTCATGCAGGTAGAATATACACCATAACTCACACACATAAATCCCAAAACCCACGGACTCACTCTCAGATGAGTCCATTTCCATCCATTCCTACACTCACCCCCACATCCCACTTTCATCAGCCGCTGACATTTTACTTGATGTATAACCTAACTATGACTTTCTTTCAAACTATCACCTTATAATACGCCCTTGTCTGTTTAAGTGCCCGTGAGATTTTCACCTTCAACTTGCAATACAATGTATACATGGGCCGCGGAACGTTTTTGAGGGTGGGGCCGCTTATAAATTGTATAAACGGGAAGAATCTGAAGACGGAACCTTTGAAAATTCATGGGCGAGTGCTGATTTTTTTTTTTTTTGTTCTTGTTTTCGGCGAGCCAAAAAAGTGCTACTCCTACTATATACTGTACTGTGAGGGGGAAGGGAAGTTTTTCCTGTATTCAATGTTAGTCACTCGAAGCTGAATACATTAAAATGTATATCATATCACATGTATAAAAGATTTCGAAAACAAAAACATAATACTCCATAGACCTGATGAAGTTTTATCACTTGACGAATGTTTGAATAACCATGAATCATGAATTGCATATCCTAATAGTTACGAAGACGTTCACCTCCACTAAATATTATAGAAATATCTTGAAGATGTCTTGCTACTTTCAAAGTCAAACGTCAATTTCAAACGCACCTTGAGCAGTTAAGTAACAGTTCAACAGAGGAGAGTGTAGCATTTATGGCGCGCAGACTTCCATGCCAATTTTACAGCCCCAAAGACCAAAGGTGTTATAATAGTATATTAAGTTGTCACTTTTACATACTTTTACAACTTACATACTGCCTATACAAGTTAACGGTATATTTTGTACTTTTAAAGGTCTAATAAAAATTTCGGCATAGGTTTTGTCCTCCGTGTGTTGAGAGCGAACATGGAGAGCACAATGCAAGTGACACCTGAAGAAGAAAAAAAAATGCGTCAGAACGAAGAAGAGTCGTCGAATGATGCAGGGTACGTGGGCATTCCCAATCTAGGCTATGGGTTACGCCTAAATGCCACTTTCGTATTCGCGGTGTCTAAATGCTTTTTTTTTTGTTTCCCCGTACGAATGAGATAATTGGTTCCTATCGCAAGAGAATGATTTCCCCCCCAAGGGCCATCCTCTTTGTACCATTTGTATGACTCTTATAGTCACGCTTGCAATCAAATTCTGATGAAGCAATGATACAATCCCCCTTTAAAGTCCGCATCTCACATTTTGATTATACCCCTCGGCGGAACCATACAAAATGGCGGATTAACGATTCCGCATGAAAGTCACGGGCTCGGGAGACTCGAGATGGTCACGAAACGCTGGCTCATAGTGGTCACGTGCTGGGGCTGCCACATCAGAGCAGTGTGCCAAAATGTGAACGAGTATCAGGTGTCTGCTACTGTCTCATGTGTTCGTATCCATGGCATATCACTTCTTATTTTCTATAGATGACAGAATGCCCCCAGCATGATGCTAAGTTAGTGTCTTTGTTTGACTTGTTTGTTCCTGTCTTTTTTTTCCCCTCACGATGTGTCTTCGCTCTCAAGAGAATTAACACATATATCCTTTCAAAATTCCAGTTTGTCTTGAGAATAACACGAATAGAAAGTAATTATAACCGTTGAATGTACTCAAAGGCAGGTAAACATGGTACAATTGACATTTTGTCTGCAGTAGTCCCCCCCCCCCCCATCCTCCGTTCGTGAAGGAGTAATTCGACATGTTAGACAGTTATATATGAGACACTTAAATTCGTCTGTCTCTTAAGTGCAAGAATACCGTGTCCTAAATATATGCATGAGAAAATAGAATCCTCGAGGCAATTTCTATCAGCGGACATCTAGGAACTTTTCCAAGTGACGTCATAATCATGTGTCTCGAAGTTAGTTTGATTTGCCAATCTAAGTTATGATTAAAGTAAGTCGCTTACTTTCAAGTTGTTTTGACTTTCACAAGAAAAATAGTTTCAATGAATCTGACTAGGCCACATCATATGGAGTGTCATTTCCATAGGATATTGCTCTTTTAAGCCCTTTCTTAGTTACTCTATAGTTTAGTTTTCTCTATACACCCCATCTTATATTGGATATGACGTAACAATACGCAATATGCACTTCCTTTAAACTGGGTCAGCATCCAAAAAGTTATTACCTTCGGGGATCCTAGTCATTACATATGTATTCATATCGCACACTAAGTATTTTAAAAGGTCTTTCTTTTTATGTTTTTGAAGAAATAGAAAATCTGGGAGGGATAAGAAAATAAGGGATAAAGAAAAAAAATATTGCAACCTGTTCATAAACGGCGCCATAAACCTTTCATGAGGGGACGGTTATATTACTATCGCATCACATAGATTCTGTGGGTAATTACCATCTCTTGGAAGCGGTATGAGTTAAGACAGCTGTCCTATCTGCTTCGGGATGACTATAGACCGGCTTATCTTATCATCGAGCTTCGTATGAGCAGAGAGAATTTCACCTAAGTTTGCAGTATTCTTACCTAAGTCTGCAGTATTCTTGAACATGGGTGAAAAAAAAAAGCCAGACAAACATTATAGCGGTGAACATGGTCTAACACACAAGGTAGAAAGAAAAAAAGACCAAAAAAAAAAAAAAGAGAGAGAAGAAAACCAAAACAAACAAAATCCTCGATTATATTCAACCGATCAACTGCGGCGGGGTATGTCGAGAGCGGATCATGTTCAAGAAAATCCCCGTTACTAGGCAACAACATGCACAGCAATTATTAATCTAAGACCAAGAGCACGTCTGAGAAAGGTTTTCACTACGCTTTCTATTTTTTTTTTCCATCCCGAGGCATTCTTTTGAAATGTTCCCTCGCCTCGGAAAGGTTTGTGTGGCTCTCTTTCGGAGCGTTCATTCCTCGGGGAAGGGCTTACACAAAATGCTCCTCGTCGAATTTCGACTCTTGTGAGGAGTTTAAGCGATGTTTTATTAATTCGCCTCAGAACGATTGACATTGAGCTCTTCAGGAATATTCACTTTTACACAGAAGGGATGGTCTACCATCTCTTTGTCTAGTGTATCTCTCTTAGCATTCACCTATCCATGGAGGGTTTACACGATACGATGCTCTTTCGTACGTTGCACTGCTTTATAGAAAGGCAATGAACGATTATCTTTCCAGGGTATTCACTCTCGCGTAGGAGCTTAGACTCCCAATATGAAGATCTTCAGCTCTCTCAGGAGATTTACTTCACGCTTTCCCCCCGTAACTATTTACATGTATCTCATCAAGGACGTTTTCATCTCGCTCTTTATAAGTAAAGCTCATTTGTCCGTCATGTCTGTAGGGGGGGAATTTACACCATGGGAACACTCGTTCATTGTAGAGAGGCTAATGTTCGCCCGAAGACCATTTGTCTCTGAACGAAGGGTAATTGGAACATAGTGTGAATCGTCCTTACCTGTGCATTTCCCTTTCCTACATAATGACTTAGACTTCACAGTCATTGTAAACTGCACAGGTACATTATTATGGGCACATTGTAATTGTAGCTGTGACGGTTTAGTTGGTTATTCCAAAAGCTCGTTTATCCGAAAATAAAATAAGATTTATTATTCCGAGGATTCGTTATTCCAAAAGTTTGTTAATATCAAAATGATATAAGGTTCGTTATTCAGAAAGATCGTTAATCCAAAAATTATAATAAGGTTCCTTATTCGGATGATTCGTATCTTCTTTTGTGAATTTCATTTTCGTAATAAACGACCCGTACATTCTTTCCGGATTAAAGAATCCTTCCGAATAACGAACTTTAGGAATAGCAAACTCTTTTTTTTTTTAATTTTCAGACTAACAAACCTTCCGAAGGACGAATCTTATTTCATTTTCCCATTAACGAAATCTTTCTCATTTTTGGATATAATAAATTTGTGTTTTTCGGAATAACGAACCTTCGGAATAATGAGCCTTCGGAATTACGCCACAAATGTTCGGATTTACGAACTCTTTTTCTTTTTCGGATGAAAGATCCTCCACCTATAAGGGATTTGTATGTTTTGGAATACCGCACATTCGGAATAACAAAAGTTAATCCATGTTTGGATCAACGAAACTACGGAATAACGAATTTTCTGGAACATGCGACAAGATGTTTGGATTAACGAACTCTCTTTTATTTTCTGATGAACACATCTCTCGGTAAAAGGAATGTGTGTGTTTTGGAATAACGAAACTCTGGAATAACGAACTTTCGAAATAACGTCACAAATATTCGGATCAACGAACCCTTTTTCATTTTCGGATGAACGCAAACGTAGGTATAAAGAATTTGTGTGCTTTAGAACAACGCACCTTCGGTAGAACAAACATTTCATTTTTGTATTAAGAAACCTTCGGAAAAACAAACAGCACCCGGTTTTACAATAGCAAGACCCTCTATCTGGGCCCTGTTGCATAAAACCCTTACCGCTGGACTTACCGCTCCTTTCTAGCGGTAAGTCTTCAAATTAGTGGTAAATTTTACAATCCTTGATGCTGATTGGCTGTGACGCCTAATTTTGACGGTAGTTACCATTGAAATTCAATGGTAAGTTTTATGCAACGGGCCCCAGAAGAGAATCTGCCGGTTCACTTAAGAGACTACCCTAGGTGAAGAAGCCACATCAACATTGTTCATTGTATGGTGTTGTGTAGCTAACCTTACTGAAAAGAACATAGCGTGTTCACAGTGTGTTCACAGTGTGTTCACCTAGTCGACTATGTGAAAACGCTCGAATTTAACAGTGTGAAAATAATTTCACACTGCAGTGTGCATGCTTTTCACAGAGTGTTCACAAAGTAATGCTTTGTTTCACACTGTGAATTGATGACCACATTGTGTCCACACTGTTAAAACGCTCGAATTTAACAGTGTGAAAAGATTTCACACTGTGTTCACACTGTGTTCACACTGTGTTTCTCACACTGTGGGACACTGTGTTCTTTCCAGTAGGCAATTTGCATTCTCGGTTGATTGTGTTTTCACTTTATAATTCTAAGTTCAATTTCAAAGAATAAACATACATAATTATTGTTTTATCATTTTGTAAGAATAGATAATAATATTATAAGTATAATAGAGTACATGGTAAAACAGATATACAATTTCGAAGAATAACCAAGAATAGCAATGTAGGCTACACTTTGAAAGGTTAACAAAAAGGTTAATATGACAATGGGAAAAAAGTGGTCCACTTAAAATAAAAGCTTGTGAACATGTATCAATTTACGCGTGATATGTACTAAATATCATCCAGAATTAATTTATGTACAGCAGGTAACAAGAACATAATCATTATAAACCGTAACCATTTTGAAATACAACGATATACATATTAAGACAATAACAGCAGTGTTTCAACCTAACGACACGAGGAACTAAGCAATGGCTACCCGGAAAAGACTAACACAACAGTTCATACACACATACGCACATACACAGGTATGATAAACACGTATAGGCCTACATAATAACTATACAATAAAACACCCGATATCATACAGGGAAGTAATGTCCATAGAAACATAATCAACAGGAAATTGTCTTAAATATCCACTTAAAGGAGTTGAGTGGCACTCCTAACAAGTTTCCTGGTGAAGCGATATTTTATCTTTCTCAAAAAGCAAGAAAAAAAAAAGACTGAGTTGCTATCACTTCTCGGAGCCATTGTATTTCTGTCTCCTGCCTGTATATTCCTCTGTGTGTGTCTGTCACAATATAATCATGTGTACACTCTCTTCGTTATACGGTTTTTTTTTTTTTTTTTGGTCAGATTGTGAGCAGGTTATGACAGGATTAAAAAAACACACACTTTTTGGCAACTGAGAATTTAAGATACTGACGCACTAATATGACTTCGATTAAAAGATTTCTTTTAAAAACAGATCCATCGATGTAGATACACGGTTAACGAATGGCAGGTAAACACATGTCTCGTATATAGAAAGGAAATCAAAAGGAACATTTTCATCTTTTAGGATTAGATAACTTCTGACAAGCTACAAATATAAGATACGCCTCCTTCCCTAAGAGACCCCCGGGCCTGGACCACCCCCGTTTTCTATTACGAGACCCACTGCCAATGGGCAGCTGAGATGAGCTAAATCTATAAGAACTTTATTCTGCTATTTTTTTTTTTTTGAGATATGGACCATCATGATGATGTATTATTTGAACAGAAATGTTCGTGCGGAAGCAGCAGCACAAAAACAACGCTGCATGAGTACACAAGCACACAAACACTGTCAATTTGGGATAAATGGTTTTCTTTGTTGTCTGCACTGACAAGTTGGTTTTAGTTTCATAAGCGGTGTATTTTCCACTGGCAATGACGGGAGAATTGGAGGACAAAGGAAACTCGTGATATTTACATGATTGAGCGGGGAAAAGATAAAAGAAAAATCCCCGCCGAAACTAATACCTCGTAATTTTTGTTTTTGCGTGGCTTATTTCGTTAGCAAGTTAGGGAATGAGTCCGAGATTGCTGACCCAGAAATGACAATCAAATCAAGATTAGCATTACATTCCCGTGCTCGACGCGCTTGCTTCGTTTACTCGTCATCATTCGCCCAATCAATACGCGCCCATCTCCGCGGGACGGGCAATCCTAGCTTGCCGCCTCTTTTGGCGCGGGTCCCCGTGCCCACCAAGGCGTAGCAGTAATCACATCAAGGCGGTATATGAAATCACAAGAATCGAAAATAAAACCGCCTTGTCACCATTTCTGCGCCTCTGGTTTATTTCTTCGTTTACCACGGCGACTCTGCCGAAGAAGACCGACCGACTTCTTTTTTTTTCGGAAAAGAGAAAATTGTTAAAGAGAGATATAAGCAAATTAAAAGAGCAACGAGAGTTACATAATTCAAAGAAAGAGATGAACCGTTTACTTTGAAATTCAAATCAATGCTAATCTTGAATGCGAGCACTTCAAACGAAGCGTATACCTTACAGCACGTGGGCGACTTTTCCACCCCAAAGTCTGCCCAGAGTCGGGGCGGAGTGAAAGGTTGGTCGTGCAACATGATCTTTACACGAACCGCAGCATTCGTGACCCTTTTTATATTCTGAAATTGTGCGAATAATATGTGCGTGTGTGTGTGTGTGTGTGTGTGTGTGTGTGTCTGTCTGTCTGTCTGTCTGTGTACGTGGGTGATGGTGCATGTCCTTGTATGTAATATTTAAGTGTGTCGGCCTGCTTGTGTATTTGTGTGAGTGGGTTTGTGTGTGTGTGCGTGTGTGTTTGTGTGATGGAGCGTGCATGGTGGTCTGTGTGTGTGAGCGTGTGATGGTGCAATCGTATGTGTATTTGTTCATTAGAGTGTCTGAAATTCAATGAACTTTTTTTTTTTTTGCCATAACTTTTCGAAGACGACCAGCTAGGAATCACCAGGGAAAAGACACCATCAATTTTTACAATAAACCCTATGCATGCTTCGAAAAAGTGAAATCTGCGGAAGACCGGATTTGATTACTATACTCAATATTTTCCAAAAACAGAAGATTTTTTTTTTCAAGTGAACCACTTTGGTAAACGGTTTATCAAGACGCCAATGTTCGTAGGTTTTTCTTGATTTTGGTAACAACATCATATTCAAAGTGTTCTCTTTTTTCATCATCTGACAGATTAGTCAGCAAATGCCGTAAATAATAATATTATATTGAAGGGAAGTTTGTTTTAAAAAAGAAAGAGTAATATTTGTCAAGCACAAGAGTTAAAGTTTGATGAAAATCGGATGAAAATTGGGTTATGCAATTGTGAGGTTTCGCTAATTTTCACTAAAGAGTTTATGGACAGCTGATATGAAAACGTAAATAGCGAATTGATGTATGTCATCCGCTCGCATTTTGTCGTACAGTATGTACACAAAATCACGAAATTTCCATTTTTTATCAAAATAAAAATAATGTCCAGTCTCTTATCATGATATGATAATCTGACTGATTATTTTGAAATCATTTAAACACCAGAAAAAAGATATTTTCCCCCACTTTTAGTTATACGATTAGTGGAAAATGGTGAAGTGATGACATCATCAGCTCGCTGAAACACATATTCATAATTTATTATCAACTGTACGAGAACTGTTGTACAAAACTTAGTAAATATGTGAAATTTAGTAATTTCCTTAGTTTTGAATCGACGAGCTTGTCATGTTCTATTCTTTCTTTTCAGATCACTTTTAAGATATATATTTAAGTTTATATAAATATATGTATATGAATAAATATGAATATACTTGTATGTATACATACATATCAAAATAATATGTATTAACATAATATTCATACAATTATATCATACATGTTTATACGTACGTACCATAATACAAAACTACACATTTATATGTTATGCATGTATACATTCATATGTAAATATAAAATAGATAGAGAAGTAATCATATTTATGTAGGTCATATATAGTCTGTGTATGCATCTATTCAAATGGACGTATCAATGCTCATTGATCCGACCTTGGTTTTTGTCTATTGGGATTCAGGGTGACTGTTCAAAGCGTCGCCACTGTATCGGGTTGTCGGTTTACTGGGTATTTAAATTTGTCCACCTCAACTTTGGAAAGTGAGCCAGTGCGGTTTACGCTTCGACGTTCCTGCATTGCTTGGTAGCGATGTCACGTCCCTTTAAGCCAAACTCATGGCCGGGTATACTCATATTTGCTTTTCTCGCCATTGCTGCGGTGTTATTTACTCACATTACCACATTGGCTGCTTCAGGACGGGCACTCACAGTTTTGTTTAGTTTGTTTTTAAAGGGTCAAGGGTTCATAGTGTCAGAGATATTGAGAACATGAAAGCGTGTATTTGTGCGCGTATAAGAAATGAGCCAATGTTTGAATATTTTCATTTTAATCATATCAGTTGTTTTCAGTTCAGCGTAAGTAGATGCTTCCGGATACTTCCCTTAAAATATGTGTAATGCTTCAATTAATCCACGTGTGTAAGTGTGTGTGTGTGTGTGTGTGTGTGTGTGTGTGTGTGTGTGTGATACATCGTACGTTTAGCAAGGTATACTCTCAGCTGATAATGTGGGTTGGATTTTAAGCGGGAGGGGAGATGTGAATATGGAGGGGGTTTGATGCTTTTGGGTAATTTAAAAGGGTGCACGTCACGAGACCGACACTCACGAGTCATACAGCCTACGAGTCATACAGCTCACAAGTCATACAGCCCATGAGTTATACAGCTCACGAGTCGTACAGCCAATGAGTTCGACACTAAGCTAACAAGGCCCATGAGACCGACACATTAAGCCCCGTACTGTATCTGTCGAACTCGTGGCCTGTTTTTACCGAGAGTCGAACTCATGGGCTTTATTTGCCTAGTGTCGAACTCCTGGGCTACTGTACGACTCGTGAGCTGTATGACTCATGGACCTGTTTTCAATGTCGAACTTGTGGGCTGTATGACTCGTGGGTGTCGGTCTAGTGGGATGACCCCGTTTAAAGGTATGTTGTTAGGAAGGGTAACCAAGGAGAAGTGACTCTTTTTCTGAAGGGCTTAATTTATAGGATTATATACTTCCATTTCTCGTTGGTTATTTGCTGTATTATTGTCATTTCACTTGTTATATATATTAAAAAATGAAATGTATGTCCAAATAGCTACCTTTGTTAAAGAAATCGCTGTGTTACTTTGTACAGTAATACCAAATTGAATTGATGTTTCTGGTATTATTTGAAAGGTAGTGAATGAATATTGTTCAAAAAAAGGAGATTACGTCAGGAATACACTTGATACACGAAGACATAAATGTTGTCTACCATTTAATAATAACATATCATGTTATTCTCTGTCCCATTCTTAAAAAGTGCAGTAAGACAAATGCTTCAGCGCGAATACTCTCAGGTTCAAAAGGAAACGGATATATAACTAAGCGAATAAAGGGCTATTCATCGGATGAAGTGGCTTTTACCCGCACTTTTCACTTAGCCAGACTTTCGACCTTCAACTCTCGGCCTTGATTCCGGCAGTCTAGCAATAAACGAAGTCAAAACAAATCAGAATCAGGAAAGAAATCAATACTACATAGGTAGTGTCAATAATGCATGAATGTAAAGAAATTAGGTATGAATATATCATACATGAAAAGATGAGGATATTGATTCAAACACCGTGTAGATAACATGTGGATATATATATATATATATATATATATATATATATACTCATCAAGACATCAGTGACGGTATGATTGTATGTATTTAGATTCGATATGTTGTTTTCATTTACTACTACATTCTATGATACTATAAGGCAGACACTCTAGATGATCATGATGAACACGTAGAATTTTCAAACTGAGTGAAATATGCCGGTGTTGACATTTTTTTTCTTATACTGTCAAAAAAACCCCAACAACCCCGCAATATAAACGTGGCATCAAATATCTTTAGAGTATCATCTTTCTTCTTTTCTTAATTTTTCTCACTCTGTCTAATTATGACGTAATTATGATATAATTCTTTATGATAGCATTCAACTATCAGTGGGAAAATCAACAAATAAAGAAAGAAAAAACCCAAATGGAGTCACTGAAATTTCAGGTTATGTGTAGAAATTCCAACGAGATACTAGTCGAGAACTTCCATGAGAGTATTCAGTGATATTGGTCCATTTTAGCTAAAGTGATGGGGAGATGTAGGTACTCTTTGGAAAAATATTTCGTTGTGTCCGTTTCTCCGGAAAATATTGTGTATTTTACCCTGATGCTCGCCAGGGTTCTGAACCCCCCCCCCCCCCCCCCAAAAAAAAAAAAGATTCAAAGGAAACACTTGCATTGTAATCTTGCACTTGATAACACTGAAGGAAATTGGGAAACGTGTTCCTTTTACCGTCTGAGTGCGCTTAAAACCCGATCTGAATGACAAATAGACGCGTATATCCTTTCTGGCGTCGTTGTTAAGAGAATTGAAACATAACACTTTTAAATCATGATAGGCCGATTCGCAAGAAGAGTGCATGTTAAGATTGAAGAGGCTCGACCGCTTAGATTGATAAGACAATGATATCATTTGTTGTGATTCTAATGGTAATAAAAAACAATGACATCATCGGCAATGATAACTCTAATATTCATGATTCCTAATTATTAAAACACTCAGAGTCATACCGATAATGATAATGGTAATCATTATGATAACCGCCATTAATGTTATCATTAATCCTACTTTAATTATCATAGCTTAAAATATGATGATTACGAAAATTGATAATATTGATAACAGTAATAACTATCAACTGTTATTGTCACCATTGTATCATCATCACCATCATTATCGCCATCATCATCACCGTCATCATCACCATCATTATCGCCATCATCAACACCATCATCATCACTATCAATATCGCCATCATCGTCACCATCATCATCACCATCATCATCGCCATCATCATCGCCTCATCATCATCACCATCATCATCGCCATCACTAATCATCACCATCATCATCGCCATCATCATCGCCATCATCATCGCCATCATCATCACCATCATCATCGCCATCATTATCGCCATCATCATCACCATCATCACCATCATCATCACCATCATTATCACCATTATCATCAACATCATCATCACTATCATCATCACTATCATCACCACCATCATTATCGCCATCATCGTCACCATCATCATCGCCATCATTATCGCCATCATCATCGCCACCATCATCGCCATCATCATCGCCATCATCATCATCATCATCATCATCGCCATCACTAATCATCACCATCATCATCGCCATCATCATCGCCACCATCACCATCATCATCGCCATCATCATCGCCATCATCATCATCATCATCATCATCGCATTCACTAATCATCACCATCATCATCGCCATCATCATCACCATCATTATCACCATCATCATTACCATCATCATCACCATTACCATCATCATTATCAAGCTCTAAAGGCACCAAGAAGCAATGTCCTTTCACACCAGAACTTGATGATAGACGGTAACCACTTAGTGAGAAAACTCCAAAAAATGGATAGCAATAACAACGGTGTTTTAATACTTCGGGGAAGAAAATTCCGTGAAGAATGAAAGGCTCCTATTATTTCGTTGTGCTCACTCAGAGAGTGATTAAAAGTTGGTTTTGGGGGTTCTTTTTCGGTCACCTTACACTATTTTTTCCTGTTACGTGATCGTTCACAGTCATAATCAATTACTAATATATCACCATCGACGGATCATCGATATAGGCCTATACTGATATCTGGCAGACTGTCTGCATATATTTCCCCATTACCGTCTGTTTCTGAGAGCTTGAGACGCTAAACTTTCGAGTTATTTTGGCCGAGAAAAGATATCAACCAATCATTTAAAGCAGTATTTAGACATTATATATATAGCAAGCATGGAGACTGAGTTGCCTAAGTGGGCATCATGAGAAATTTACGTGCGTGGGCTTGTCAGTGACGTCATCCTCACGCTGTTCTTTATTTGGGCATTGTTTGTCTCATTTCTCTTGCTGTTGAAAACAAACAAAAGAAAGGAAGAGGCTGACAGGGAAACAAATAACAACAACTCACACGACTCTATCTGCAGCTACATGCAATGGGTGCATTTTCTTGTGTTAAAAAAAAGAAATATCATTTGTGCTATTTGTTCTCCGGTAACTCTTAGTATTCAATTTGATGAATTCATTTTCTTGAAATAAAGCATACGCTTTCAAACAAACAAATAAAAAGGGAATAGAAAAGCCTCCACCCTGAACGGTACCTGCAAAGAGCGCTGCGCCTGGAGGTAGTTGACACGAAGCTTCCCGTTTGTTGGCAGACTAATCATATCTGAGTAATAATGTCTTCGTTTCAGGTATTTAAACCAAAAAAAAAAAGAAAGAAAGACAAAAAGATAAAAGAATCGACTCGCACGACTTCGATGATTGATGAGCGGCGATGAGCGAACTTGCGAGTTCACTCGGCGAGACCGTGGCTGTCGCTGGGAGGCCGAAGATGACGACGACAAGATTGATTTCGGCGCATCGAGTCGGAGGAATTCGTGAGAGCCATAACCCTCTCGGCAAAGAGACGACACGTTAAATTTAATTGCAATGAAATTGCGATGACCAGAGGGAAGCGGCATCATATATATATTTACGAGTAAATGTCACTGTTTTTTGTGAACCCGACTCATCTCTGAAACGAGCGAGACAATTTTCTAGTGTAGGCTATTAACAAATTGACAAGGCGTGATTTCACTCCTTTCTTGTTTATAACTTTACAGTGTTTTTGTCTTGTCAAACTCTTAAAATTAGATTAGCGTGACGGAAATGTAATGAGAGTCTGCTTATATGGGAAAAGTGTGTGTGTGTGTGTGTGTGTATGTGCGTGTGTGTGTGTGTGTGTGTGGGGGGGGGGTGTTAATGTGAGAAAAATTCAAATCCCTGAAATGAAGTTTGATGAAGAAAGTTCATAAGTTTGATCAGATTTTGTGTATTAATTTATAATACTACATGAGGTGATATAAGGTATTAATTTTCAACTTTTTAGTTACAACAATAATAGCAATTAAACTTGTGTTTGACAAATAAAACCTCAGTAATATGAAGTTTCCATTCGAAGTGAATGCACGAAGACAGCAATCATTCTGTATTCGGCCATAATGACTTTTCTATATAATTGAAAGGGAGAGTTGTTTATCGAATCACGCCTACTGCGTTTATCCTTTGGCAAGATAATTATGTATGTATATATATATATGATATATATCATATATATATATATATATATATACAAGGAAGGTTGCACAATATATATATATATATATATATATATATATATATGTGTGTGTAGAGAGAGAGAGAGAGAGAGAGTGTGTGAGAGATAGATAGATAGATACACATAATTGAATCCAAGATGGGGGTCTCTAAACAAATCGAATCACGCCTACTGCGTTTATCCTTTGGCGAGATAATTATGTATGTATATATATATGATATATATATATATATATATATATATATATATATATATATATGAGATTAAAACCTAAAATGGCATTAAAACGCTTTATCCTGGCGAGGAAAGCGCATGATTTAGAAACAAGACACCAAACAGGTTAGTCATCGCATTCTTCATCAGCGACCAGGATGCGATGTGATGTTAGATTAAAAATCCGTTTCTGAAGCAGAACATACACACAAGGGTATACGTCTGCTCCTGGTCGGACGGATTTCAAAACTAACCTGCTTGTGATGGAATGCGTCTAGACTGATAGTTGCTGCCACAGTGCATGGTAACCGCGCAGTGTGTCTGTGCGCGTTTGGCGTAGCAACGACGCATCCATGGACTGGTTCCCTCCACGAAGAGCCAAAGATGAAAGGATGAAATCAGTGTTAAAAAACATGACAAACATGTTTATAACATCATTATATATATATATATATATATATATATATATATATATATATATATATATATATAGAGAGAGAGAGAGAGAGAGAGTGTGTGTGTGTGTGTGAGAGAGAGAGAGATAGATAGATAGATAGATACACATAATTGAATCCAAATGGGGGTCTCTAAACAAATCTTTTCACCAAATTTTACTCTGAATTGTTCGAGGTTTTCTTTTTTTCCTTCTGTGAATTTTAATCAGTTCTTTTGATTTTTTTTATTCATTGTAATGATAATGATAACAATAACTTTTTTTTACTATGTCTCCGTTATCTGTCACAATGATTAGCTTACCTTTCATGTGCAAAATCAGCCATGAATTATAATGAATGATGTGTATATTTCTTAAAGTGATCATAGTTGATTATTTGTACCATACAGAAATAAAATGAAATGAAATGAAATAATAATAACGATAATAGTAATAATGAGAATAATCGGTTTCTACATTGATATGTACATATATTCAAGTAGGATAAGTTTCTTTTTGCCACGCTTGGAACATCTCACGTACAGATGTAAATATTTCAAATATCTTGTATTTAGGTGATGATATTGTGTTTATCATTGTACGTAAATTTTGTGGAAATGGAAAACTAAGTGAAATATATAAAATGAAATGAAATGTTCAGATGCTCCTTGATTGTATCAACTTCAGTTCAAATCTTCATTTTGTTTTAAGTCTTATGCATTTAAACGCATAAAACATTTAACCGATATAAAGTCACAAATCACAAGACATTCATCATAGAGACAATTTGATATACGTATAATGTAAAACGTTAAAATCTAGCACTCATCCGAAATTCTGATACTTCATTGAACATTGATACAAATATAAGACTTCTCAGAACACAAGTTGATATCAAAATAATTCAACATGATTAACAGAGGAAAATGAAACGCATCACTTGTGTTTTGTGCATGGCGTATAGATATGTCCACATAAAATGGAAGATGATAAATGGAATATAATAAATGGAATATGATCAATTTTTTGTCTAAAGGAATCAATATGGATTTTGGAAAACTACCTATCCCCACATACATAAAACAGACTGATGCTGTCGTGCTCAAGCTCATACACAATATATGCAAACATATGAATATACCGGCGCATCCGAACATCATGAATATACCATTCCCAGGGTTACGTGGTCACTGGGAAGAGAGAGAGAGAGAGAGAGAGAGAGAGAGAGAGAGAGAGATTATTATGCATGTAAATTCTCCTCCCTTGACACTTATCCCCTCGCAAGAAGACACATATCAATTCCAGAAAATGAGCAGGTTCCCCCTCCCTCATTTTCCCGTCATATTTTTCCCTCTTAAAGGAGACCTCAAGGTGGTTTTCAGACTTTACGTTTTGAGCAACTTTGCATTGTTTATACCAGGTAGAGAGTTTCGGAATTTATAGTGAGTGGGATGGGGGATAAGAATGTACAGTATTTAAAATGTAGAATTTAAAGTTTAAAATTGAGAATGTATGTAAAATTTATGGCCTAATAATCATAATGAACAAGGAGGATAACATGGCAGCTTCACCACAGGAATTCACGAGTGAGGGCTCAAGGAAGCAGAACAAAAGAAGAAAGCATGTATCAATTCTACACAGGTGGACTTGTTAAGCAAACTGTATCGTAAAGAAATTACATTGCTACATTTCTGAAATTTGTGAGCCTCATATGCACTTATCTTTGTTAAACTGTGTATTTTTTTTTTCAGAGCATTGGTTTCTCTGGTCAAGGACCACGATAAATTCCACAAATCTATGTATTGAGCTGTCGATTCATGTACTACGTGATGAGAAATTGTGAAAATTGTCTGGACTTCCCCTTTAAACTCATGGTAACTGTCGACCTGGCAACCATTTCATAACGATTTCTACTGGCGGATCACATTTCTAACGGACGCAAATCCAATCAGTAACGCTCCAGCGTTGCGCCTCAGTGCACCCTGGAACAACATCGCACGAGCGCGTGCACGCAATTGAAGGAGCTGTGTTTTTAGCTACCTGGTGCAAGCACGGAGCTACTGGTGCAAGTGACTTTGGTCACGTGTGACAAGGAATCTCGTCGGGGGAAAAAAAGCTCGAGAATGCGAAGTTTTACCGTTTCCGTCGCTTAACCCTTCTCGTTCTTTCTGCGTGCGGTGTATGTGAAGTTATCAGGAGGTGGAAAGAGGGGAGGGGAGATTTCAACACTGCATGCAGTTTGTGTGTGTGTGCTGATTCTGCGCTATGGCACGCAGCAATGTGCGGCCGAGTTGATAACCGGCGCGCAAACCTGCTGCAGCATTTCACTCGCATTTTGGCGGTCACTCTGTGGCGTCGCCTTGGGTTTTCTCAGAGTAGTCGTAGACCACCGAGTGTAGCTCAAATGGTGGGCGCCGTGAATTAATCGGGGGAAAAAAAGAGAGACTGGCTTGACTTTCATGCAGGGCTTACATTACCCATGCCTCAAGCGTGCGTGGGTCAGGCAGATTTACAAGGCGATGACGAGTTTACTGCTGGTGGACCTGCATCACAAACCGTGTTTGGCCATGAAGCGACCAGGCATCTTTCGGCAGACGACCCAAAATTTGCCTGTCTCATCTTACTTCCACGCTCTCCCCTACTCCAACAAATCTCGCACGCATCGCTGGCGCTGAGCGCCAAGTTCGACTACGGCAGATACGACCGTGACTTTCGTCTGCTGTGAAACACACAAAACGAGACAAAACCAGGATTTGACCTTTTTTTAAAAGCAGCTAATACAGAAGAGAAAAAAAAAACTCTTTACAGTGGCAAGACACAATGTCACGACTGTAGCTCTGTCGCACGGAATACAGATCTGACAAGACTTCTTTCAGGCACACACGAACTCCACATCCGGTAAGTGAATTGCCTGTTCACTCGATTTCCCGCCTTTGCAATCTGGGACGAGAAGCTTACGCGTAGATGCAACCAATCCAATGCGTACTATATTAAACGTAATACGAAGGTATATGGTTACTAATACTGCGTGCTCTTTGCGCTTAAAGGAATGGTCCTGTTCCTGTTTATGTGGCGTATCAGAATGTTATTTGCTAGTATTTGCAGAATACTTGATGAAATTGTGTTGAGGAAGGATATTATCAACATCCACGATGGTTCGTTTCACATTACAGGGTAAAATAGATGAGAAAATTACGAATTTAGTACATAGTAATTTGCTGCAAGAAGGCAAAATCTTTCCAACATCTATCATGATGACCGTTACATACAGAGCGCCACCTGCCGTTTCCATTGCAATACGATACTGTCTCTGCGTTTTGCGAGCCAAACTCCAGCCACCTTCCACGCCTTCCATTCCACCAAGCGACAGGCCCTCCTGACCCCTTGACCGAAACACATCTATTTTTAGGCTTTCCTATCACTCTGCGAGCTCCCCAAGGACTCTCGGCAGAATCTCTCTCCCCATCTCCCAACTCTCGCCGTACAGGCCTACACACACCAGAGAAACACACACAATACCCAATGCCCAGCCACTTGCTTCATTTGGTGTACGGTGGAACACACACCGGTATTGTAACCCCATTGAACGTGTTGGGTCGCCGATACCAGTATCCCTACCTACCTGGTTATGGAAATGATCTCAATGTCTAGTAATGTACAGCTCCATCCATTGAATACTATGTATCCAAGGTTGTGCCATTGGGTACTAAACTTTGTGAGTCCGAAGAAAGTAATTGAATGATTATGGCACCGACTGTAGATATTTCACGTATGTCTGTACTTGAGAACCACCGGCATCAACGATTTTATCATCTATTCGAACATGAAAGTTTGAAGACTAGACACACGTGTACTAGCTACTACACACACACAGAAAAAAGATCCTAGATGGATTTCGACTGAATTTTTGATGTTCAAACCGCCAGCTCAGAGATTATGTTTATGACTGTCTTGACACAGGCTTGATCAGCGCATGTGAGGCACTATTGAATAATCGCGACTAGCCACCCTCACAATTCCCAAAAGTAGGAAAAAAAACTCGATTGGTAACTTCCGATTTTTTTTTTTTTTTTTTGTCAAGACATTTCAGAAAGTATCCAAATAGATAGACGACGCCAATATTTGAAACGCTACACCTATATTGCAGGCTGCAGCTTCACACACATGAAACGAAAGAAGTTTGCATCAAGATTTCAACCTCCAAATGAGCCAAAATACATTAGTATAGACACTAAATTTTTATAGAAATTAATTGTGAAGTTACAGCCCCCCCCCCCCCAAAAAAAAAAAAAAAATGCTGGGGTGAAATTCAGGTAATCTATCGTCCGGTCATTTATTATCATTTTTTTAATCAAAATTTACCGCATACAGTCACTTCCCGTTACAACTGCCGAAAAAAAAGCTAACGAGCAGAGATTTGTTTACGTGAATGACCCATATTACGGGCAGGTATCACGGAGTACTTCCTTGGTATCACAACGTTTTGTACGTGAAGTATTTATAGAATATAATAGAGACAATACTTGGTTTCTTATCATCAAACGATGATTATAGATTTTGTGTTAATTTACTGTTACGGAACTATTGTGGCAAAGTCTGTATTGTCAATCGCGTCATGAATAATATGACTTACCTGCTTGACAAATGGTTCATTCTGCTTTATTCTGCTTGTATAGCGCGTGTAAACAAAATAAGTAAAAACGTACCGAACGCGATGTGATGAATCATTTGAATCAAAAATATTTTAATCAGAATTATTTTAAGTAAGACCCCCTGGCAGTGACTTGATTACATATTTATGTTGTATATACTTCATGGAAACTTCTAGTTAGAATGCTATATCTACTATCAATTGTCGGGTTTTTGTCACCGATGGGATCGTATGTTTTGTTCAGTATAATTATAGTGGTCGAGATTTCACTGATTTCACTGTGCATAGCATACAAACTGACTTGTCCATGCCATGGATCGAGCTACAATAGAGCTCCACCGGCGATATTGACAGAATGGAGTTATATGGTTCACAATAGGCGTTTTCACATCAGCCCGATAAAAATCCAAGCTCGAGATATTTTTTTTGATTTCCCAAGTCAGAAAATAGCGCGCTATTTCAAAACATCGGGCTGATGTGAAAGCGCCTATTGAGTCTTACTGAGCGTTATATTGTTATAAACAATGTATACGTTGGAGGCGATGTGATAGAACCATACACAAGTTTCGGTACGGAGGAATAAATGTTTTAATGAAGTAATTTTTAGTAAGACCCCCTGAAAGACATTTTATTTAGGTTTATTAATTATTCTTTATGGAAATGCCGTGTTACAATTTCAAATCAATGATAGCTTTTGTTACCAATCGTATAATTCGAGGCCGAGATTTTTGTTTACGTGAATGACCCATACTATACGGGCAGGTATCGTACGTAGTACCTCCTTGGTATCACAACGTATACGTGAAGTGATATAGAATATGATAAAGACAACACTTGGTTTCTTATCATCAAACGATGATTATAGATTTTGTGTTAATTTACTGTTACGGAACTATTGTGGCAAAGTCCAAATCTTCCAGTGATCCCTGCGGTCACTCCAAAATGAGTGAAAATGAACATGTTCACTCGAAATTCACTCCAATTTCACTCTAAATTCACTCTTTTTTTGTATTCACTCCTTCGAGAGTGAATATTTTCACTCAATCTTTTTTTTTTAGAGAGTTATGTTTGATAATAATGTGAGTTATGCGACATACATTTGTAATTGTCAATTGAAAATCAACGACACTGCAATTACCGGTAGGCCTGTAGGACTTGAGTTTCTGAAATTCAAAGTTTTTTCTTAATCATGTCTTTTCAAAGATGGAAATAAAGAAATTAGTACATTGAATTGAATTACAGAAGGAAAATATATACCATTTATTGGCTGGTTCCTTGATTTGGACTGCCAAATCGGTATGTTTAGCAACCAAGGGTCATCTCTGTAGGTATGTTAATATTTCAATCTCACTGCTGCTTCTGAACTGTATGAAATTCATGTCCGAAATCATGCGACAAAATAGTAATAATACACGTTTCCATGAATGAAATCACCTTTTTTTTTTAATAGCTGTGTCTGATACACATACAGTCACTTCACCGTTACAACTGCCGAAAAAAAAAAATAAGAGCGGGGATTTGTTTACGTGAATGATCCATATTACGGGCAGGTATCGTACGTATAGTATCACAACGTTTTATACGTGAAGTATTCATGGAATATAATAAAGACAACACTTGGTTTCTTATCATCAAACGATGATTATAGATTTTGTGTTAATTTACCGTTACGGAACTATTGTGGCAAAGTCTGTATTTGTCAATCACGTCATGAATAACATGACTTACCTGCTTGACAAATGGTTCATTCTGCTTTATTCTGCTTAGCGCGTGTAAACAAAATAAGTAAACACGTACCGAACGCGATGTGATGAATCATTGAATCAAAAATATTTTACTCAGAATTGTTTTTGGTAAGACCCCCTGGCAGTGACTTGATTACATATTTATGTTGTATTATACTTCATGGAAACTTCTAGTTAGAATGCTATATATAATATCAATTGTCAGGTTTTTGTCAGCGATGGGATCGTATAATTATAGTGGCCGAAATTTCACTGATTTCACTGTGCATATATAGCATGCAAACTGACTTGCCCATGTTTAGTGGATCGAGCTACAATAGAGCTCCGATGTATACCTATAATACAAGTAAATTCGACAGGATCATGCTGGAACATTCAACTCCCTAGCAGTTATCATGATGTACATCTCTCAAACACCCCACAGTGAAATTCGACTGCAAAACTCGAAATATATTGACAGAATGGAGTCATGGTTCATATTACACAAATCTTACTGAGCGTTTGTTATAAACAACGTATACATTGGAGGCGATGTGATGATCCATAAAAGTTTCGGTACGGAGAAATCAACAATGTTTAATCAAATAATTTTTAGTAAGACACCCTGAAAGACATCTTATTGATTCTATAATTATTTAGGTTTACATTATTCTATATGGAAATGTCGTGTTACAATTTCAAATCAATGACAGCTTTTTATGTTACCTATATACTCACGTATGAAACAAGGTGTCTTGGCTCATCTGCAGGTTGAAATCTTGGCTGTACATGGAAGGGTGCTGTTCGTTATTCCGAAGGTTCTTTATTCCGAAGGTTCGTTATTCAGAAGGTTCATTAATCCGAAACACACAAATTCCCTATACCTAGAGGTTGGTTAATCTGAAAATGAAAAAGGGTTCGTTAATCCGAACATTTTTGTAGCGTTATTCAGAAGGTTCGCTATTCCGAAGATTTTGTTAATCCGAAAATGAAATTCGGAATAACGAACCTTCGGAATAACGAAACTTCGGACTGAAGAGCCTTCGGAATAACGACCCTTCGGAATAACGAACCTTCGGAATAACGAGCTGTAACCGTATGGAAGACGATGCCGTCAAGCAAAAACTCTTGTCAATCTATCTCCACAAGCAAAATCTGTAACATGCAGTGACCATCATTATCACAAACTGTACAGTGTTTGACAGTGTTGATACAGAGATGTGTGTACATGTGTATTTGTTGTAAATTTTGAACACCGCTTGTATTCGCGTGTCTTTTCCCATTCTTCAGAATAGAACTGGAAATTTGAGTAATTTCGAGACAGTTTTACGTATATATATATATATGTGTGTGTGTGTGTGTGTGTGTGACGGAAGGAAAACTTGCAGTATAGACGTTGCAGTGATGTTCAGTCTTGCCTTTATTCCCCAAGCTTTCGGCTGTTTCACTAGCCTTTTTCAAGGGCTTGATGAGACATAAACATAAAAGCAAAATAGCAACCAATTTGCATGCATTTGAACAGAAACAGAAATAGTAATAACAAGAGGCCTAAATATATATATATATATATATATATATATATACACACAGAAATGTAATAAGAAAATTGGTCTGCTCGACATCTTGATGATAATAAGTAAAAGAATTAGTAGAAGAAGAACGCCGTAAAAAAATAAATCATAGATCTTGAAGATCTTAAAAACGGAGCATAGCTCTCAAATACTGAAAGGCAAGGTCACACTCTTGAACTGATGAAGAGTGTGACCTTGCCTTTCAGTATTTGAGAGCTATGCTCCGTTTTTAAGATCTTCAAGATCTATGATTTATTTTTTTACGGCGTTTTTCTTCTACTAATTCTTTTACTATATATATATATATATATATACATACATAAATATATATATATCTGTATATGAATATACTTGTATACATGTACCTACGTAAACCACACCACATATTTGTTTTTTTCAATCACAATTCTGACAGTGCTAAACAATGTATCTTGTTTGATGTGGAAAGGTAAGTAGTATAAGAAACAAGCCTTATAATAAATAATGATAAATCTGTTGATCTTATATATTATAACATTGTAATATTAAAAAAAATGCGTGTATTATGGTAAATAATTTTCACATAGTATAAAAATACAACGATAGGCCTACAGACTGCAGCAATTCTCTTTAAATTAAATAGCAAGTCTCTTTTGGGCTATTTTGGAGGGGAAAACTATAAAGTATCAACATGGAGACAATTCGCAAACCATAATACAGATGAGACATTGGTGTGAACTAAAGATACATGTATCATTTTATAGAAATTGTATACATCACATCCAACTCATTTCGGGCATACACAGATGCATAGATGTAAAAGACAGTGTACCAAAATTTTGTGTAGGAATAAGATGTCAATATATTCCTGAAAATCCGGAGATCAGGAGGTCGTAGGTTTGAATTCTTCTCGATTATGTACATCCATTATTTATTTTGCCCAATATACTTCAAAAACACTGATCAGATTTCTAATGCTTATAAACGTCGATGTATGAAAGGCAATTTTTCAATCGGATGCAGTAAGACGAGGGCTGAAAATGTGCGGCAGCACACCTCCCCGACCATGGATTACATTCAAATCTTTTCCGACAATTCTGATGTAAAAACTGAAACAAAACAACACGGTAAGCCTGAAACTAAGGTCAGAAAGAGAGAGAGAGAGAGAGAGAGAGAGAGAGGGAGAGAGAGGGAGGGGATATCTTTCCGTTCACAGTTCCTTGCTGAAACATGAGGTCGACAAAGCTGTGAACTTGACGAACATAACGAAACAAGGTTGATCTTGTCAAGGATTACAAACTCGGTTCTAGTTTAGTTCAGTCTAGTTTTATTCACCATCATTCAAGTACAATGAAGTGCAATAAAAAGACACTAAAAATAATTGAATTACAAAATAAATGAATTAGAACAAAACAAGAAGAGTTGATCTTGAAGGTGAACCCTACATACATATTTTCATATGCTTTATATTCCCTGGAAGACCATTTCAGTTGTGGTTATTAATCAAGTTCCCTCGATTGTTTACAGTTAGTTTCTCGTCAGTGTATAAATTTTATCTTGCAAGTGCTCTGGATCGGCATCTCGCTTTAAAATTATCCCTCTTGAAGCTAACCGAGCTAACCAGTATCCACGATTACTGCACATTATGACCTCGGACAGAACCGGAGATGGTGATATCGGACCGTACATACCAACAATTCAAGGGAAATGTAAGTACAATTACAAGACGAAGTGTCAATCACTTTTGAAAATGAATATTTCTGTGATTATTCTTATCAACTTGTATAACAGCTAATGAGGCCAATGTGGTTGCGTGAAGTAATTAATGCACTTAACTTTTTTTTTTCATCAATCACAAACACGCAGTTCGTGGTATTAAAAAAAATCGAGGCTATTGCTAAACAAAACAGCTAACTCCTGGAATTGGTATTGCTGCTTGAAATTGTTGCCTTTGTTGTTACCGTTTTTATATCATTGTAATGATTATCATGAATACTGTACTATTATCATCATCACAAATAATTTCATTCTCTATATAAGTTGTCATTGCAAACCTCCTGAGAACCTCTGTTTTGATTGAGGAGAAAATATGTTTTGTCAAGATTATTTTGACGATGCTCATAACGCCAGAGTATACGTGGAATCCGTTCCAGTTAGTGCTAATGCTATCGACAATAATTATCTGATATCATTTGGCTCCCAGCCATTAGCCTCTTCACGATTCGCGAGATATAGGCATATAGCACACATACAAAAACAAAAAACACCAATGACCAATGACCAGTAACAGGAACAACAACGATGGCGAGACATAATACTAATAATGTGAATATTATACAAAAATGAATTACACTGATAATACTGAGCAGTAACATGTGAATTATCATTATCTTCGGTTCGACAGTGTTCTTCCCAGTCGTATTCAAAATATCACCTATAATAATTCCACGTCAAGCATATCGCTGTGCTTGAAAGCGCAAATTTAAACTTCTCTCTGCCATTATTTTAAAGAGGTGCGAACATTGCCTGTTTGTTAATAGCAAAATTTACATACTTACCGATGTAATAGATTATCTATAAGAAACTTACGGTCGAGCCACATATTTGCAAAGAAAATTCATACAGGGATAATTCACAGGGATAATATGAGAAAAGGAAGAGAGAAAATATACCTTCGACATAAAAAAGGAAATGTCTGAAAATCAAGCTTATCCGAGGTACTAAAAAGGACAGATTACGAACATCTTGAGGGAATTTACCAGCAGGCCTGTACAGCGTATTGCACTACCAAAGAAATTAACCAGCATACATGTAAACATGTGTGTATACAATGTGTGAACTAATGATTGATCGTTGAGTCAATGTTTTTACTGTTTGAACGTCACTGTACAGTGTAAATTAGGCCCTACGTCCATGTGACGGGGGATGGGCATTCAGGGTAATATCTTTGGAGTGACTGTTGCGTAATGTATACTGAGTATAATAATATATTTTGTATCGTAATTTGTTGTAATTTGTTCAATATGACAATAGCAATAATAAACAAACACACAGCCTAAATAAACATGAAAAATAAGTGAAAACGCGCTGGCATTCATTACCCATCTATACACGCCTATAGGGGGATTCACACGTATAAAAATTACTGGGTAACAAAACGAGAAATTTGTAACCCGCTAGTAAACTGAGTTCTTTGCACGAGTGGACAAAAACCCAACAAAGCGCGGTCAGCAGCGCGATGCTAAACCCAAGAAATCTTGCTGTTATTAGCGCGCTAATCTTTGTCCCGCAGATACGTGTGAACGGTCGACCACAAAAACTCGAATCTTTCATATCCCATCATTCATAGCGCACGCCACAACGGCGTGCACTCGACAATGTATGTGAGGTTCAAGAACAATGCTTGTAGTTTTATCGATTTATCGATAGGCAATTAGCGAGTTACTAGTATTTCTGTCAGGGAGAAAGGCTGCAAAAATAAAAACAGACAAATAAAGAAACACACAAAAGGCCCAACAAACTCTAGTTTCCGAGCGCATATAGTATACTCTGCTAACCAATTAATTTGGAGAGTGTCGATTAACTGTTTCAACAAAAACAAAGAAAACAAATAAAACAAAACAAAATAAAAACTCGAGTTTCGGGGAGCTTGGTAACCCGCTATATGGTACGTACAAACGCGGCTACTAAGTAACACTCGTGGACCTTATACGTACAATTTCCTTCATAATACCCTATCAGTACAATGATACAACATGCGCTTGTTCACCCGGATCGTTCGCATTCATGATCATGCATGTCTTGATATTGTGTTTACTATCTTTCCAGTATGTAGAATATCTACGCGCCATTAGCCGGATCCACACGTATAACAACATAGCGGGATGACGACCCAGGATGACGATTGAACTCCAAATCTCGAGATTTTTCCCCCTCTTCACGCGTTTGCACGTACCGACAATAATATTTACGCAGCTGCCACACAGTAGTGTGATGTTGTCATTTCCCATTATTGTGATGCTCGCTTGAATGATGGAATATAAAATCTGGAGATGAGTAGGCCTAAAGTATTTTCGGTCAGCCGTTTACGCGGTCACCGGGAGCAAATCAGCGCACTATTTCAGAAATCAAGTGCAAGATTTGTTGGGGGTACCGTCGCGATGCTGATCGCGCAAATTAGTGGGATTTTGTGTGCACATTCAATTGCAAAAATCTCGAGATTACGATGGTCATGTAAATCTCGAGATTTGTATCCCGCTTTTTGGCATACGCGCGAACCCTAATAGTGGCTCTTGTGTTTGTGGGGATATAGTTGTGTGCAAAACTTAGAACAATGTACAGTACACTGTATTAAAAAAAAAAAATACGGCCTAATAGTACACCATGATATAGTCTACTGCCGATTCCACAGCAGAGTAGATTACCAAAGGAACTGTTCACACAGTTTGAACAACCACCGTGGATACTCGCTGTGATGCCATCAACGTCGTTCCCCAATGTTCAACTCTTTAGACAGGTGGGCAGTGGTAGCAGCGGGCCAGATGGAATGACAGGCCTCGGGCTGGGCATGGTTTTCGCCAGGAACGTTCAGGCTGTGAAGGGGCTCAGCCGAACTTCGGAGAGGTGGAGGAAGAAACTTTTCAGGAGAAAGACAGATGGATAAAGCGACTTGTCTCTGGCGATACTTCGTGGCCGGGAATAGAAAATCGGCATGTCCGAACCTCTCCGATTTCTTTAGTGCTTTTGGTTTTGGTTTTGTTATTTTGTTGAACACATCTGCCTGTGTAATAAAGAACAAAACACAAACATTTTCTTATATAATTTTATCATTACCATGGTTCCATGAGTAGAGATTTTCTTCAACTAATATACGATTCAATTGCACATCCCGTAGTTTATGTACCAGAGTAAAATGATATTCACACAATGCCTTCCATTCTGACTAATAAGAAATTCGCGGAATGAAAATAAGCGTCATATAGGCCGATATAGGCCTTACGTGTTTTCACATTCTACCAAAAAAACCCCCACAAAACAAAATAAAACAAAAACACAAACACACACACACACACACACACACACACACTCACACTCACAATGTGAAAAAGAACAGGTCACGTTTGTTGATATATTTATTAGAATAACATTACCTTTGTTGACTGGCTTCCAATGCGCATTCCTGTCTTTTCTCGATTTGCTCCTGAGATCTATAAAACAAAATTGATACAGTGGAATTAGAGATTCATTCTTTTTTCACGCGTAAACGTATATTGAAAGAGTAACGTCGGGCCATACAACGTATCTCATTGACTACCATGATTCATCGCAATATCCCGCATTCCCTGTTAATGGAATCAATTGAGTTTTCACAAGTTAATTCCGAGACAAACTTGAGTTTTATTTATTCATTTATTTTTGGTGTCCTGTTCGGATCGCTTACAAAAACGTTCAATTCGAATTTTGATGGCCCGAAAAAAGAAATGTATCGTGGCCTACCAATGAAAGGAAACATTTTTTTTTTTTCGACACAGTTCTCCGATGGAACCGTCAAAATATAAACTGTTTAGAAGTTTGGTGGTCTGATTTCATTTTCAGAGGTCCCGAGAAACCACTAAAGTGCCATTTGAGATGTAGAGTATATCCATAGCCTACTGAAAGTGTAAAAGGAAAAGACATTGGTTGCATTCATAACCGACAATCTATGAAAAATTATACACGCATTGTTCCCAGGATGAATCCCTTTCGAGAAAAAAAAAATACATCTGAAGATTTTTTTTTTCTCAGAAGGGATTCATCCGGGGAACATAATCATAGCATCCTAAAAAGTTTTAGAACCTGACATCAAGCTGTTCTCACTGACTGTGTTAACAAATTATGAAATGGAAATGGAATTATGCAACCTGCAAATCATCTTATAGCTTGTCAAATTACAAAATCTATTTCATATTTCCATTTATTATAACTTTTATTCAGCACTTCAAAGAAAAGGGCACATCAAAGCAAACAGCAATTCATCATGATGGATCTATATGTACGATCTACATAGATGGACAAAACTGACACAGGGAATGAACAACCTACAGTCTTCTACGGCATATACATGTAGAGTCTCAGTCAATTTAATAATAACAAACAGTAATTGAAGAGCTTTGAAAACAAAAGCAAACAAATCAAAATACAAATCAAAATACATATAAAAAAGTATATAGGCTACTACGCAGAGAAAATTGAATGAAAATGATACGCAAACACACGCACATTATCATGATGCATCGGACCACTGAACCTCCGCCAAACGGCCAGCGTTAGTCGTTATGTTGCAGGTATTGTATACTTCATTTTTATGATTATGATATGACAGATTAATTACATCATAAGGATGAGCTATGTAATATGATGTAGAAACGGTTATTATAAATAGGAGCTATACTCAAAGGTAGGGAAAAGAAAATGACACGACGAGGGTGTAATGCTGCCGCGCCATTGTGTTCCCCTGTTTCTGATACTACCTAGTAGTATACAGTGTAGATCATCCCCTTCCAAATCTCATGTAAACTATAGGCCTACTCGACAGAAATTATGATCACCCCTTACCCCATTCTCTTTGGGCACACATTATTCACTTTTAGAATTAATAACGAATATTCCTTCATTTTTGACTAACGAATCTCCTTTTTGGAATAACGAGCCTTATTTCGTTTTTGGATCGATACATATAATCTTGAGAATACATTTGTACTATTGACGCTTCAGAATAAGGAAATTTATTTCATTTTCAGATCAACGAACACTCGGCACTAAGGGACCCTACTTCATTCTCGTTTGGCCGATTACCCCTTGCGAATTTCATTCAGAATTTTTTTTTTCTGAATTACACGCATAAAACCTTGAAAATCAAGGTGAAAAAATAAAGTAATCAAGTCTTTTGTGGGTCATCCTATACATACATCTTTTCTAGCAGGCACAGGATATTCTTCATGAGATACTCGTAAACTTCAAGCTCTCACATCATGCACTTACGGATAAAGATGGGTCGGACTGACTAACTTCTACACTCATTGCCTGTATACTCACTTTTTCACTCAGGACATCGCGAGCTGGGGTCGGTAGATCCAGGTGTCGCGTCGGTTCATTTCTACGGGATGAGTCTTGTCCAGTTTCAATAATCGCGATCCCTTCGTTGTCCCCTACGCCTCATTTCGAAATATTCTATATTCTTTTGCGAGATTTCTGGGTCGGAGACGTATGTGTACCTCGTCTTGCAAAACCTAACTGTTTCAGTTGCTCTCGAGTCGGAATCGGTAGAGCTCTATACGCAGCATCACACCGACAAAAAGAGACTATGTGCCCTCAAGTAAACAAACGGAAAGACGCGACGGCTGATAGCGCAGTGCGATCACAGAACTCCACGCACACACGACGTGCGTACAGGTCTGCAAATGTGCCATGAACCCCCATGATTACGCAATATTCCCTCGCCGCGCCGTCTCTCTCCCAAATTCACGGAGGTGAAAAGGTCAACCTCCCAGACCAAGCCGTGCGGTACACATCGCTCGCGTGTGCGGAAGATAACGGTTGAAAAAGCCCCAAGCCCAATGTAGTCAAATTCAAACGGTAGAGGGAGGTAAGGTCGTATCACGGGGGAAAGTGTGGGTCCCACACTTTTATCGGACGACGTATTTTTGCATTTCTCAGCCATTTCTAGACCAATTTTTGTCAAACAAACTTTGAATTCCCCATAAATTTCCATGCTCTTTCATATTTCACAAGTAGTTTCTCATTATCTTGCCAAAAAATTTCATCCCGACGTGCCATCATCAACCAAAACAGGACCTTCCCTTTAACTGTGTACGTATTAGTGACATTGTGCTTTTGTGCTCCACTTCTCAGCCCGGCTCTCAGGAGCGCTACATCCCTGGTACGACGTGAGGAATCATAGTATCTGGCACATCTCACTCGAGCTACAGATGTCACTACTTTTAGCTCTCGGTAGAAAAAGTGGTAATGTTTTTCAGGAAAAAATGTGCAAGACATTTACTTCAACTTTATTTAAAAAAAAAATCTCAGCATGCTCATTATTGCAATAGATTAGATATGAAGTAAAACAAGCTTTCTAGTCTTGTTTGAAATAGATTTTGTTTAATGGTGCATTAAGGTATTTGGCTACAAGTATATCTTTCTCTCAATCGATATATTACAAAATAAAACTTAAAGGAATCAAACAACACACAGGCCGAAATCGAACAAATTCCTCGAGGCAGTTAGATAATGACAGCATTTTATTTGTTAAAATGTCACATTGAATGTTACGTTGGGTCTCTATGACAAGACGTTATCGTTTGATATCGAATAAGTCACGTTGCTATGGTGATATCTTCTCACTTCTAACATCATTTGTTAATTACGTTTTATTCAAAATATAATCTCACGCGAACTGAGCTCAGCGTAGAAATAAATCAGTGTCAGGGATGACGTAATTGTGATACGAAATATCGTTATACAATGCCTAAAAAGCGAAAGCATCCATGAAGGAGAAACCGAAGAGAACCAGTACATGAAGAGTTTGTTTGCAAAAACCGATAAGTCCATATTTGCCAAATGGAGATATTTGCGATTTAAGGTCAAGAAAAATATAGATAATAATAAGAAAAGTTTTGCTTCTTTTGACCATAACTTCAAAAATATGCCTTTGTAGTGACCAATATATCATTTAAAAGGTATTATTTTGTACTTTATGACAGATATCGTACTTCAAAATCTTCAAAAATGGACTTATCGGTTTTTGCAAACAAACCCTTCAGAGAGCAGGGGAAGGAAATAATTCGACGAGTCCAGGTTTAGGATTTGTAAGGACTCGGTGATATAGGGGAAGTCCAGCCGATTTGCATAATTACACATCATATCGTAGGCCTACATAAATCGACAGCTCCATGTTTAGATATGTGGAATTGATTGTGGTTCCTGGGCAGAGAAACCAATACTCTGAAAAAGCTCAAAACATAAGAATGCATGAGTAGAAGGCTCACATAACATATTTCAGAAATGCAGCAGTGTAATTCCGTTACAATACCGCTTGCTGAACAAGGTCACCTGTGTAAAATAAATGCTTTCTTTTTTCGGCTTCCTTGGACCCCCACTCATGCATTCTTATGGTGAAGCTGATATGTCATCCTTGTTCACTGTGATTTGTTGTACATTTTAAAAGCATTCTTATTCCTTATTCCAATCGCCATAAATTCTGAAACTCTGTACCCAGTGTAACCAATTCAATATATAATTGTTCAAATGCAAAAGTCTGAAAATCATCCGGAGTTCTCCTTTAAGTCTCGTAAAACACATGAACATAACGATATGCTGCACACGCTCATGTATATGCACAAATACAGACACAAACAAGATCTGTGCCGGAGCAAAGAAGCATTATTGCTCTAATTATTTTTCTCGAATATTAATGAACGAGCCAGTTGCCATCTGCCTGAACTGTGCATATTTTAGGAAGAGTCACGTTGAAAACCCATGTCTTTGAAGAGAAAAAACATAGTGAAATAAAATTACTAACGTGCCTTGCGGCCGTGGCATTAGAGTGTAGGGCGAGCGTTGCCTCTATTACTCTACATAGACAACTATTTTAAGGTGCCCGTGCGAAGTATTTATAGCTGCCCGTGTGAATGACAAATGACTTTTAATGCAAACGGTCATAAAATTTCCATTATTCCTTCCCATCCTATCAATGCCCGCCTTATTTTTATCTCCTTTCACGTTCAGTCAGCACGAAAACAAAACAAACTAAATAAGATGTTTCCATCTGTATACACCTCCGCTGTCACTAACTTATCCAGCGGGGAAGTAAATTATATCACCCACTAGTTAAGCATTCCCCCTGATTTCCCACGAGCGTACACGTTGAAACACGACTAAAATGCATTGACATTTATTCGCATTATCTATGTGGATGCCACCCTGAAAGATAAAAGATGGAATATATATATATATATATATATATATATATATATATTTGTCTATTCTATTCTATGTATATATAATAATCTAAAGATATTATATCTATATATATAAATATATATACTTATATATATATATATATATATATATATATATTTGTCTATTCTATTCTATGTATATGAAATAATCTAAACATATGTATTTATATATATATATATATATATATATATATATATATATATATATCTGATAGTGAGAGATAGAGATACAGAGAGAGAGAGAGAGATAAACAACCCACACCTGCCCAGGCAAAGGGAGTTGTGTTGCGAGTCAATGAAAATGGTGTTATGACTGCCGGAAGGTGGTATCGACAGGATCGAACTTAGCGAATAGCAATGGATGACATAATACAAGCGAGAGAAATAGAGAGTGGAGGGGGGAGGGGCACCAAAACATGCCTATAGGCAAAGGTAGTATAATAATTTATGATGCAAGTCGATAAAAATGATAATATTATGATTGCCGACAGGTGGTATCGACAAGGTCAAAATTAAAGGATAGCGAGGGAGAAGATTTCATAACATGCAACCACACACACACGCACACCCATGCATGCCCTAGCGCTTTTATACACTTGTGCATTTGAATACACGAGAGAGTGCCGGACCATGTCCGTTGACCATGTCCTTTGGCCATTCCATGGGCGGACGACACTTGTAGTAGATAAGTCAAAACGGGTTTTCCCCTCATTTTAATTTATGTTCTAATTATTCCCGTCAAACTTGCCTGTAAGAGGGCACCAAATGTCATGGGTAACCTCAAGCAAGGTTTCAAATTGCAATTTAATTTACAAATTCATGCGTAAATGATTGTTTAACAACGCCATTGTACCAAATTGCTGGCAATTTAGAAAGAGGCCCTGAAGGCAGGTCTTCTATTTCGTTTCTTTGCCGAAAATAGAAAATTCCCGCAACGACTGTGAAGGTCAATACCATTAGAGAAACTCCACAAATGTACATCCTCCTGGCTCATAAAGTGATTTAGTATGCGTATTCCTACCTTTTGTGAGCCTTTAACACATAATATATATATATATATATATATATATATATATATATATATATATATATATATGTGTGTGTGTGTGTGTGTGTGTGTGTGTGTGTGTGTGTGTGTGTGTGTTTGTGTTAGTAGCGCCGATGGGAATCTTGTAGAGTTATTTGTATTCAAATCTCAAATATGAGTCTACGAGACTGTGAAGAGCAATAGTAGTAGATTGAATTTGAGTTTGAGTTTATTAACAACAACAAATATCTATATGAGAATATGAATACATAAGATACATATTTTTGCATGAGCATGCGAGTATGACAGTATGACTACGATAAACAAAGATTCGTTGACAGATATAGGTACATGCATACATAATCATAGTACATATATATTTACCTTGATTGCTTAGAAAACACTTTGTTAAAAAGAGAACTAAAAGTTAGTACAAGTGCAAGTAGAGAATGGATGTTCGATAGATTTTACGTTAAAAAATCAAAACATAAATACAACAACAAAAATTGTGAATTTAGTTCAAAATAAACTAAACATATACTTTATCATCAACCTTTGAAAAAAAACTTTTTCGCGAAATGAAAACCTTGTTTTTGCCTCTCGAGTACATTGTGGCAAACGATTCCAATACTTCACTCCTTTACTGGGTGTCATGAGTTGTTTTACATAATTATACAGAGCCTTAGTATGGAGCGTTCTTTGCCTCTGGTTCCATAGATAAACTATATAGAATTTTATCATATCGTAATACAATAGACAAAGATGATACTGCAAGTACATGACGATTATAAACACCCAATATTTCTAGACTGGTGAATAGTGGCCTAGAACTTGCTCGATATTGAGAAAATGTAATTGTTCTCATGGCCTTTTTCTTTGCCAGAAATATACAAGTTAGCATTCAAGAAATATGTAGCATGCCTGCTTTAACAATATTTGATTATCCGGTTTAAAACGAAATATATCTTATTGACGTTCAAGTAACGTTATTCATTAACGTATCAGTAAACATAATAATCTATCGGTTCGTTATGAAAGGTGAACTGGTGAGAACTCTAATGGTATAATTGCTCTAGACTTCGTATCATCAGTCTTTAGGATGTGGTATAAGGGCGCGGAGCGTGGCTTTTTGGAGCAAATCTAGCTGTTGTATGCTATAGTGAAATAGATTCATGTGTAATTATTTTCGTGGCATACATATGTATATAATTATCTCTATCTATCTACCTTTCTATCTATCTATCTATCTATATTTACATTTATATATTTATGTGTGCATACATACATAATATACATATACATATATGTGTTATACATCAACTTTGTCAATTTTCATTTGGCTGAGTAAATGATGATAATAATAATGATAATTACTATATACAGTATATATACACACTATATATATATATATATATATATATATATATATATATATATGTGTGTGTGTGTGTGTGTGTGTGCACATATACATATTATATTAAGAGAGAGGGAGTTTTGCTGAATGTGAATGAATTGACAGCACTACGTGGAATGCATGTAATAATAATGATAATGATGATGAAAAAAAAAACAACCAACACATGGATAGTTCATGACGATCCATGTAATTCCATGAAATAAAAAAGAAAGAAGCTGCTGTGATACCAATGAGATTCTGTCGTTGACGTTTTTTATAAAGCTCGATAACAAAATATATATTGCAGAAAGAAGGAAGTGCAATTTGCAAAAGTTATGCGCCTTTGTGAAGGAAAACGCGGAAGCGGCCTTCCCCTAACATGCCTAAGTGGTAGGTGGGGCGTACGACTCTTTGTGAATCCCCTTCTCACTCATCTTCAAATCGCGTGACCCGAAAGATGAAAATGTTGGTGATCACTTATTATTGCTTCCATATCTAGCTAATTGACTACTCAAAGACTCTATGAATTTGCTTCTCTTATTGTGAATCATCCATACTTTGAATTATGGTAAAAGATAGTATGTCATCAACTTTTTGTTGAGTTGTATGTTCTATGCTAATCTATTTCTGCATTTTTTTTTTAGCGCAACATGAACACAGATATGACAATGAAAGACTCTACATGCAATCCGATGTTGTGAACAAATTTTCTAATAAAGAGATAATTTCTGTACTTAGTAAAGAATATGGCTTATAATTTCATCAGAATTCCTAAGATGCTTTATAAAGTATGATTTGAAATGTCATTGTATTTTCCAACGCAGGACAACCCCCCCCCCCCAAAAAAAAAAAAAAATGACATGAAGAGTGCTATTGGAGGCAAAGTGTGGCTACGATCGTGGCCTCGAAAAAAAGGTGTAAACATAAACCAGAAAATTTTATGGTCAAAACGAACAAGAAAGAAGGAAGAATTTGAGAGTCTGATCAATGTGCTGATATGAAAGTCGGAAGTGCATGCGCCCTACACAATTACATTCTCGAGCAATTGTCGCGGATGTGCATTCAAAACATTTTCGTCGGTCGACCATATCTGCGCCAACAGGATTCGTGCTACGACCTGAAATTTAGAAATTTCTCGTCTTCAATGCTTGATGGGGTGCCGAAACATTATCCCCGAAATTGGAATGCGAAATCGAATGAACACTGGGAATATTTGACCAGCAAATATGAGATAGGATCGCGAACAAGGGAAGATTTTTTTCTAGGAGAACTGGAGGAGGAGGAGGAAGAGTAGGAGGAGGAGGAGGAAGAAGAAGAGGAGGAAGTTGTTAAGGAAGGAGATGGAGAGGGAAAAAATCATCACCGTTCTCCTCCTCAATCCCCTTCTTTTCCCCTCCTTCCTCTCTTTTTGTGTTTTACTTTTTACCCTTCCTTCATCGCTGTCTCACTTTCTCTCTATTTCTCTTTCACGGTCTCATTTGTCTCTCTCTCTTTCTTTAACACTTTTTCCATCTCTCTCTCTCTCTCTCTCTCTTTTCTTTTCTGGCTATTATATTCGACAAACGTCGCCCGAAGCGGCCAGCTGCTTGTATCAGTGGAAAAGTGACTACCCGCTCTCAAGTGTTTAGGTCGGTCTTAAGTGATGTCTTCACTGTAATGAATACAAGGAACAGATATTGCCGTGTTCGTAGTAATCCTTTAAAGCTCCACTTCAGCTTTTCCGCTTCCGCGTTGCCTCCACTTTTCATCCGAGTATGACTTTTGGTTTGAGAATGGCGTATCTCAGTTTCGTTTCTACTAAATCTACTATTAGTTTTGGCTGGCTATAGATGCGATGACGATTTTGCTTTCTTGCATTAATTCCCGTGAGCTTTAGGCATCTTCGGATTCTCAACAACAACAAAAAAAAAAACAAAACAACAACAATAACGACGACAACAACAACAGATCATATTTCAAACTAAACAGGAATATCATGATATGTTATCAATATGATGTCGTTTTAATCAACAAGAGTCCGGTTTCTCTTCTCCACCCTTATATAAACGTACTGTTGTATTGATTTGAGACCCAGTTTCACCTAAGCGTTGCCATGAAATCTAGAGAATGAAAAGAAGAAGAAGAAGCACATTAAAAAAAACAACAACAAATGACAACCTCAAAAAAAGTCATCATGGTTGAGTCATTCGACATGTAACAACCACATCACAACGTTATTTTTAAACTTGACTTGTCGTAAATGCTAACATAAACTAGTTTTATATACATGTATATTCTTTGTAGCGGCAGGAAGTATTATTTCCATGTAAATCGGTTACCAAATAGGGGTCCCACCCCTTGGTCGCCCTCAAGAAAAGTACTGTGTTTAAATAGGTATGGCACCCCCAAATCCCTTAGATAATCCCTCTGAGGAGAGGGGTAACATTGTGCCACACCAGCAGTTGGCACATCATCCTTTGTGAGGCAAGGACCACTTGCACCCCAGCAGAGATGTGTAGTGAAAAAGTCTGTGAAGTCAGGGACGGATAACAGTCGGTAAGTTATAACTCTGTCCAAATTTCTATATATTTGAGATGTGGCTGATCAAAGGCAGTTGCACGAAACATCAAATGTTATAATTTAGTCAATATTATTGTCTGTATATAGTATCTGTGTTCCTCATGCACAGAAAGGTTACATAGCAGAGGAGAAAATAAGAAGAAAGACATCTCGCAGATTGATATGATTTGTTCAACCTTTCTCTAGTAAATATTGATTGAGTATATGAGTGATTTAGCTGCTATATCTGTTTGCAGATATATAGGCAGAATCAAAAGCTATGATATGTCTTATATTGTTGCAATGAAGTGTCCTACTGTAGATGTAAGTTTGCTCCGGATACTATATGAAATGTGAATTGGCTTGCAGGAGCAGAGTGCAGTATATAACAAGTGCTGTGTGAACAGCTCCTAGCTGTAATCTCAGCTTTTTACCTTGTGTGTGAACATGACAGTATGAGTCACAGTGTATTGTATATAGCATGCTGTAAGAACAAAGAGAATACGATGCCCAAAGTTTGATACAAGTTCAGGTGTATGGGGGCAGTGTAGGTGGACAATGTCATTGTCCAGCCGAGAGGCAGTAAAACCCTCTGTACATAAATCGAGATTAGTTTAGCTTTTCAGACCCAGTTACAGCATACTTTGCTTGTGGAGTTGGGTAGATGACATATATCTTACAATTTAACTTATGACGTAGTTGTGGTATAATGAAAGGATTCTTCATTATGCACTGTTTATTTTCTATGAGCATATAAGCTCAGATGTAGTGAAGAAAAAGGCGAATTTTACCTTCCTATCGTGTTATGGGTCTGTGGTGTAGAATAGTTCACCTCCTATAGAAGTTGTGTAGGAGCATCTTAATTGTAAGTGCCTCTTCCAATGTTTGGGTTTGTAGCAGAGCAGGAAGGGATTAGCTCACTACGAAAAGAGGTCTGAATGAACAGGCTCTTTGTTTTATCACAGATTTACCTCTCCTCCTATGTTCTGTACCTTGCTTCAGCCTTCTCTCTCTCTCTCCCTCTCTCTTCCAATTAATCCTTCATTTCCTTCTTTATTGCACTATATGTAGTGTACTGTGGAAGTTGTTATCTAATTTATGCAATGCTGGAAGAAGCTTGCAAGTTTCGATGTTAGTGAAAGAATACACTGACTCAGTTGAGCCAGGAGCATTTAGGCTATGTATATACCGTGCAAATTGTATGTGCACTGTTGAATAAGGTAACAGAATTAGTTGAATTGAAGAAGAAACAAAGAATTGTAACAAAGTACAAAGAATGCAAACGTTATTATGTATTTGTATTGTATTTTTTCTGTTCACTTGCAGTGAACCACGCTTATGTGCAGCCGATGCTTACACATGCCAGCTCGATGCTGCTAAAGAAGAACGCCAATAAAGATGCTATTAGTGTTTGAATAGTAAAGAAATTGGTGCCTGTGATCATTGGGCTCGTCGAGTGGAGAGTCTGATTGGTGCACGCGTGCGTTTGGACTGAATCTTAACCACTTCTGTGTAGAAGGCTCGCTTGAGTGCGAGATAACGCTACATTCTTTTTTTCACAGAAGACGTCTTGTAGGTGCAACCACTTACTGTTCGGGTTACTGTTTCCGTTGATGATCTTTTTCCGATGGTTCGTTAATCCGAAAATGAAATAAGATTCGTTATTCCAAAGTTTCGTTATGTCGGAGGCTCGTTAATCTGTAAATGAAAAAAAATACGAACCTTATTTCATTTTCGGATTAGCGAACATTTATTGTATTAACGAATCTTCGGAAAATCGAACCTGCGGAATAACGAAAATTCGGGCTGAAAGATTTACACTTAGAATATAGTCGAAAGTTCTGAGCTCCAAACCTACCCCTCCATAGCCTCCAAATAGTCAAGATGTTCAACCTCTTACTCCCCCTTCTTGACACACTAGGTGTAATAAATTTGCAGCTGACAAAGCTTGGGTGAACAGTATGCCAGAGGTCTTTAGAGAATATAAATGCTAATGCTGAAGAGGCTACCATGAAAAGCTTAACATTATAACAAAGGAGACGTGGACTGGCTAATCCAAAGTGCTCTACTTTGATGACATTTTTTACTATTTTTAGGAGCGCTTATAACGTACAGCTTAAAAAAAAAATCAATGCTAGTCGGATCAAAGAGGTTTTTTGTAGGCATAGTAGTCATTGTGTTTTTCATTGGACCACTATCTAGTGTCGTGCCTTGCTATTAATGATGCGAAATAATTTCTAGACGTGATCTCCTCTTTCTCATTGTCGATTCATCTGAGTTATCGCACTAGGCAACGCTTTCTAAGAAATGTATTTTCTAGGAAATGCGTTTTCCCGGAAACCCAAGTCATCAAAGGGTTTAAATGTTTACATCTGAGCAATTAACACAAGCAGGTGCGTACATGTGTGTTGTTTCTTCACTCTACTTAACTGATGTATACAAATTTAGCGATATTTTCTCCCCAGGTAGTAAGTCGTATAGTAATAGATTATCTAATAAATTGACCAGTTAATAAAAATTGTATTACTTTTGAAACAATATTTTTATGACATCAGGAACTTGTCAAAATTATCACCTGCCTAATGGACGCCAAATAATGAAATCTATATTCTCTAAATCATTTTATCAATCGATCAAAATTTATTATACCATAATCGTGATTAAAACAGAGATTCTTTACAAAGGTGCTAAAAATATTCATTACATTAGGTTTCAGCATACTGATGTTTTTACAAATATTATACTTTGATTTAATGCCCTGCAAATGCAAAAGAAATGAAATATAATCAAATTGCACACCAGGTGAATTACAACAGGCCGTTACCACGTTACCAGATGCTCAACAACCGCCATAAAGTTTTATATCGACATCTATATCTAATCAAGTGTATGAACTGGATAAATCACACAAAAAGCTCTTTAGAAGTCAAGGAAAATATAAACGTCTATGATTACGTAAGAATAATAATCGCCTGCCTTTTTGTCGTAATTCTGTAGTTAGTGACATCGCTACTCTTGTCAACGTTTGGTGACTATTTAATCTGTCTTTTCATAATTTAAGCATGCAAGTGGTATAAAAACTGATAACAGTCACTTTTTCTTTTTGCCTCTCTCTCTCTCTCACCCTTACGTGCGTACCAAATCTTTTTCTTTTTTTTCACTCTTTTGAAACCGTTTGTGTTTGCACGTATACCACTGTGTACATTGAGTCTGCTGCCTTATTTTGTGCTTGGCTGGTAACGCGATAATCAACAAATCGAACTGTGCAGGAGGAAGAAATAAAAAACACGCAAACAAACAACAAAGCCACTAACATATATGCAAACCAAACAAGAAGAAAAAACAAACAACCCTAAACTTTACCTGCAGACAATTGAAATGGCGCATGCAAACTACACCGACAGGGAAAGCATAACATACTATGACATATATAATGTCTAATAATATTAACATGAAAGTATATGATTTATTTTATATGATATATATAAGGGCAATTCCGCAGTTAGGTGGACATGACATGGATAAAAGAAATGTGCCTCTTTATCTTACTCTTTAATTTAGGTATCAACTAATGCCATGGATGTTCACCAATCACTAAGGTCTTTCAAATTCAGTAGAATTTATTTTTCGTATTTATTGATTTTGCGAGATCTAAAACCATCATTTAAAATGTACATGTGGGACTGGGGATGCTGAAATTCACTTAAATGCAAATTACAGTGGGTTGCTTTGAAATTTTTTCCTCAAATTTTTGCTAAAAGGTAAAAGATGAATACATTTAAATACTCCAGAAGTCATGTGACATTTTGTCAATTACAGAAGGGTGAAATGACCTGCGGAATTACTCCGGACAAATGTAACGTTACTAACCGTAACGTTACTAACCATGCATTTGGGGGTCTAGCTAATGAATTATCAGTCGAACTGCTAAAAATATTTGCGTGAACATTTGTCATGATGCCATAATTGAAATTAATGCAACACTTTGTTTGAAGTAACTTGAAATTTTGCACACTTTTTGTTACAAGACATTGATTTTTTTTTGTCATGTCCTTTTTTCGTAACGTTACTAACCAGCCCTTTTAGTTGCCATAGCAATTTTAATATTTATTGGATTGTGCTCATTCTTTTCTATATCATAGACCTGGGGAGGATGAACATGTTTTAACATGATTTTGACTTGAAATGAATAAATGGTGATTCAGCAGTAAAAATAAATATCTAAATTTCTTTAAATGTAACGTTACTAACCGCGGAATTGCCCATAACGTGTAATATGTGATACATTATACATACTATAAATTATGTGATATGTAATATGTAATACATAATCATCAATAATATGTGATGCAGTATATATCATACTCGATGGACACATTTTTCTCTTTCCTGGAAAAGAGCCGTTATTTCATGGAATATTGCTTATAAAAACCACAATCTAACATCTTTTCCACATGACTGCTTAAAATTAACAAGTGCGCATGACTCCCTGGTTCACCTCTTCCTAGAATCTAGGCAAGTAGTAATCATCACTGTCTGAATAAAGCATTGTGTGCCATCGCGGCATAATAATTACAAATAATAATCTTCTCATTATTGTCACGAACGTTTCCGTAGGCACTGTTATCGTAATGATTACCTCGACCATAATTTACGAGTCAGCAATGAGCTCGATAATAAAAGGGGGAAATGGCTGTTTAAAACAAAAGTGTTTTTTTTTTTCCTGTTTTTCTTTGACTGTTGTCACATCTTGAAATGCCTCGCAACGGAAACAATCAGACGGTGCCTGGGACGTGCATCATAGGATGCATGGCGGTATTGCGGTATTTGGGGCATCAACGCTGCGAGATATTCGAGAACGCAGCCGTAACCGATTGTATCTTACACCGTAATGGGGCCGTGACTGATGACTCGCCACTCACTATTTGCCGGCTTCACGTCCATTTTGATGCGGTTTTTGCTCAGTGCGTACGTCGACTCAATGAATTTGTTGTTTGTAGGATAAACGTGTGAGCGATTCTTAATTTGTACACCCGTGTTTGTCTTGCGAGCGAGAAGATATATCGCTTTCCTAACATGCTTTTCCAGAGACAACGAAACAAAATGACGCGTGGAAGAAATGAAAGATTGCAGGTATTCAGAAAAAATAAATAAATGCTTTCCATTTGCGACATTTCGGGTGACTGTCGATTTCAGCAGGACGTTGTGAAATTGCGGTTTCCTGTACTCGCGTGTGCTTGCATATTCTCTTGCCTCAATATCTGCGTTTGTGTTGTAGGATAATGTTTGTGTTTGTATGTCCGTCTGTCTATGTGTGTAACCATGGTAACTGGGCGGTTTTGTTGCTTTGTTTAAACTCAATCGACTCGTTATTTACCGTGCAGTTACAGACTGCGTCAGTGTTGTGACTTATGTCTCCCGTTAATCGTCTTTTGATAGAGCGCGACTGAGAGCAGAATTGCTTAAACAGGTAAATATTCGAATTATGGTACATTAGTATTAAAAAAAAATCGAAGTCCCGGCTAAAATTGAAATATTGTCTGTTCAAGTGATTGTCGATGCATTAGCGTTTCTTTGCTTATTTCATTAACTTTCTTCAATTTGCAAGAGATATTGTTCAGTGATGTAATGATGACGTCTTTTGTCTTAACTTGGTTTCTCTCTTTTTGATTTTCGTACAAGTTATGAATATACATCTGCATATTATATATATAAATATATGTATATATATATATATATATATATATATATATATATACATATATGTGCAGATGTATATCATATAGGCCGATATTCCGACCTATATAGTTGCTCACAGGTTTTAATGCATTACGAAGTCAATATCTTATTTGTATCCGAATTTTCCGTTTGTATAGATTGTGACGGACGAGGGAAGAGAATAATTGAATGAAAATGTTTGTTGGTGAATACGGGCGTGAATGTGTAATCATTCGTTATGGTGGTGTCGCTGATACTTCCGCACCACCTGCTCGTTATCAGAGATGTATATAAGAAGAGATAGATAGAGAGAGAGAGATGTATATAAGAAGAGAGAGGGAGAGATATCTATATAAGAAGAGAGATAGAGAGAGATGTATATAAGAGGAGAGAGAGACAGATGAATATAAGAAGAGATGGAGAGAGAGAGAGGCAGAGAGGAAAATAAAAGCAGAGAAGGAGAGAGGGATATAGTACTTTCAATGAAAACAACAAACTGCTTCTACAGGGTATATATAGATATTCCATCGAGGAGAGAACAATATCTCTTTTTTAACATGTTGGATTCTCCGCTCATAACTGAATTAATGAACGTGTTATATACTCCACTTACGGGCGCGTGAAATAAAAAGCCGAAACACAAAATATACAGGAGGAAAAAAGACCAAAAAACAAAACAAAACAAAAAACACAAACGTAGCAACGTGCAATGACGGGAAAGAAAGGCGCCAGAGAAGAGAAAAATTGCTGTCTCTGAGGGAGACGACAGCCAGTCCAAATCTGATATACTCCACAAGATTGTGAATAACATCATCTTCACTTTGAGATATCCACTGAGGATTATTCGCTCTGTCTTCCGATGGCGGTAAAGTCAGCCATGTCGTTTCCGATGGCGGTAAAGTCATCCATGTCCTTTGCGGATAATCCACTCTATGAAGTATCAAGGGATTTAAGGAAGGAGAAAAGGGAAAGGAAATACTCATTCTAGCCTGCAATATGAAATATACAATATATTTATATACATATATATATATATATATATATATATATATATATATATAGAGAGAGAGAGAGAGAGAGAGAGAGAGAGAGAGAGAGGCAAACATGTCACTCCATTGTTATCATTAAGTTGTCAACGATAAAACTATTCATAGAAACCATTTTCTTTTAAATTTTATGTCTGCAACAAGCCTAGGATGCATTGCATTATCTTTTCTCTGCAAGTTACAATAATTTGCGTCTGTGTGTCGCTAGCTTTCACAAAAGAGAAAAGAAAGAAGAAGGAGAAAAGGAAAAAGGGAGAAGAAGATCGAGAGAAGGAAAACAAAGACAGAAAAGAGAGGAAGAAGAAAAGAAGAAGAGCATTCCTGAAGTGAAATGTGCCCCTGAAACAGACAGCGCTTGAGCATTCAATCGAATTGGGAATGAATCTGGGCGAAAATGAAAGAACGCTTTCGGGTTGCGAAACCGGAGAATTATCAGGATCATGCTCGAGCAGGACGTCCTTGATGGCACATACACGGGTAGTTTTAAACTCATGTGAAATGTATATATGCATGAGAAAAGCGTGAGAGAAAAACCCTGTGAATATTGCCAACGCAACATAAGCCCATGTTGCATGCCACTTAATTTTATTCTCATACATCAATTCGCATGATTATTGGAAAGCTGCGTGATAGAAAGAGAGAAAAAAAGCAACGATTTGGTGAAGCAGGGAGGGAGGGGAGTTATTGCTTTCGCGTCGTTGCGCTTGACATTTCAGTTCCATTATTATGTCATAATGTTCTCCAACAATATAATGTTCGAAGAAAGAAGAAACAAAATCACATCGAGATAGACGATACATAATTATGCACGCAAGGGTGTGTGAAGGATGGGCCATGGTCGGCCAAAACATCATTCCATAATCGTTCAACAGCACAAGACTAAACACAGTTACACAAGCACACAGTTACACATCCTCTCTCTGTCACACACACACACACACACACACACACACACACACACACGCACACACACACACACACACACACACACACACACACACACACACACTCACATACACATACATTGTTGCATTAAAATGAATCATTCATGTACATCATTATCCCAGCATGATATATGGGAAGACCCCAGAAAATTCGGATACAAATAAGACATTGTCTTTTTTTTTTTTTTACTTTTTAACGCATTGACGATAAAAATGTTTCTGTGTGTTTTTTTTTTTGTGTGTACAAGTACACTGCGATAATGTCATATGGAAATATCTTATATTCATGCATGTTCATTTACATACATCTTCTAGCAATTTCCTTTTGTCTGTAAATTTGTCACATTTGAATTTCAATTTTAGAGTTTATTTCATTTTTGGACGAAACATTTACATTTCACTTCCTTTGATAACAGAGAATAAGGTAAAAAATGTAGAATGAGAAGACCATACAATATTTGTGGAACCTTATAGTGATTATACATTGTGTTAAAAACTGAAGTGGTCGAATAAAGTACAACATTGCGCAAAGTGCGAAAAGTGGAGGGACCCACTAAAAAGGCAGAGCTTGTAGAATGTGGGCCCCTCAGCATTACACAGATATCAATTATGATACATTCGCAAAATGTTTATTATCGTTTACAACCTCTCCTCCTCCTTTTCCCAAAAGAGAAAAAGACACACTTGAAACAACACCAAAATCATCCAACTCCGCTTCTCTTATAATTCCTAGATTCACTACAATATGTAGCACACGTGCCTTTATCTATGCTGCTCCCACCTTATGGAATAACTTACCTTCAGCCATAAAAAAAGTGTTCTTCATCTGATTCTTTTAAAAGCAGTTTAAAAACTCACCTTTTTAAGGCCTCTTTTTGATTACTCATTATTTTGAATTTTGTATGTTCTTTACCTCCTTCACTTTCTCTCCCTTCCGCGCCTTGAGCACTCTACTGAGTGGATTTGGCGCTATATAAATCATATCAATTATTATTATTATGAAATTATTTTGTCAATGCTTCTTGCTTTACACATATATATTCACATCGTCAACATGTATGCAATATAGTTGCAGGTGTACTATGTCGACGTACAGGATAATTATACCTGTAAATGTAATACTCCCTTCAATGAACACGGCCTTAAAACAAAAAGAGCACTCTCCTGTAGGTATAATGAATCCAACATCCATCATGTCTAGATGTGGAGCGCAATAGAGAAAACACAACCTGCACAGTCCTGCCGATTAACATAGACAGAAAATTAATATTTCCATCAAGGAAATGAGAGCTGACATCTCCCTTTAACACGAAGAGACCGACTCGCCACTCGGCCTCGTACGTGAGTATCTACGACAGGAGTGTCAATACCAATACGCTATCGCCACGGCTACGTACCTGCGCCCGCAGGTTTTACGTGCCCGATAGAAAGTGGAAAAGGAAATGAAGAGGGGGGGGGGGGGGGGGGGTGGAGATGGGGTGGGGAAGGGGGGCAAAAGGCTGACGGCGGTGCGCATAGTATTCCTTCCCTTGTTGCCATCGTTATGATGCAAATGTTAATGGGTAGGCCTTACCATAAAAACCAGGAACCATGTCACAAGTATGGGAAGAAATGGATTCTCGTTTTGCAGGGCTTCCCTTATTGCAGAATGGCAGGTCGCGGGAGAGAAATAAAGTTAATGTTGCCTGAAATGGCGACCATGGGATACCAGCCTAGAAGGGTAAGCACCACATAACAGATACCGTAACCCTTCGTCTTCTTCATCCTCTTATAGTGCTTTCTTTTTAATACACCATCGCATAAAGTCATTCATGGTCGTAGGCAAGCGGAGGGGTGCAGTTATTACCCTCCGGTGGAACTTTGAAGCCTCCTTTTGTCATTAGGCTCAGATGTAAGATTTTCGAATAATTTTAACCAGTGATTGAGAAAGTGGGGTCACAATTCAAGAATTAATGGTTTTTTTCTCTACGTGCAACATAATTTAGATGAATAACTAACATTTCATCCGTGGCAATTGGTCATTTCAAAATTTTTCATGTATTCATTCATTGGTCAAACTTTCTTTATAAGCACAAATTACCAAATATTTTACCAAGAGTGTGCGCCACACCGTTTACTTTCAATAAAAAAAGCAAAAGCTTTCTAATATGGGAGGGGGATACCCCCATCCGCACAACCCCCTCCTCCTCTCAGGGGAAAAGTTCCTGGATAAGCAATGGCCCTGCGAAGCCATTTTAGCAGTATGTGTTCTGGTCGGAGATTACCCCTCAGTAATCATGATGTCTCCAGCACCCTACTCCAATCTTTACGAATTGCGGAATTTTAATATTGCCATAGTGCCGTGATGGCGCCCCATTCGTGTATTTTTATCAACACTTCATCAAATGGAATGTTATGCATATTAGAGTACGGACGTACACACACACACACACACACACACACACACACACACACACACACACATATATATATATATTTTCACATTATATCAATCAGATAATCCATATTTATTCACACACACACATTATAATGTGAGACACATCAGGTTATAAGTTGCAATTCTTACAAGGCTTTTTATTCTCAAAGCTTTGTGTCAAAGTTTGTGTTTTTGGTCCATTATACCTGTAAATTTGGGGAACATTAAGTGTTGTTCGAGAACAGACTTCGGCATCAGAAATTCTCTGGTGAATGTTACTAATCTTTGTACTTTTTTTTTTCAGAAATAAAAGTTTACAAGGCTTAAACCACATCTCTATTATGAAAAATCAATGATTTATTGTTCTGACAAAAGTGTAATCAAATTGTTAACCGACCGACCAATATATTTGTTTAATACCAGTGTAGCATACACATTGACTATTTTAAAATTTTGGGATCATAACCGTGATCAGAGCTGAACTAACATTTTTTGTTGAATAACCTTACTATGGCAATACACTTAACATGAGTTTTTCTCGGTGAAGACCAGATGCAGTATTACCGAAAGGGGTTTCCGTATTCCATATCCTACTAAGCACAAATTCAATGATTGATTTTTTCCGCATCTTAGAATCAAATCACATTTGAACATTCTAGCCGCACAGACCACGAAAGTTTGCCGGGGGCGTACCCGACCAGTCAAGCAATTCAATTGCGCACCGTGCATTTCCATCACTCGCCCAATTTCGCGATGTCATCTGAGTCTCGGGAATTTAAGTGTAACACAAAGCAATCCATATTCCCGCCGAGCTTGCCGGGCATGGTAACCACCTCTGCCTTGGACATGGTGTGCCTGATTGCTGCCGTTTGCTGGCTGTTACTGATACACTTTTCGGCGAACCTCAAGGGGTTAGCTTTATCCGCCCGTTTTGGGGACAGCTGAGTTGACCACATCACCGGAGACTGTATGCCCTTGCTCTTCGTGATTCATGAGATGTTTAGTGAGATAATTGCTTTCTTGATGGTTTGTTTGTGTGTGCGTGTGCGTGTGCGTGCCCGTGAGTGCATGTGTGCAAATGCGTTTTGATTTAGACCGGGCAAAGCTCTCATGCATGCAAATAATCAGACCAAATTAGACCAAGGTAGACCAAAACCATTACACTCTAGTCCTTTAATTTGATCAAACTCCTGTCAGAGGTCCTTAACGAAAGACTCCGGTTTTGTCACTCAAAGACTTCACATGTTTTTCTTTATACCTGCGCCGAAAGAAATGAAGTTCTTCTAGATCTATTAAAAAAAACATGACTAGCCCTCAAGGGAGGTCTACATTGTAATCCCCCATATCATCCAAGCCTAATACATTTTGACAGGTTTTTATAGCTCACATCTTATTTCTAGAGTTATTTTGGAGTCTGTTGGCATGAAAAAGTTATAGGTGATATCCGTTATTCCGAAAGTTCGTTAGTATAAAAATGAAAGAGGGTTCGTTTTTCCGAAGTATCATTGTTAATAGAGTTTGTTGTTCCGAATGTTTGCTGATCCGAAAACGAGAAAACGATAAAAATGGACATATAATGTATACATATTTCAACATACACATATGAGATACAGAAAATGGAGCTAAATTAAATAATTGATAATTTGTCACTAAAGTGATGTTAACAAAGTAACCAACAACCCGAATAACACCATAAAAAATCACTCACAAATACACACGTACAAATACTCACACACACACACACACACACACACACACACACACACACACACACAGCACATTATGTACATATAAAAGGCAGTGACAAACACCTTTGAAAGGTGAAAATTAGTATACTAATACTGACTAATAAAAAGAAAGATCTTAAGATGTGTGTATGCAATAAAACACTTTGAAGTGCTCTAATCGTCCGGATATACCTCTCCACTTTTGTCTCTTTACACCAAAGAGCTACTAGGTGAACTCATCTAGAACTACATGTATCTCCCTTTTCAGACATGGTCGGTTCAAGATGCATCAGAACACAGTCTGCCGTATGTAAAGCCACATCATCGCCATCGCTTTGACTTTCAAATATACGAGGCCCGGGCGAATCCCTGCACATTCTCTTGGCATTGCATCGAAATTCCTCTTCTTGCGGCCCCAAACCCCAAGCGAATTTACCGGAGTTGGGAATGAGAAGTTGACTTCAGTACGTTCTGAATAATTTGTCATGAGGTGAACATATATAAAGTCATTGGTCACAGTGCATGTGGAAAGCGTCTTGGACTTGAAAAAGGTATGAACAAACAATCGACTTGTCATGCTTGTGCTGTAGTCTAATGTCTGTAGAACCACTCTGTTGACGCAGACAAATTGTTCGGTTTCTTCAGCACTCGATTTTTCGTTGATGTGAAGTGTTGTTAAACCCTACCCGCACGTTAATAGTTCATTGATATTACCATCAGCCCCAGTAATTCGAGAAGTTGAGAACTCAATGCAATGTACTAGAAAGCGAACAAAGGTTCGAAGTAACACTGAAAGAAAACAAAAACAAAAACGAAAGCTCCGCAGTAGTTATGGCGTCCTCGAAAATACAATTGTTTGTTTGCTTGTTTGTTTGTTTGTTTGTTCATTTCCATCTAGAAGATGGCTGGATAGCCCATATTCAGCTACGCTAAGCTGGTCTTCCATGGGGTCCAGTTGGATGTGAGGTGGGACCACTTTACCGGGTTAAACACCCTGCTCTTTGCGATGAATGTATGAAGCGGTATCTTTTACGTGCATGAGTTGTTACTCTCTCATACACGGGACCTCCATTTTATGTCCTATCCGAGGGACATAGTGTTTTGCCTCTTGCTAGAGGGGACGGTATGATTACACACAACATTGCTCAGTCCAGACTCAGGTTCGAACCCGGGCCCTTAGGATCGTAAGGCAGACGCGCTACCGACTGAGCAAACTCACCGCCCAATCGTTTCCAAGAGGGTGGATTCACCTTCAGTGATTCAAAACTACACCATCACAGCTGATCTTGAAGTGAGGATAAGTTAACCCTTTACGTGCCACATTACATGACCTGTCAATAGGTATGTATGACTATTGTGAAATTTGCGCACAAGAGACCACTCGTTCCCTCGGAAGGGTTAAGCATGTCTACTGCTCCTCATCATCAAACATCCGTGGAGTACTTTACTTGGCACAGGGAGAAAGGCTTTGGGCTCACAAACGGGAGGTTGTGAGTTCTCGGCCAATCTTGCGCTTACATTGTTGGACACGATTTTCCTCCTTGCGCGGGTGTGTTAATGGGTACCTGGCGATGTTGGTGTAATCATAGCAAGGTCCTCAAGAAGAGCCGTCGAAACGTTGAAAGCCCTCCTTGGGACAAACAAGAAGATATCAAACGTGTATACTTATAATATGATATTGACTGGCCTCGAGGGAGATACCAGAAAATGCGGGCAATATTTATCTGGTGAAAATATGTGAATACGGCTATACACTATGATATAGATCAAGCCACGTACATTTAACTACCTGTAGATCATCACCAACATGTCGAATAACTGAAAAATTGTTCATCAATATCATTCAACTCCAACTTCAAAGAAACATATGTAGTTGTAACAGGCGAACAGGCAAACATCTGAACGCTTTTACGCTTTATTTTTGCTTCTGTTTTAGTTTGGAGAGTTGTAATAACTGATGGTCACTGTGCAGTTATTGAGCAGAAATGGACTAGTCAGTGTTTGACGCGTAGTGCTGCTGGAAGTGGTCGACCTTGTATGAGTTGATTTATCGGCGTCCTTCTGCGGTGCGTGTAACCGACACACAGCGACGTCCTTGAATGTTTTCTCTTCGTGGTCGATCGGAATGTTTACATGTAAAGTGAATGGCGAAACCCGGAAAAAGCAAAATACCAACGAATATTGACTGCTGGCCTCCACGACCCTGCAAAATACCAACTGCTATTGCCTCGCAAAACCACCTCGTATAGGTAATGATATACTACATTCCCCCCAAGAAAGCACTTCATTTCATGGTATACTTATACATAACTGACTTTTCATGAGTCAAATTTTTGGGTGAAATGTGATTCCTTCTCATTTTGTTTTTCTTCATGAACAGCTATGGCGGGGACGTATTGGCCGCAATGGCAAATTTCAAAGAGATGCGTGAGCTGCACATGTAAAATGGTTCTGACTTACGTCATTTCTTTTCAAATCAGTTATGCTCTAGTCGTGAGCATGCAGGGCCCGATATTTCTGGACCTTAATGTAGTTTACCGCCTGCACCGTCATTGCAAATAATTCGGTTCGAGCATGATTCTACCAACTCATGTAATCTAATTTGCTACTGTATATGAGCCGGGGTTCTGTAAAAGAAAACTTGGTCCAGCGACATACATTGACATTTTTGTAACGCTTTTAACTCGCTTATACGATGTCTGCTGGGCAGATTGTGTGCACAAGTTAGTGTGTGTTCATGCCATTGTATGCACGGCGGAGTGTTAGTGTATTTGCTACGCCATCACTGTTGGTGTGTGTATTTGCCTAAGGAGCGAGTTGGTGGTATGACCGGGGATTATATGGCTGGTGGTTGGCGGATGACGAAGCTGTATTTATAGTTGCGAAAACGCAACGAGTCATGTGGTTTTAAAGGAAGCTCCACTCAGGGTATAGAAGGTGGACGGTGTTTGCATTTTTTGCTTAGAAACTTGCGATATAAGTCGTCCTCTATATTAGAATCAAAATTTTTATCGGGATTTTTTTTCTTTCATTTATTTATATCGCGAGTGTAATACAGTCATTTTTCTATTTTTCAAAAACAAATTAGATGTAAAGTCGGTACAGTCAAACATGACTCAAGTTACATAAATAGTTTAATGATAAAATGAAAAGATGGCTTGACTTTAGTTGTATTTACGATAGAGGAATGAACAGTGATCTGACTGAATTCTGGTAGAATGTATTGGTGGATTTGGAAAACGGTAGGCTGCCGTTTATATTGAAGCGACGACAGCCTGAAGAAAATATAAATATTGTATGTAGGCCCTACACAGCGAAAGGAAGGAAGATTATCCATTATTCTGGCGTTGTGTTGTGTTGATAGGAATAGATTATTTGGGTATAATGGGGGTGGGGTGCCTGCAGTGAGTGCGTGTGTGTCCTGGAGCAAGCGGTATGCCTTCCTGTAATAACTAAGTCTGAATGTGGTCATTGATGATTAATGGTGCTGAAAAGGTTCAGGGAGCTTGTTGACTTAAGCTATAAAATGCCTGAAAAGTTTCGTGATGGAAATAATCAGGTATCAGACTAATCCTCATAATTTGGTATGATATGCTTTTCATGATGACCTTGAAAGAAAAAGAAGATGATATGCATAATTCAATTCGTTCGGGTATGGAATTCCATATTGTTATCTGGTCCGTGGCGTAATAGGATAGCTCTATAGACAAGGAGATAATCCGGCATTCGACTAATAGAGCCTCCGATCAGTTAGAGGCACATTAAGATAGGTGTATAACTATATCCTCCATCTGACGCTTGAACTCTTTTGCAAGATCTTAGTTTTTTTAGTATCAATTTAAAAAGATACAAGTATTATTTGAGTTTTAAATATTAAGACTTTACCTCTTAAGTGGTTACACTGTACTTATTCCGCTAAAAGCTGAAGGAATGCTTTCTTTCTTTAAGAAGTATTTCAAGATGCATTGCTCGTTTGCTGTTGTCATTGTTTTCATGCCTCCGTCACGAAGTCTATAGTCAGAGGCATTATGTTTTCGGGTTGTCCGTCCGTCCGTCTTTCCGCCTGTAATCTTGTGGACAGCGTAACTAATAAACCGTTTGAGGTATTCTATGCTTGAAACTTGGCAAGTACATGTCGACGAAGTTGTGCCTATCAACTTTTGGGTGAACATGCTCAAGGACAAAGGTCAAAGGTCGAGGTCAAATGCTTAAAATTTCATTATTTCCCTGGAGGTATTTTATTGGAAACTTAGCATAAACCAGTATTACCTGATAAAGATTTTCTAGAGAAAGTCTTGGGCCATGAAGGCGAAGGTCAAAGGACAAGTTGAAATGCTAAAATTTCACTTTTTATCCACATCTCAGAATTGATTCAAGGTATCTTCATGGAACCTAGTACATATGCATGTACTGCCTAAAAATGATTCTCATTGGAATTTTGGGGTCACGGAGTCAAAGGTCAAGGTCAAGGTTTCAAAATTTCACTATTTTCCTCATATCTCTGCAATGCCTTGAATGATTTTCTTGAAACTTAGTGTATGTATCACCAAATGGAGATTTTCTAGGAATGTTTTTTTTTTTTGGCCTAAAGGTCAAGAGTCAAAGGTCAAATGAAAATGCTAAATTTGTTTTCTTTCTCCCGAAGTGGCTCAAGGTATCAGCATGAAACTTAGTGTATATTAATTTATCCATGTACTACCTGTCAATGATTATCTTGGGAATGTTAGGGTCTTGGAGTTAAAGGATAAGGGTAAAATTCCAGGTTAAAATGCTAAAATTTTACTATTTGTTGCTGAAATTACACTTTTCTCAAAACCTTCGGGATTAATTAATGCATAAATTATAAAAGGGTCGAAGGTCGAGTAAAAATCCTCAAACCCCCAAATACCTGTTCTCTTAGACAATATGTATAGCCATTCATCCAGTTAAACCTAAATCAACTAAAGCGAACGCCCTACACGTTGTGACAGACATGTCTTTTTGATTTCTTGTCAATTATTTGAAATTGTATTGTCACACATTGTCTGGGCATACTGGCATACTATACACCCACTTGGAGAACCATGCAGTAAATGGCGGAGGCATGCCAGTCGCCATAGCGGCATTTCTATATAGTTTATATGGCAGCACGCAACGATGACATTTGGTAGGGTTGTCAAACTGTTTAAAACAATGACGAGATATTGCGTTGTCCTTCTGCCACCAGGCAACCAGCAATTTTTCCGTGCCGAATCCTAACCGCTGGTCATAATTCTCCGGAAAATTCAGTGCACACTGGGACGTGAAGATTTTCGTGTAGGCTGTTGAAAACCGCCGTTTTTCTGTAAACACTGTGCTCATGTAACGTGATTTATCGATCTCGGAGAGCCACCTGTATGATCAGCACACAGTCATTGAAATTTACTGCCTGTTTATGCGCAGCGGTTGATAATTTCTGGATAATTTCGGCGGGGTTTTCACGGTTTTGGGACACATCCTGTCTCAAAAGAGGTTCAACCAAACGAGTAGAAACAACTTTCTTTGAATTGCTATAGTATCAAAAAACCACACCCCAACAAAATAAAATACAGAAGAACTTTGATTGCAGGGAGAACATATCGCGCGTGTCTTCTAATGACGACATAAAAACTTTCTGATAAACAAGAGCTCTTCCAAAGTAGTGATGAAGGGAAGGATACAGACAAGTTTTCTCTATTCGTTTCAAGTGATCAATAAAAAAAAAAAACACACGCATCATACTAACATCCTATTCAATTCAATCTAAAACCACCTCAGCCAATCCGTGAAACAGGTTATATAGATTCAAATGTCATGCACATGATGTACCCAATATATACAGTGAATTTATATGCTTTTCAACTCCTTTTATGTTGTAGTGGTTACCCAGCAGACGTTGAGTGTATCAGGTGTCCGTCCCTAGAGTCCGCAAACATGTTCTTCTTGAAGTTAAATGGACCTAGGTTTCAAGTGGACGCTGTTGCATGGACCACACTTACGCACCTGCCAAGTTCCGAATGTCCAAATAAAATTGCAATGTCAGTATCAGCTCCATTCTTGATTCAGCTGCTGTTCCTGGCTGGTTGGCTGGCTGGTTTCGCCAGCTACAATATGGATACTTCCAAGACAAAGCTTGCTTGCTAGCGAACCACAGAAGGTTGAGTATAAATAGGTGTAACAGGTACACAGTCAGTGGTCGACGGATTGCCGTACAAGTGTAGGACTTGTTCTAGATCTACACAAGGTCGATATAATCGGTCCAGTCCAGCATGTACGTGCCATATTTAGGCTGCATACTGTGAATCGTGAACGACGTTATATGGAACCTGTGCAAAAGAAAATGTAAGCAATACGTGATACTTTACGATCCACTTTGATCGATAATAGGCCTATATACTAGCTTTCCATCCTCGATCTTCGCAAAGAAGATGACGGCAATGATCGCGCCAGTGCCGTATAAAAAGAGAGTCTGGCCAACTCGGTTAACATGCTTCAAAACTCATGAGTTTTGAGGCCTGCGATGGTCAAAACTGGTCCCGTGATCTAGCAATGAACACCACACGCATCATCCAGTGCCACCAAAACAGCAAAAAAGCCAAATCACCACCCAACTTTTATGAGGAACCACCAAGAACAAACTTTATTCCTCGATCTCGAGCGCCATGCCTTCTCTTTAAGCTTCCACCACGCACCACGTGGGCTCCGCATGTGTACATACACATGTAATTTGAATAGATATATGCATATTCATGATAATTATACTCTCTATTTTTCACTTGCATTCCCCTGAATCACATGAAGATGCTGCTTCTGCCTACCGGAACCTTATCAGATGGTTGGCCACTTTTGAAAACAAACAAACAAACAAAAAAACAAACAAACAAACAAACCAAATATAGATGTAGGAGTAATCGTTTTCATTTGCATTCTGCAAATCTAGCCTGTATCTTAGATGAAAATTAACAAACGCACAACCGAGAGTAAAGGCTTACTACTTTCGAGGGTTTTGAGACCGTAAGATAAAAAAAGCACGATTGTTCTTGCTTTGTAGATTAACGTGAAAAAAGTGTGGATAAGAAGGGAGATAAGAAGAATCATAGTAAAATATGCCCAAATTGAAAAAAAAAGAAGATAGTGCAGTCTCTGACGACATGTAAAGCTTTCACCAACAGTTTTAACAATTATGTTTGAACTACTGGCCCATCTCTGTTGAGGCTTTGCAAGCACCAATCATAAGCTGCAGTCATTATTTTAAACATAAACGTATTTTTCGAATACAACTTTCATGTGATAACATGATCTCCCCTATAGAGTGTAGAACAAATATAATATTTCTTTGTAAGTTTTTCAATTATGGAAAACGAGGCAAAAGTTGCTTCATTCTTACAGGAGAAATGGGATCATGAGCTGAATTAATCCGAGGCATATTCGATAATCATTTGCTCTCCTCATCCCTTTATCTGTATTTGCTAAATCCGAGACAAAATTACCCATGATCGGCGCAGTTTTTTGTTTAAACATCATTCTTCGGCAAAAAGCCTGAAAAGAAAAATCACAAAAAGCAAGGGATCCGATGAATACAATCGTGTCCTTCTATTACACTTCAAGTCATATCAACAATTTTCATTACTTTCCCTATAGATAGAATGATTCACTTGTTGTCGACCAAATGAGTTAAAATTTGACTGGTTCATTTTTAATAAGTTTAATAAAATCAGTGACGTAGAAATATATGACAGGTAATATATAATAGTAATACACTGTATATTTTTTTACTTAATGTGCTTTAAAAAGAATTTTGCTCACCTTCTACTCATTTATCACAACTGTCGACATGATCGGTATAACTTGGGCTGTTGCTTCTGTTTCACTTTCGAATACTCTTAATAATTCTTTGCATGCAACTTCAGCTGCTAACAGCTAAAGCATGACAACTACAATGCATGAGAGGCCGTCGGTACAATTCATCATGTTATTTAATATTTCATCTCTTCCACAGTCACGTTGCCAATTTGCAGGAGGTGGCCTCGAGCGATTCGAGAGTTGTCGATTGGGTGAATAATAAACAGATCGGTCTTAATCAGTGACAATGGCTCATATGACCAGCAATGCAACAAACATACATGTAAACCCCAGGGTTTTGTCAAAAAGTATGATCTTTTGTTATTATACAAACTAATAATTCTTCCGACGCACCTCGTGCACGATCTTTCTCATGATTCACGTCACGCACGTCTTTTTCCCGTACGGAAATTGCGGTTTTCGTTGTAGTACAGCTGAAGCTACCGGTTGTTGGAACAGCGAATGAATTCGGGGTAACAAAGGCTCATCCAACAAACAAAATACCACCAAACCCATAAATTATATTTCACTTTGCTTCTGAGAAACCTTCTTCAGTGCTGCCACATATGAATTGAGGCTTATCTAGAAGAGGTAGACGACTCGAAAGGTTTGCCACGCCGTATAAAATCGAAGAACAATCTCTTGCGGGAGGCATATATTTGCTGTTACCCGCGTAAGTATAGACCTACTTATATGATTTAATCGTCTATTCACGTACTTCGTTTGATCTCCGTCGTTCCATGGTCGTTCTAACCCGTAGCATTATTATGTTGTATTGTCTTGTGGTGTGTTTCTTCGCATTTATCAACTACTAATGCTTGGAAATGGGGGACGGGTTTTACGGCACAAATTGTCGCCCCTGCATTGTCGCCTGGCGACAAATTGTGCTGCTTGTGCAGTTCCCAATTTTTGACCTCGATGGCGACAATTTGTGCAGACAAAATGAAACGTAACTGCACAAATATTCGTCGGCCATGCACTATGAATTGTGTGGTTGGGGTTGTTGCTCCGGTGTTATAATTATGCTTGGGTGGGGTGTATATTACTGGTAGGTTATGCGTATGTGTGTGTGTGTGGGGGGGGGGGGGGGGCTGCATGGTATGTGTTGTGTATGATTTGTAGGTGCGGACCTTAAGGCCCCCATCTTACTAGGAAGGCGACCGTGGCGACCATGGCGATCTGTGACGATTTAACAAATCGTGGCGCGATCGCCGTCCGTCTCCATTTTTGGCCTCCGAGGCGATTACACTACGGTTTCTCCACTGAGCAAAATTGTGTGTAATCATACCGTCCCCTCTAGTAATGAGAGAGGCAAAACACTCTGTTCCTCGGATAGGACATAAAATGGAGGTCCCGTAAGAGAGAGAGAGAGAGAGAGAGAGTCTCAACTCATGCACGTAAAATATCCCGCTTCATTCATTCATCTAAAAGAGCTGGGCCCCGTTGCAAGAAAGTTGCAATCAATTGCAAATAATTGCTAATTTTGAAACAACCATTATGATTGGCTCAGGGTCTGCCCTATTACGAAGACATGCATGTAACAATGATTTTGATTGGCCAGTGACAATCAGTTGCAAGTTGCGTTTAAACGCAAAGTTTCTTGCAACGGGGCCCAGATTGCATAACCCGGTGAAGTGGTCCCGTCTCATATCTAACTGGACCCCATGGGAGACCAGCAATATGGGCAATCCAGCCATCTTCTCAGATGGACAAATGAAGCAGAAACATGAATTTCATGTCCGGAAACCTTTATTCTGCGCTCTATCTCTCCAATTACTTGAATGAACACCGTTATGGTATCATCTTTGTTCATATGCTAACGCTCAAAGTCGAAGGTTGCGATAAATGGCGTTTGAATTCTATACTACAATTACGTGCAATATCAAGATAGGAAAGCGAGCGGATGTTTGTGTGCATTTTCCATATATACATGTTATGTAGGGCGAATATTCGTGTTTTATGCAGCATACGGATGTTTTGAGTGTGCTCATGTGCGTGTGCATGTGATAGTGTTTGTTTAATCGATTTGTTTGTGCTGCGCGAGTTTTGCAGGTTTGCTTTTTGAATACGTCCAGCCAGTGTTAGGGAGTGTGTTGGCCTTAGGCTAGGGGCAGGTGTAAAGGAGGTCATTGTTAATTTGAAGGAGAGAGAAAAAAAAGCACTCCTTTCGAGTGGAAGGTGAAGTTAACGTGGCAATTATATAACTTGTGCTACGTATGTGATAAATCGTCTGTCCGAAATCGCTTATAAGAAATAAGAAACTTTTCTTTTTGTTCCTGTATGGCAGTTATGTAATTATGATGGTTTTGTGAATGGGATAGTTTTGGAGTCTCGAATTGAAGAACTAAGTTCAAAGTGTAGCTTTAATCTTGCAGTTTGCAATATTATTTGTTATCGGAATTGAGAAACGAATGTTTTTATATGAGAACCAATTCGCGGATTATCTTTTGAAGTACATGTACAATTTTTTGTATATCCAATTTTCCTGGCATTCGAAACCGGTCTTTTGCTCGGTATGAGGTTAAGGTAATGTGAATGTAGCATATCTTTAATCCTACGTAGAGAGTGCTCTTCGTTTTTTGAAAGGTTTTTCTGATTTTTATATACACTTTATTGTCCGTCGAACCGGGAATTGATATCAAAAAGAAATTTGTTTCGTTTGAATTCACCTGCACAGCTCTACTAGATTGTCTTTTTAAGATTTGTTTGACAGTGAGCAGCTGCTTGGAAGATTCTATTTGCGGATTAGACTGCCTTCTTTTTAAAGACAAACAAATCTGATCTGACAAAAAGTCTTCTTGATATCGGAGTATGTATGGCTCGTAACTCAATTACTGAGACGGACTCGTGACAAAACTCTGAGAAGAAAAGGGCTTTGACATTTTGCGTATTTCCGATACAGATCGCATAACCCGATGCACGGAAATTTCCCGTGTTCTGAGTGGCGGGCATCTCCTCCCATCCTCTCTCCACTCGCCGATCGATTTTATATTAGTTGGGTTGATCGATAACTTGTGGTAATGATCGTTCGTGAATGAACGTCTGGGGAGGGACAGCGGAGCATGGCGCAAAATTCACTCATCATCAAAATTCGCTGCGACGCCACGAGTGTCAATGACTCATAGCAGTAGATAGCTCGCAGTCTCTTCTTGTTTAATTCTTCTTTATTATTTTCTAAAATGCAGGGCATTATGTGGCCAGTTCACTTCAATTAATAATTCAACCCACCGGGAGATACTCGGGGTAGATTATATCATCTGACGCCTCCCAGGCGGTTGGGTTTTGCCATGCTTTACCGGCGTGGAAAATCATAGCTTGGGACTACTGTAGTGAGGACGCTATACACTGCTGTGTTGAATGCCAGTTTGGTTGTTGTGTTACATCCACACATGGGTGTCTCAAAGCGGACTCTACGGCCCCGAGATGAAACAGAAAGCGGAAATATGTTTCCTTTCTATTCTAATAACCGCAAAGGATCATATCTGAATGAAATTTCGTCACCTCCCACCCTACATTTTCATTATTCAAGGACTGGTGCACAGAGGAAGTTTATAAATGTGGCTATAAACCTTATCGTATCCTGTGAGAGCCAGGGGAAAAAATATGCATGCGAACTTATGCCGACTTTTTGCAAAGTGATGTGCATGATATGCAACATCGATGAAACCAGGCAAACTAAGAACTTGATCAAAATTCGACGAGACTTTGGGAACATGTGATAATATCAAAATTTCAATCTTGACTGCGATGTTTCAAGTCTATACTTCTCTCAATTCTTTTTTGTTTTTGTTTTGTTCAAATATCATTCATGATTTAAAAACGATGTCCGCATAATGAACCAATTACATCAAGTACATTGTATGCGCAAAGAACAACAGAGTATAAATGTTGTTGAACAACCTAAATGCATATAAACAAAGAAAGTAAATGTTCTGATATAACCACAATAAAACATACACATCATGAAATATTTCGTCTCATGATTCAGCTTGATCTAATGAAATTCGTTTCAGCGCAACATTTGTTCTACCCTTAGTGAGGACATTTGTATTAATGTATCAGTCTCCCAGAACAATATCATACGGAAAAGAACCATTCATATCTATTCAGATCTTTTCAAATCGATTTTTTTTACCTCAATTTTAAAAAATCACGTTCTCCATGGAAGGCTTCCCCCTTTTCTTACCAAGTAAAATTTTGAACCACAGTTTTATATAAAGATTATGATGTCAGTAACATTGTCATATCTGAGCAACAATTTTCTAAGGGGAAATGTTTGCGAAAGAAAGCCACTTTTTTTTTGTAGATGGACTACAACAGGAGGCGTCGTTATAAGGCTTTTATAGTATCAGCTGGGATTTCACTTAATGACCAGTGGCTTTGGAGATATCCCGTGGAGATTCTTGAAAATTTGTTTTCTGTCTATTGCGTATATTAAGTCTGAATACGCTTGACATTTTCGAAGAATTTTGCGGACATTGTCGATATTAAACTATTTTCCAAACTGGCTAGCTTTTATCAATCTCCTCTTCCTCTTTCGTTCTCTCTCCTTCTCTCTCCCTCTCTCTCTCTCCCCTCTTTCTTCTCTCTCTCTCTCTCTCTTTCTGTTCACTTGAAGCCTTCTCCATGTGTATTTTAAAAACCATCAAAGGAAGAGTTGAAGTCTCAGCAGCAGGAGGATATGGAGAAAAAATAATGTGAAACGCATATTTTCTTGCAGTTCATATCACGTAATCACCCTACAATGCTCTACAATCTATTCATTCCCTATATGCTTTAACAGCCCATCCGATTTATCTCCGCTTTATCGTTTGTTTAAAACGACGATAAATTGTACTTTGTTCATTTCTCTCTAGGCCAACAATATGAGCGGCAATATGACATACGCAATAAGAATTAAGCTCCAAGTCTAAAAGATTGGCTGGCAAAACATTATGCGAAAAAATAGGACGTATTCTTCGCTATAGCTTAACCAGTGTTATTGGTGTTTTTTTTTTGGGGGGGGGGAGGGAGAGGGCTGCTAGAAATTTGTCTATTATATTCACTTTACCTCAGTTCCTGTTTATATCATGCAATTTCTTTTTACTCTGATCGTATGTGATTTCGTCAGCAAATGATAGCATTTTACATTAATGACATCTAGGAGAAAATAAAACCATCATATTTATTTTGTAAAACGCAGACCGAAGAAGGAATATTCTCCATATACTTCTTCAAATAGACCTCTGATTTGACCTGAATTGTTGCCATAATTTCTCGTATAACATCATGCGTGTTGGAAGCGTGAAATTGTCAGTCAATAAGTCCTATATGTAGGTGCGAGAGAACTGTTTGATCCATAGATAGACGCAGGATGGAAAGATGGTGGTATATATACCTGTATATGTATATATTTGCTGGTATATGCATATATTGTTATATATGCAATTACACAGTCATATAAAGTATATAAATGATGGCAGAGTTTAATACGCGTCATGCGTGGCACAAAATTTGAACGAAGGGAAAATAATCCCCCTCAATTCGCTTTCCCGAGGTCAGCTATCAATTATTTCACGCCCAACCTTGCCAACCATTCCCTCCTTTATATCATATAAAGTATATTTCCGTAAAAACTTTGGCATTTCTGAAGAATAGGAAAAAGAAATCCCCAACTTCAGGATGGCGCTCCATTTTTTATACTGCGTCAGAAGGGGTACTTTTTTTTAACGATTTGTAGCTCTTTTTTGTTCTTGCTGATTTTTCGTTGTTGTTTTTTTTTTGCGACCCATTACTCCCCTGAAGTCGTACGGCTGTAATTAGGCTAAGCTGATATGCGAATAGCTGCAGAACACAGTTAAGGAGCCCTCCTGTACCGCAAGCTTCTGGAAATGCTAGTACAATGTAGTTCTAAGGTAGCACGACAGATTCAAAGCTTATCCTAAATAATAGCTTGTGTTTGATATATATAAATATATAGATATATAAATATATGAATCTATAAATATACGGATATATAGAGATAGATATATAAATATATGAATATATAAATTTAAAGGTATATAAATATATATATATTTTCTGAGGGATATATAAATATGTGCTGATTAATGCAGAAAAAAATTGAGGGTAGGTTGTGTAGTCATGGGCTCAGTGGTGCGCCATCTGAATGCAGGCGACTGCAATGCGGGATCTGTTCAACTGGATATATTTTTGTCTTTGTTTTTGAAGAGGTATCATTTCTTTTTTCTCTCTCTCTCTCTCTGAACTTCTCTTTTTTTATAAAAAAAGTTGAAACTAAAGGGGATATAATATGCATTTTGATACCAGTGACCCGTTTCGGCGAAACTCACAAGGGAAACGGATTCAGATCGCAAAGAGTGTGTAAGACCCAATAAATCTCAAGGGTCTACGAGGCAATTTCCTTCTATTACATATTTCATTTGTCTTACATTTCTTCTGGACTGATTTGTCGAATTTAGTGGAATGAGATACAGTGAGAACCATATAACGTACCTATAGACATGTGTCCTGCTTAAAAAGAACCTTAACAGCTGGAGTGAACGCACGATTACATTTTCGTTGCCACGGCAACGGTGAAATGGGATAACGAACAGTAAATCATTTACTCGTTGAGGATCGGGAACCTCAGCGGAGAGTACAGTAATTATTTACGGTAGCATTTTATGAGTAATCTAGAGGGTACGAAACATCGTCTGGGCGAGATCTCGAGGGACGTGATTGTACTCAATCACGTCAAGTACCTCACGAAACCGCGTAAGAGAATAAAACACCATGTATGGGGGATGTGGCTGCACATTCTTCCTCGTATTTGCTTTCAAAAGTTCGCGGGAATCAATCATGTCCCATGATATGCCTGTATACAGATTGCACAAGAGGGAACATTCCCTTCACCAGAAAGCATGCTTACACCAAACAGCTTATACTCGGTGAGTGTTGGTGTTTTTTTTTTTCTTGTTTTAGCGGGACTTTTCTTAAGAGTCTAGCCGTTTTTATTTGATTACTTCACTCATCAAGCCTACCTAACAACGCTTGATAAGATTCCACTATTAGGGCATTACACATGCGGGCTTTGGTATATCATAGTTGTGTGTGTGTGTGTGGGGGGGGGGGGGTTATTGGCACTTATCTGTTTTCCAACATATTTTGAATATCTTTCCTGCTGACTGTCTTGCCATTAAAGAAAAACAACAACAATTATAGTGCGTCATCTTTCCCTGTCGAACTCCCATGTCCCATATTATCTTCTAGGACTCTGCTTATTCTTAACTTTCTGCAATCATATTCTATTCAGTCTACGAAGATTTCGCAGTTTGATACCCCCTAGTGTTATATAGAAGTCTCGTGATATTTCGATGCAAAAGAAAAAACAAAACAAAACACAAAAGAAAATAATAACCCCAAAGCAATCAACGACCCGAAATTCATCAAAACCAAAGAAAAAAAAAAAGAAATACCCACGCTTTAATAGCACCTAATGCCAGGATTATCATTATCTGAATACGGCGCCAGTCTGTTCTCAATTTAAGCAAACACTTCCAAGTTTTTGTTTTTGTAAAATGTGTTCCGATTTCAAGCCGATATTCTAGAGGTTTCTTTGTCTATGTTTCCATTTTTTTTCTTTTTTTCTTTTTTTTTTTGGTTGATGTTCTTAGAAACATCTGTTACATTACACTTCAAAGGAAAGTTTGACATCAAGATGGGGATTTCCGTTTCGGCGCTTGTAGAAAACAAAGCTTAAAACTTAAACCGACAAATGTGCTGATGGAATGTCGACGGTCTCCCAGGAGCTGTTGAGAGCATTTATCAGACAGAAAGGAATCGACACCAAATCTGTCAGGAAAGGAAAACGTTCAAATCTTTAGTCTTTCAGAAACCCCACCCCGCCCAACCAATTCTCTTCTGTTTCAGAAGCATTATGTTTTTAAGCGCCGTGTTTTGCCCTGCGGATAAAGGAAGGCGCCCCCTAGGGGAGGTGGAAAAAAATTGAGTCCCGCAGGCTGAGCGGTATAGTTTTCTAGAATAGTTTTCATCTGATCAAATGTTTGAGAAGGGAAATTGGCTTATTCCATTATTGCACGGGTGTATGTTTTGATGGGATGAGGCTTGTTAGAGTGGTACCCAAGGGTTACATTAATACCCCTAAAGCCAAGTACAACCCACCTGATTCGGCTAATATCGCCGCGCAGACAAGAGAATAAAAACTTCAAATCCGTGGAGGCAAGAAGAAGATGAAAAGGAGAGAAACAAAGCGAAGGAATTAAAAAAAAAGATAAAAGGGAGATGACAAAAGAAAGGATAAGAATATCTTGTTAAAAAAAAACAGAAAAGGAGGTGTACGGAAGAGCTTGCGGCTTGCCAACAGAGAATTTACATAAAGATGTGGACATAATCCTTCGAAATGTCGTTCCGAATGGAAAGATAAAGGACCGATCACGGTTGATGGTTTTTGGTTTGAAGTTGCAAGTTCTCTTATCTGCTGAGGAAAGAGTTCTCTGTCCCTATAATCCGCTGAGTATGCACAATAATTCACGATTTGCAGCTCTGCGGATTGTGCTACAATATTGCTTTCAGGAAGTATCGAGCTGACGCGTTGGGGATTTCATATAGATTAGAAAGTTTAGGGTAAATGCAGACCCAATGAGCTAATGGAAACAACAAGTAAGGTTCAGTATGTAAAATGTACAAATCTGCAAGAGTAATATTGCAAAATTGAGAGACACATCATAGTCATGACTTATTTAATTCACAACTTTTTTTTAAAAATCCTATGGTGATGTTTATAGTTTTTCATCAGTGCAGTGCCGTCTCCACACTCTCCAGTTTGTGATCAGTTCCACATCAGCGTGGTACAGTCACGAACACTCGTCTTTCCCAGAGGAAAACATTCGCATTTGTTCTGAAATGGAACGTCCAGGCTTCGGTACGAAATTCGAGACACGACTGACAGAACGGCGTAATTGCTTTCTGACCGCAACATACTGTCACTCACTCATTTGTCGAAAAGTCAAAGCATTAATGAGAATCTATGAAAGGGAAGGAGCGTCCCATTATTTGAAATCCAGGTTAGTCGTATGTATCGGATGTATACGGATGGAACAAACTTTGACTTATGTTACCGACTGTGCATCTGAAAGTGCAGGTCATGTCCAGGCGAAATTGAATTGGAAAGAAAATGATGATGGATTGATTTGGGCTCGCGGTTGCATGCGTTAAAGGGTAAAACTTGCTTGCAGCATGAGTGTATAGCAATGTAAGTCATTTTCAGCGTTATGCATTTCTTGTCAATTTCAATCATTATAGCAATAAATTCTTGAATATATATTTCATTACTGCTTAGAAATCATGGGTTTTTTTTATCCCAACAGAATTGAGGACGACGGAATGGATAAAACGTGGCCAGGATGTCAAAATGTAGAGACGGATGAATAGACAAATACGTTACTTTTAAATAGATACATGTTCAACAATGACCGCACAGAGTCAACATATGTACTATATATATATATATATATATATATATATATAATATATATATATATATATGTAATATATATATATATATATATATATAATTTATATATATATACATATGTAGAAGTATAATTGCGTCCGAAGGGGACATTTTTTATTCCCCTTAATGACAATGTTTTTCAAAGTGCTATCATTGATCTGGGGCCTCAGGACTACTCCATAATAGGGCACAGATGGCATAGTGTGTATAGATTGAGGACTGTACCATCAATATCATTTAGGGGAAACTGGTAGGGTTGCATAAATTGGGTGCATATATTGAATGTGCATAGAAAACGGGTCATCGAGGGAATTTAGGTACATCTGCTTTTTCCAAAAAAAAAGAGTTGTGTTTTTTCATTAACATACAAAATTTATTGGTAATAAATGCATTATGTGCTCTTGACAATTCAATTCTTCATTGAGCCCATATTAATGCATAATTTGTCAAAAGGGGCAATATTTGCATTTTTCTGCGTATTTTCATGTTTTTTTTTTTCAAAATTCCCCAAAATATCAATTATTCCGCATTTAGTTTTATGGCTGAAAATAGCGTTTATATATATATATATATATATATATATATATATATATATATATATATACGTATTATAGTTACAAGTGTACTGCCTACAATCATGGAGCTACAGTTGCGACTAAAATGTGATGACGATTTGATATTTCTGAGATAAAATAGATACATCTTTGTAGATCTATCAATGCACCCATCCCCCTTCCATTGACCATCCACGGCTTATCTGATCCCTGAATTGCAAAATTTTTCAGCGTTCTGATGAGCTCGGAGGAAATGTGAATCGACAAGCCCCAGACAGGCCGGAGACTTGTACCAAGGCTCACCAATTAAAGGGTGATGCCGATATGCCACAAGAGCCATGGAACCTGAACTTGTTAAAGGCATAATTTACCATTTGAAAATGAAACAAAACCCCAGCATTAGGGCTTCAAAATATTTCTAAAATGTGAGTTAGGGATAGAAACAATCAATGTAAGAGTTTGAACCAGTATAATCGATGTTAAATATTGTTAAATATACAAAATGTAAACACTGGTTATAATAAAATGTTCCAAGACTAAACCGTCTACAGTTATGGTTTAATGAGAAAAACAGTGATTCTAAGCTTTATTGCAAAATTGTTAGGTGGTAGGATGTTTTGTGATACAACTGACCTACGCATATGCATTAAAAGCGATATCTTGAACATTTTTAAAATCACTGCTCCCAAAGGTAAACAGTACCTTTAAGTTGTCCGATGACAGTTAATCATCGGACACTAAACAGACTGTCTTAGGAAGCCAGCTAGACACAGCACTTATTTGACACACATCGAACTTTAATACTAAACACTTAACGGACAAACTCGACATTTATCCGACACTGACTCGTCTTGCGACCAGAATGGTGTCCGATGGCAAACTAAACTCTGAACTTAGTTTCTTCATCGTACGATCTCGCCTCGTCGGATCACGCGCGACACGTCTGACACTGACCAGAGGGTTGACCAACACGAATCGCATTTATCGGACACTGACACGATACACTTCGGTGGATGACCGGAAGGAGAAAAATTGCTTCCACCGTGTTATCGATGGGCAAAAAGCTCTGTGGAAGGCTGGTGGGGGGGGGGGGGGGGGGTAGTAGAGTCTCGCATATTAACCCTGGACGCCCTATTTGAATACACCACAAAGACTACTACTCTGTAAAAGTGGATATTTTCGCAGCACTAATTTTTCGCGCTCGGCCCTGTAAGGAAAGTTTCGCGTGCTTTTAATTCCGCGGAATCAAAACAGTAAGTACAGGAACATAAGTATGACATGCAAAACTATTCGCGTTCTTTTATTTTCGCGCTAGTTTCTGGTTGCGCGAACATTTGAACACCGCGAAAATTTCCACTTTTACAGTAACTGTATAATGCCTTTAATCGAAACGACATAACATCGAGTTTATCCTACCGTGAAACTTGTACGTCACGATAATTTCGGCCAATGAAATCACTAACTTTGCCTCTCCGTGACAGCAGGATAGGCTGGGACCAAGTCAGGAGAAAGAAAGACCAAGTTTGCTCAAAATATTTACCATGTAACTAGACTGAGCTTATGTTTACGCCTCCCCATAGTGCTTAATGGTATATTATACACTCAAATCCACCTGCTAAAAGCGGGACTTTGGTGAAGTCGTTCGGCTATATGCGATTTGCCTGCGAACATTTTCCTTGAAATATCATTTTTTTTTTATTCCTAACTTGAGTAGATCCCGGAGCGTCGAGAATTGTCAATAATGCAGAAATTTATTCGACACCAATAAAACAGGTGCCCAATGTTTCATAAGTAATCGTACACGATGAATTATACACAATAGTGTGGATTTCAGTCTGTAAATGTGAAAAAAGAGAGGAAAAAGAAGCAGCCGCTGTTTTATTGTTCATCGTTCCTCGATGCATGCACCCTGGCACTCTGCCCCGGTGTAGCTCAAGTGGCGGTCAAGAGGAAGCAGAGACGCAAGCCACCTCAAGACGGCAACCAACTTCTCTCTTTTTCTCCTGCTTTCTCTGTCTCCTTATCTTTTTTTTCTCTCTCTCTCAATTTCTCCTTCTTCCCCCGACCTCCTCCCCCCTGAATGGGTCCTCCCGTGCAAATCGCTGCATTTAACCATTTAACGGAGCTGCCAGTTCAACTCGCTCGTGTATGGGAGGACGGTATTGAATAACGGACAGTGGTTTGCCCCGCTGGGACCGTCGGTGTTGCGCGCAGCATATTTCCCTCTAGTCAACAGCTCTATATATCTAAGGTGAAGATATTTGTATGTATAATGTACGTATGTATGTATGTGTATATATATATATATATATATATATATATATATATATATATATATATATATATTATGTTTGTATGTGTGTGTGTGTGTGTGTGCGTGTGTGAATGTAGCTCCTCGCCTATGGAACTCCCTCCCATCTTTTCTCCCTGAAATTGACAAACTTGAGCACTTCAAAGCCTCAGTCAAGACTCATTTTTCCCACCAAGCATTCAATTGCTAACTCTCTTGGAGGAGTCTGCGCCTTTGAATGTTTCTAAAACAGATAAATGCGCTATACAAAATTAATGCTGTGGATCCATGTATGTATCGTTACACGTGTGTGTGTACGTGTGTGCGTGTGTGTGTGTATGCGTAGGGGCCTATGTGTGTATTCATTATTCGTTGAAGTCTCTATTTTGTAAAGAAATATCTACCTCTATGCATTTTATGACCTGGAAAAGAATATTTTACTTTGACTATGATGTATGGCTAGGGAGATTCACGGGTATTTTGCTATCTCTAAAGAAAAAAAAAATATTTCAAGTGAACGAATAGCCCTTTGAAACAGTTTGCTAACGTTTGGAATTTCTAGTCGCACGAAGTGTTCTCCGTGACTGCCAATTGCTGTGTTTTTCGTTCGTAATAAAGATTCTTTACGGCCTTCTACTGCTAAGAGGTTTACGAAGAGAAGGGTAGTTCAAATATAAACGCTTTTTACGATGTGTCGCGAAAAGAAGAAAAAGAATGAGAAAGGAGACCAACAAAGAGTGGGAAGAGGAGAGATTGTCCTCAAGCAACCTCCCCCATCTCCAAATATTGTGTATAGCTATTGATCGAATACACGTGTCGGCGACTGCACTTGAACGTTTCAAGAAAACGGGAAATCTGATTGTCTACGGTGTCTTGGAGGGCACAGAACATGCAGAAAGAGCGGAGAAACTCCCCGGAGCGCTTTGCAGCCGAGTAGATATTAGTTTCACAAGTGCAGAAAATATGTCATCATCTCTCAGTCAGGAGGGACTGAAGAACTTGATCTTCAATATCGAAAAACTTTTGTCTCTTCCCCACTTTATCCATTGCCGAAAAACCTCCTCGCCTATATTGGCAGTAGGTATAGCAGACACTATATGAACGACTCACAAGTTTGAGTGGGTCTGTACGAATTGTGTACACAGAGTACCTCGGCATTGAACCCACGAGATGTAGCAGAGTGGGTTCGGCTTTCTAGATGTATAGCGTGTGCGCAGCTTCTACCGACTCAAGGAAAGAAAGAAAAAAAAACCCTTGTGAGTTATCTGTTTTATAAGATTAAAAAATTCTTGACAATATATATAAGCTGTCCGCTGATCGTAGTTTACCAGACGCATGCAGGGGCGGATCCAGCAATTCCGTAAAGGGGAGGCGCCTGTGCAGAATTAAAGGAGGCGCACGTACCCTCATTTTTTCTTTTTATTTCCATTGTTATAAAAAATAATGAGGGGGGCGCGCACCCGGTGCGCCCCCTTTTGATCCGCCACTGGTATGGAAAAACCATGCATCCGGTAATTACCGGACGTATGGTTATGGTAAATGGCATGGCTGTAAGGAAAACATGATTGCTTTTCAATTCACCAATCAAATTCAGAAACTCCCCAACCCACTCGTAATAACGTGTAAAGAGATTGAACAACTGCGCTGGCGAGCTGAAAGATCCATTACCTAATGCACACAACAAGTTCATATCTACCTTTGATATCGTATAGACACATGCACATGCACAGGGCACATAAACACAAACACACTCATCCTTTTTTTATCTTCAAATTTGTGCACAAACTATAAGAGCGGTGAAAGACTGAACTCTTTGTAACCCAATGGAATAAAGTTGCCACAATCTACCTACGTATCACAAAGTTACTAGACTAGCGTATACGTCCTTGCCTATATGGAGATACTGATTTGTCTGTATTGGCGACGCAAATCGTGTTAGTTCCAGTTCAGGTAAACAAGCGCACATGCCCGAATAGGTAGCGTATGGAGAGGCATCGAATAGTGAGGGAGAATCGTCCCAAGAACCCATGTCAACGAGTGCTTGCAGGAAAAAATATTTTCTCGTTTTTTTTTTCTATTTTTTTTTTGTCTTAAGAACTAACCTACTTTGCCTGCAAGCAAGATTTTGTTTTTCTGTTGTTTTCTTTTTCAAAAGAACCAAATGTTATTTAAGTGTGCACTTAACCTTCGTTTCCGCCACGAGCGCTTGCATACTGTTCTGGTGGTGTGCCGACGTGCAGTATTACAAGGTCGTTACGGTTCGGATCATTCGAGTGTTTACTGTACACTCGCCTGCGGAGACAGGTGTTCATATAGCGTGGGGGGGGGGGGGGGGGGAGGGGCAGCCCTTCTGCGCACGACGTTCTGGCTGAAGCTTGTTCATAGCGGGCAGATCATTGAAAGTTTTGAGAGCGCGATTTTTTTTTTTTTTAAAGGAGTGGTATAGTTTTGGTTGAGATGGCGGATTCAAATTTTCACTTTTTGCGAGATACCCAATGTAACTAGAAACCACTCATGAAATATTCAAGAGCATGCAATTCTAAGAAGAATTCAAAGTTTATTTTATGAAAAACGGTTTTGAAGTGGTTGAGATAGCCAGAAACAAAGTAAAACAAAGTGTTCTTAATAAAAGATGAGTGCCACGTTTTATGAGGACCATTTTGTTTATGGATATCTCAGCCATTTCAAAACCAAGTTTCCACACCAAACCTTGAATTCCTCTTCGACGCCTTTTGTATGCTCTTTCACATTTCATAAAAAAAGTTTCTAATTATATTGCAAGAAGTTGGAAATCTAAAGCGCCATCTCAACCCGAATTTATATCTTCCCTTTACGCTTTCTCACAATTTCAGAGCTCACCCGTTTCTCACGACTGATTCTTCGGATACTCCTAGGAAGGTGTCTTTCTGTCGGCCGATAAGTATCCTCTAGATTCGTATAGCATTTTCATCTTTTGTGCGAGTTATCTGAAAGGAAATGTGTACGTCACAGGACTGACACAAGACAACTGGCGAAGGAGACTCTACACAGGCAATTACATTCGCCTAAACCAAAGTAGAAATGAAGAGTTTGTTCGCAAAAACCGATAAGTCCATTTTTGAAGATTTTGAAGTACGGTCTCTGTCATAAAGTGCGAAATAATACCTTTTAAATGATATATTGGTCACTACATGTAAAGGTACATTTTTGAAGTTATGGCCAAAAGAAGCAAATATTTTCTTATTATTCTCTCTATTTTTCTTGACCTTATTAATCGCAAATATCTCCATTTGGCAAATATGGACTTATCGGTTTTTCCGAACAAATTCTTCCAATATAGCCCAAATCTGGTCAACCATACAGTAGGCATACATGAATCACAACGACAATGAAAAATACGCGCCGAAAATTGCCGTAGGGCTCTTTTATATTTCTCGATATTAAAACACAATAACAATACATGCATAAAATGCGGATTGACGAGTACGGAGCGTTGGACAGAGGCTGACTTTTTTAGCTTTCATTTGGAAACACAAACGTTGCATTTGAAATGCTCGTTTTCATTTGTTAGTACGTGTATGTAGGTTTGGGCATTTTTTTCTCCTGCCATAATGGTTTGCCGGCTGATCACCTGTTCGGTGCCAATTTTCTCGAATAGGCAGCTAGCGGGAACCCGGGACCTCAATAATGCATGGCCCAAATTAGGCGGCATCCCTCGGGGAAAAAAAGAAATGAATAAAACAATAACAACAACAACAACGACGACAAAGTCAGATCAGTCAGTTGTAAAGCATTGAGAGCGATTCTGTGGATGGCTACTGTGTGTGTGTGTGTGTGTGTGTGTGCAGGTGTAGGTGTAGGTGTGTGTGTGCGTGTGTGTGTGTTTATGTTTATGCGTGAGTTCTGTTTCATCGTGCGTGAATCAGTGTGTACGCGAGTATATGCGTGAATTTTCATGGGTATCGAATGTGCTCCTATGGTTTATGTCGTACTTTTCATCAATAAAATGGCATATAGGGCTTGTACCCACCTTCATAAAGGTACAAGTAATCCTTCTCTTTTCTATTTGAATAACACATAATAACAATAGCAATAACAACGATGGCAAAATGATAACTATAATGATAATGATACTAATAATGATAGTGAAAATGACGATAATCATGATAATGGTGATAATGATGACAATAATAACAATAAGAATATTGATGATGATTATTCTAATTTTTAGATTTATTTCTCAGGAAGCGGATGATGAATTACTAGAACAATGAACCACATTTGAGTATTGGCGTAACGTGCATAGAAGATACATGTGAAATTAAGTGATTTCATCCGATGGTAATTTTGTTTTCGCAAGAGAGATAAGTTTCCTTCCTGGAAGACGTGATAAAAAAGTGATAGCAAAACTGGAGCGATGAGCCAACCTTAGTTGTCCTGAATACACGCATGAGGCAGTCGCCTGTATGTCAGTTTTACCCTCTGCTGGCAAGCTGATATGGCGTAGGAACGAATTAGTAGAGTCACACCAAAATGGTCTCTTACTTCCCATGATCAGATTGTAGATGATGCTTTCTGGATGGAAGCGTTTAATCTTGAAAGCTTCGTGCATCTTCATTGTATCATCATGGGGAAAATAAAAACAACTTCAGTATACTTGCTGTCTTTTTTTTACATTACCTCATCCTATCAGTATGTTAGGTGAACGCTACAATAAGAATGAAAATGAAATTGAACACATTGGGTCAGAGAAACACAATTTTTTCATAGCTGTCAATCAAAAAAGTTCAGTAGAGAGTGCAAACGTAGAGTTGGCAATGTCCCGGTTTGTTGCCATGGTTACGATTTAAGAGATATCGAAGCATTTCATCGGCATTGTGGTGTACATTTCCAAGTACATTTACCCCTCCTTGATCTCGAAACATGCAGCTATAAAACAAGCGCCCGCGCGAGAACGCACCCGAAAAAAAGTGTTGACGAGCTCGACCAGAAACGGCGGTAACAGTGGCGGAGCGGGGAGTAGAGGGGGGTGGGGAGGAGCGCACCGGATGCGCGCCCCCTTAAATGTTGTTTTCTTTTTTGTTTAATCAGAGAAATAAAAATGATTGTTCTTTAAACCACAGAAGAAATCACTTTTTTTTTTTTGCTTGTCAGCTAATGAACCTGGAAGTGGCACTCAAGATTTCTTTTTGCTTGTTAACCCCGGAAGTGGTACGAAAAATATAAACTGCTTTGCGCCCCCCCCCCCCTTTACGGAATTCCTGGATCCGCCCGTGGGTAATCTGTCTGCCAGGTGTGAATGACATTTCAACACACCGAACTATTTCAATAGAAATATTGATTTAATAGTAATCATCATAATAATCATAATAGTAATAATGATAATAACAATAATGATAACAATGATAATGAAATATGAACAGTAATGGTACTATTTAGTGGTAGTATTATCGGAATAATTATCATGAAGGTAATATTAGCAACTCTAAATAGTAAAGACAATTGCGATAGGGACAGATTTTTATCTCGTGAGTAACTGAAATTGGAAGCTATGAGTACTTTATAGCTTCCCGGATATGTCATATGTTCCTGCAATGAATATGTTGTCAGTCATTTGTTTGAAGGACAGTGTGAATGCACATACAAAGTTAGAGTATAATGAATTTCCGCAGGGCATAATGCCAATTATGTATCATCGCTGAAATTCCATCCTCAACCACCTACAATATGAGGGTATTGGGGCTTTAGTTCCTTAAAGTATATATTGTCTACGTACATAGAATACACTGATATTGTTTCTTCGAATTGAATCTATTTTAAAGATATGTCTTCATTGGTGCTGCTTTTGTAACAACTGATGCTTGACCCCTGGGAAGGGGCAAGGTATATCACACATTATCCACCCCATCGTAGAGGTGAATAGTAAATGGTGTGTCTTTGATAGAGCGGAAGCGGAGAAGAGAAATTAAAGAGAATCTTCAGAAGTAGAATGATGAGGCACACAATATATTCTGCTTTTCTAATTTTCACACAATATGGTGATGGGTATGCTATGGATAATGCTCTCCGAATATATTGACTATAGTTACTGTTATTGAGTACGTTAACATATCTCTGCAAAGGAATGAAGACTATTCTAATACCAGCTTCAATTTCATCTAGAATGGATTGCTGTTTTCATTACTTCCGCGAAATGATATTACATCGAATATCCCAGTCTCATCAGTTTGTTCTGGAAGTGGATTTGGGATTAGACGTAATAAGAACATGATATTCCTTTGGTAAGGCAGAGAAGAAAAAGAAGAATATAGAATAAAAAACCCAGGATAAAGGAGTTCTCAAAAAACAAGCAGACGCCTCAGGGAACAGGGATCTCCACTTTGCCATGGATCAAAGGGAAAGCAGGCCACACTCAATCGATATGAGAATTTCGGATCACACGTGTGGATCTTTGGATACGGGATGTGCAATTGGAAAGGAATCCATGGGACTACGGCGAAGAAATGTTATGAAAGCTGATATTTCGAGGGAGAAAGAGAGATATGCTTATGCCCCTCATCTTTCTGCTATATATCTACTGGGCTGATTTTTTTTTCTTCTCTGGAAAGTAGAGGACAGTCACCTTCATCTTGTGTGCTCGGACTTTAGCCTCTTCTGACTCTTTGCACTTTCTGTTCCTTATGATTTTTTCTTATTTGAGGAATATTTCAAGGATCCGTGAATTCATCGATCAAACCACTTGTCAGCATGCTGTAAGGTCACTCATTCTTTCTAGGCTGGATTACTGTAATGGACTTCTATCCTCTTCCTAAGTCTTATGTAGCTTGTCTGCCATGTCAGCAACGCCTACAGAATTTCGGCGTCTAGTGTTTGAGGTGGAGGAAAATCATTCCCCCCAGCCTCTACAGTTTCACTCTCTTTATTGCATGGCTTCCTATTCATCAACGTATTATCATCGTCAAACTACTCATAAAATGCTAAAAACTTTCATCGGTTGGGGATGACAATGATTCTAAATGTTTAAGCTTCTACCAACCTTTAACTGTAGTGGGCAAGCTTTCGTTCTACTCCTGAGGACTTTCATAAGGACTTTCATATATAAGGACCTTCATAAGGCTTGAGAAACTCCTCGGGAGTAGGACAAAAGCTTGCCCACTACAATTAAAGGTTGGTGGAAGCTTAAACATTTAGATTTATACTCATAATATATGTATATAAATCTTTTAACAATCCGGCCTTATGGTATAAGCGAATGCTTAACTGTATACACCCCTGGCAGAAATCTCAGATCCTCAAATCTCAAACCAACTCTGCTCTCCAATTACTCGAAATCTAGCTGGTGACAGGACTTTCACGGTGGCTGCATCAAAGCTGTGGACTAATCTTCCCTTGATTATCAGGCTGTCTGCATCCACAAACTACTTCAAAACAGCTCTGAAAACATAGCTATTCTAAATCCAATCTTCGGTTCTGCACAGCCAGTAATTGTGTGTAGGTGTATGTATTTTTGAGTATGTGAATTGTGAGCGTGCTTGTGTTTACTTATTGATTTAAGGTTGATCAAAATGTTTCTATTTTTGAGGGAGTTCATTATTACATTTTCTGTAAAGGAATATATCTCTTGCTTATTTTGTGTAATTTTCTAAGAGCTCTGAGGCTCGTGGGTGGAGCGTATCAAACCTTTCTTGTATTGTATTGTGTTGTATTGTATTGTAAATAAAAATAGATTTAATAAAAGATGGGACCCACCTTTTATAAGGATCGCTTTGTTTTTCTTTTTATTGATATCTCGGCATTTCAAAGCCGATTTTCATCAAATAAACATTGAATTCCCCCTTGAAATGTATGCTTTGTAACAAAAATGGCTTCTTAGTATCTCGCAAAAATTTAAAAGCTGAATCCTCACCTCAACCGATACTATTCCATCCCCTTAACCGGCCATCAAGCATGGGCTTTAAAAGTACAGTGGAGTTTGATTTATGTAGCTGCAATTAGACGGACTACGAGGAATTACAATCAGACACGAGCCAGACAATTCTAATAAATTGCTACAATACCGACTCCGAGCCCAGCATTTCGTGCTCTACATATCTGAGACGTAATTTATCGATGCAGTGCAAAGGACAGCGGGCCAGCGTCATGATTGAATTTGAACATTTGCACAAAACAATGTCACAAATTTGTGTCCATTCCACGTCTTGCTCACAATGACATCTATGAAACAAAGTCATAGAAATAAGAGTGGGAGAAGCTCACACGGACATGAAGAATCTAGTCTTGGAAATTTTACCTACTGTATTTTCACCTTCTGTTGGTTTTCTATCCACTTGTATTGGTCGGCCACTTTCAACAGAGAAGCATTTATATATAAGTGGCGATAATGTCATCACATTTATTTATTTTTTTTAAAATCTATTCTGTGTTCTTTATACAGGGCTATCTCTTCAGAACAGAACTGCTTTACAATAGAGCCTTGTGTTACATAGAAATGAAACATTTAATTATTGCAATCTTACAGTCCATAACAATACAATACAATACAAAGTAGGAATAGGTTAAAGTAGTAATCGAAGTATAAAATTGATTGTGATATTGAATAGACATAGATGATATATAACAGTTTAGAATAAGATTACGACTTACATTCAAAACAAACGTTAGTCATAACCAACAAAACATTACATGTATACGGACAGCAAGAATAATGCAACTTGAAATTAAATATCAAAACTTAAACATTTACACAGTTTCTTAAAATATAAAAACAACACAAAAGTTTGGACATGAATAGGTAATCAGTGTTTAGCTCGGATAAAAACCAAAATTAAAACATATCCAATTGGTTTATAAAAAAACCCAATAATTATAAAAGTAATATTTTGGGTCGAAAAAAAATTCATCTGCAACCTTAAATCCCCCTCCCATGAGAGTTATTATTAAAGAGTGGTTGCACGAATATGACAATTGATGCGGAGAATGCAGTTAATACTTCTCAATTTCCGGTACAAAGACATAGCACCTGCGGTTTCCCGAAGAAAAGGTGAACCTTTTCTTTTTCGTAAATGTCTTCCTTCAGGTCCGCAATCGATCATGTGCAATTCTTTTCGTCTAACTTTACTGTAAGGCGACTTGAATGTGGCCTGTTAAGATGTGTGCGTCAGAGAAATATCTTAGGAAAAGAAGACGGTCAGATACCCAACAACACTTGTTTCACTTTTTCTTACGAATGCACTGTCTTGTTCACCATGGCGATATGTCAGTCTGTTGCGCTTTTGACCTCTATGTAACAAATGGTTGAACTCTTTGAATAGACCTTTGAATCCCCTCAATATTTTCTCTAAAGATTTCACAGTAAAGGAAGTCTCCTTTCCACAAAATGCTTGTAAATTTCAATGCACGTGACGATAATGACAAGGAGAGTGGACATATTTTGCTGAAAGAATCTATTTATTTGTTTTTAGAGGTAAGACCTAAATATTTTCAGAGGGAGTCCATATGTATCTTTTAAAACATCGGCTGGTCTTGCGCTGTGTAGTAAACTAAAAGAACTCAGAAAGTGCAAACCCCACACCTATAGGTCATCGTCATATAGTTACCAACAAGAAAGAACTATGCACGCATCCTATGAGAAGCCAGACCAAACCAAACCAAACCAAACCAAAAAAAGAGAAAAGAAGAAGACTGGGACCAGAGAATCATCCAGATTTCAATCACCACCAAAATTTGAATTAACTTAATTAACTAATCGATTGATACAAACTGATTTCCATTTCTTTCTAGCGTAAGGATGAAAACGGACCTATCCTTCGTCAAAGTTTTTCGAGCATTAATGCTTGATAATACATAACGCACAGACAAACACCGTGGCAAAGGCAAAAACTCCCTAGAAATCAACGACGCAATTCAATCTTCCTCGCTGTTAGCATGGATATCATCACAGCAAGGAACCTTAACACATCAAGGCGGATCATTACCCAAGAAAAGAAAAGAAAATAAAGAAGGGAGAAAACAAGAGTACATGACTGAAAGGATACAGCTGATCCTTGAGAAGAGTAAACTGGAACAGAGACGTTAAGAGGCACAAACACAAAAAGGAGACAGGGGATAGCAGCGCGTCTTTGCCAGTAAGTCATCTTAATAGAAGAAAACTAGGACGCCAGCAGAGTAAGAAGGACGGAGATATAAAGAGGGACGCTCGAAGAGAAAGACAGAACAAATCAATGGGAGGAGGGGGAATAGGAGGGGGAATAGGAGGGGGAATAGGAGGGGAATGGGAAAAAGTAAGGGAAGAAGAATGAAACGAAATAAAGGAGAAATCTAAAAATCTAAAGGAAGAGAGAGAGAGAGAGAGAGAAAGGGAGTGAGAGAGTTAAAAGGGAACTATCAATTCGACTATGTCAACACTTTTAACTATATGCTTATGGGAATTGAATCGCCCGCATGTGGACTCTAAGGGGAATTCCCACATCGCGGAGGCGGCAGGTTAAGTAGGTAGAAGGCAAAAATTGCCGAGCCGGCGTACCTTGGGATGCTCTTCCACCTTCTGCTCATCCGGATAGGAGCGCAAATAGCGGTAATTTCCCGGCGACGTTCTCCCAATTACGTCATTAAGGTTGATCCCCACGGCATCAGATTTCTTATCAAAGACATTCTTTGGAGATTATGCGAACGTCAAATTTCATCCGAGTTGCAAGCACCGATTAGCGTCTGCCTTTTGAAATATACGGTTTCAGGCATTCGGACATCAGTCAGGGGGTTTTGAAACACATCTCTAACTCTTTTGTAGAAAAACTGAAAATGATATCTTAAGAATCGTCTCCTCGGCATGTAAGAAAATCCATTTTCCGCAATCCCACTTATTAGAAGTGTGCTTGTTATTCGTATGATCTCTATTTCCCCAAATATCCATTACGTACGGTGTTGTTGTCATATTCGAATCAAGAAGATACCTGCTGCTAAATAAGGAGGATCGCAAACAAGACTGGTGATATAATTTTTGGTCCTTTTTTTACGGACGTGAAATCACGTTATCCGTCCTGTCCATCTATCATTCCAACAGTCCACTGTGAAATTACGTGACAAAAAAAAAAAACAAAAAACCCAAGCACATACAGAAAGAAAATGCATGAAAAGTGAATCTAGATATCACCCACTTGCCTAGATTCATGACACCTTCGCGATTTCTTTTTCAGGAATTGTGAATACTGATCTTAATGTGGAAACACAACAGACTAAGTTGTTCGTGTTTTTTCTCTCGAATGGACAGGATGGACGCGACAAAGCCCCATACACTTCGGGTCAAAAGATAACATGCTGTTTGCCAGACATTGATACATCTTCCGCTCATCATACCTGTTCATGATGATTGCAAAATACAAACAAACAAACGCACGAGTCGAGGACTAGTTATACACGCACAAACATACACTCGTGCACAGGCATATCCGTTGTGCGATTTTTTTTTTTCGAAGTTTGGTTGAAATGCAAATCAAGCGTGCACACGGTTATCGATATGTGGTGATCAATAGCTTGAGATGAGACAGCGAACAATGTCAAGTACAAGTAATGGGGAAGAGATCCCTGAAGGCAAGGACATACTTGCTGATCAATCAACAGTTCTTAGAAGCTGAGAGTCGAGCCCAAATATACAACCAGAGACATAACATAGATAACAACGAAGGCTGATGAACTCGGGTGACTGATATTCAAACGCAAAAAGTGCCACGGGAAAGAGTAATTGAGCGAGAACATGATCACATGCGACCGGCTTTACAGTTCTGGGACAGAACTATTTCTGCCGCAGTTCTGCCATCTCACACAGCTTCTACCTCGATGATTTGTGAGCGGTTGACGATATACTAAACCAATTCTTCGTAATTTTTTTTAAATCTTTCGTTACATAATTTCCACCATTTTTTTCACATCGAGCGATGAAGCATATCTTCAAGTTTGTTGTTCTTTGCGTTCATTCTCATTTTACTATCGGTAGCCAGTTCTGAGCATCTCTTATCAAGTTAAAATTCAAGGACAAAGGTTACCATGAAATGCTTGTCATTGTGATCATAAGTTTCTCTATTGCATCTGTTTTACATCTTCTGCAGGTGCGGCGACTCATGTCTGCAATGGCAGAGGGAGGGAACGAGGAGCGGATCAAACTGCTCAAGGGAAGCGTCGGAGACGGCAATGAGCTCCTGGAGAAGTACGGCACCGTCATCAAGGACCGCATGGAGCACCTCAAGCAGCAGATCCTGGATGCAGCCGACGAGGACATCCTACAGGTTGAGCAGAGCCGACGGCACCTCCTCCACCAAGTGCAGCGGATGATGGAGGAGTTCGACTACAAGCTCAGAGAGGTCGGGGTAGGGTTCATGGCCAGGATGGACAATCCTCGCATCGGTTGCTTCTCCGGACTCCAACGCTTAGGATCGATGGAGGTCGACGACCAGCTGTCATTCATGGAAGAACACCTGAACGAGGTGCTCGACCTCATGAGCGACATCCAGTTTAATCGCGAGAATTCGAACTCCAAACTTTGTATAGGTCACATTGTCCAGCCAAAGATTCTCCGATTAGCGTCGTCCATCAACCTTCCGGAGACTACGGGCCATCCGAAACGTAGCCTCACCGCTCTTCCAGACGGTAGTGTTGCCATTGGACACGATACCGGCGGCGTCGACATATTTCATCCGGATTTCGGTATAAAGAGGTTCGTCGATGACGTGACAGTCCGTGATATTGCTGCCTGCTCTGATGGCAAAGTGTTGGTTCTAAGCTTCGATCGGCACATCCATGTCTTCGACAATCAAGGCAAAGCCCTGCAGACACTTAGTCCGCATGAGACCTGCTTCATGTTCTCGCTTTCTGTAGACCGGGGTGATATATTGTTTGTAGGTGACTGCGAGCTAGAGAAAATATTCGTGTTTAATCTCAAGCGAGACGCGCCGACGGCGCTGCGGACAATTCCGACGGCGGCCAACACGCCCTGGCAGTTGCATGTTCTGTCTACGGGTCAGCTTCTTGTCGCAGATCCTTGCCCACCCTATGGTCCTTCCATCAAACTCATCGACCAAGCAGGCTCAACGGTCACAGCGATCCACCAGGAGGAATGGTCCAGCGCCTGGTGCACCGTTGACCGTGATGACAACATCTATGTGGCCTTCGCCAAGAAGGGAATCGAGAAGCGAATATCCATCGATATCTACTCGTCCGATGGTAAAGTCGTGGAGAACTTGACGAGGAACTTAATGATGCCTAAGTTTCAGTGGCTCTCCGTGGCTGTTCCTTCTCCAGGCACGATAGCGATATGTAACGAGACCCATCTATTTGTGTACTCATGGCGCTCGCAGTACCATTGATACGGACTCGTGCGTTGTGTGTCTGTGTGTTTGTATGTGTATCCACATGTTTATCTTTGTTGCGATTATAGCAGTTTGACTCCGACAAAAGTGACAAAAATTTCCGAGTTCATCGTACACTTCAAGAATTCCGTCTACTTATCCGCAATGTGCCCTGTACAAAGAATCGTTTGTGTAGCTTCCCCAACACATTAATTGGTATCATTCTGTGAAAGTGTACACAAGCCCAACAACTATGATAATTGAAAGATGAAAAGATGAGAAAAGGACATTAAACTCTAATACAAAGTGCGTCGTCTTGTTATAGATATGTAGTTTTTTTTAAAACCAAGTGACTGAAATGTAAATGTAATAATACTACGCCTTACCCAATATCGTAAGTTCGAGACCTTTTGCGTCAAATTGGGCAGTATGCTTACCGAAGAAAGCTGTACAAGCAACTGTAAGACGGCAAACAGAACACCTCAAGTATTTATCAAAATTTCTGAAGCTTTCCATGACACTCGTTAAAGTATAAATCTGGTTTGTCCTGAGTTTTTAGGTCCGAACGTTTTATTGTTGTGCACATACAACCTGATGATTTTAAGTTTGGATGAAGATGAAATGAAATTAACTCTACTGATTAAATGACGATGAAAATGGTAATAATTTCTATAAGACAGCTTTACAGATGTACATATACACATATAGAAATATATATAAATGTGCGTGTGTGTTCGTGTGTATATGTGTGTGCGTGAATTCATAAATACGACTTTCACATAAAATACTTGTCATTATGTTGCTCAATATCATTTCGCACAAACTTTGAAAATGGAGTATATATTCCTTTTTGGTCGTTCAAGCAGTAGGAAATGACTTTCTTCCGTTTCAACTGTCCCTCTTCAAAAAACAATCAAACAAACAGACAAAGTGTGAAGGACCAATCTATGAAAGCAAGTAGAGATGAATGTCAGCACGTAAAAGGTCTTTGTCTTTTCGTCAGCATCCTACTGGTTTTGTCTTTTTTGTCAGCAGCCTACTGATTAAATAAATGTAAATGTCATGATCCAAAAACCTACACCTTCTTCTTTTCATTCTCCCAGTCTGTCAATAAAGCTGTAAGATTCACTGGCACTGTATTCAAAGACGCGGTAGTGTAGCGATTCATGGCTGGCCCGATTTATTCGCTGCCCACCAGCTAGGGTAGGGTAGGGTAGACAGGCGAAAACCACGAATAGCACTGGTCAGCGAACACGTGCATCGAAGAGATCGCTCATCGGCAACCGTCGGCTTCAGTCGAGATTCTTCGGCTGTGTGTACGTACATAGAGATCAGTGACAAAGCTATACACAATTCGTTACGGGGATTCTCGAATACACCCGAGCCGGGCCAACCTTCCCTTTCCATGGTATCCCCATGCTATCGGGTCCTTACAAGCGAGTGAAATGCCACTCGACACGGTATCGAAGTCTAGGTGACCATTATGAGTAGAATATATTCTAACAACAAATGGTTGAGGTTTCACAGATATCTGGAACGTAACGAAATGAAAGTGTGCTATTTCAGATTTTAATGTAATTGCAAGAAGAAGTGATATCGGTCGTATTCAAAGTGTACGAGATTTATCACCACTTATTCAAATCTTTTCGACCGTGGAGTGTGGCGTTTTATATTAAAGGCCACCATGTAGGCCTTGCTATCGATCAGGAGGCGATACAGCAATACGATACTATCGATGCGAGGATCAATAGACTTTTTCCATAGCATGCAAGCAAGTGTAGTGATGATATTCATTACTGCTATCGTAGGAGTCGTTTTGCGCATTAAACATCAGATCGATGATACAGCGTAATATTGATTTCGCACCATCTCTCCCTCACGTATGCCCTAGCTTTACACAGCTTTGTTTAAGGGCATCGTCTTTCGTTATCGCTCCGTATCAGGGCGAGATTACGAGCGACTTGGATAGCTTTGGTGTCTGCCTGACTGGAGACGATTCGACGTGCAGTTTACCGGGTTGGTGTAGCATTATGCACAGGCAGGCGGTACGTGCCGAGGCATTTTGTTACGCGTTCATCGATGTAAAGTAGGGCGAAAGAAAGTCGAACATTCCAGTCAGGGACAGCGTTTTTAATGAATTCTTGTTCGATTGAATGTTAATGAGAGTTCGCTCAATAACCAAAAAACAAACTGTCAGCGCATTTGTTTATAGGCTACAAACATGGAATAATGCCGTACTACATGACCCAGATTACATGTAGTGCATGGTCACTTTAATGTTTCCTGTCAGTTTTTGTTATTGTGTCTTGTGTGATCTGATAGGATTTATAAGCCACAGTCTTTGCCATCAAGTCAAATATTAAACGATTTCAGTCTACACGTTAAGAGGTTCAGTGTCTTTATTCTGTTTTGTTTTGTTTTGGTTTTTTTTTTTTATCCAGCATGTAGGAGTAAGTGTTCTCTAGCACTGGAGGCTACATGCAAACATTTCCAAGTGACAGAATTTTGGACAAACCATAGCCGTGAGCGCTTTCACGGAAAAAATCACCGATGCCATCCATGGAGACATTTTTTTTCTGGGGGGGGGGGGGGGGGGGAACGCAAGCTCAAACGTGGACAAGACTACGAGATATAGCTCAATTTACACTCATGTTTTTTAAGCCGTACCCTAACATATTAAAGACAAATCAATACATTCACTGACATTCTTCTCATGTCCCGTGTAAGTAAATTCGACGAGACATGCCTTTTGATGTTCAACATGCTTGACACGGAGCATTTCAACAAGAGTTTTGTCAGATATTTTCTTCTGACAATGTGTTCTAAGTTACTAAAATCCTTGCACCTTCCTAGCTGAAAGCAAGTTTGTCAGAAAAGAAAAATATCTGGCAAAACGCTTGATGAAATGCCCCCCCCCCCCAACCACACACACACACTATCAGAGATAGAGAAAAATTTTTCATCCAAATAGGAGGGAAAAACCCCCAACAAATATTATAGATTATCATGTTTTTGCGAAATACTGAAACTATACAGACCCTTAAGCGTGCTTATCATTTTAAACTGATAATGCCATTTTCACAATATCCTCTTTTGTTGGTATAAGGAACACATTTCCGCAAAGTTTCTGTCATCAATTCAGCAACTGGCTGTAACTCAATCTTTAGAATCTTTGAAATAGAATGAAAAAAAAAAGTTAAGCTTCAATTTTGTCTCTGAAACACTGTTATATTGGCCATGGTCAAGAAAAAAAAAGAAATAAAAGAAGTGATTATGTCATCGCCTCATTACCCTCGCTTTAGTTTGTACATGAAATATAATCAATCATTAAATCTATTATTTGTGGATAATTCAGAAAATACCATCACTCTCCCATTTCAAATCTTTCCCATTTCTTTGCCAACTCTGCGATAATTTTAAGTGAAGGAAAATATTCCTTCTTTTGGATATATTCATAATGAAAAGATGCAAAACCTTGCAATAACGTTTACTTCTTGATATTGTCTGAGTTGACAAATTGTTGCTGTTCTCCTCGTTCCGTTTGATGTACAACTGCGTATCTACTCAAAACAACTTGAAAATAAAGTGGAGATCGACTTACAGTCATGCATACATCCATCACTGCCGCAAATGTGAATATAGCGATGCGTGCTATCAATATAGCTATATTGTAGAAAGCTGCCGTACCTCTAAAAGATTGCTTAGTTTTGTTATCCTTGCAACATGGATGAGTTCTCTGCAGTTGCATTTTCAAGGACAGGCTGCTGCAGTTTGACAGATGTTTCACAAAGTTCAATGCACATTTTGGAAAAGAAGAAAAATCGACTATTGCAGCTTTTCGATACATCGGTGCCGACCTTGATGAAATCCGATAAAAATTCTTTTTGTAAAACCCTAATTTGATAGAAACCCATAACGTATCCGTATTATTTATTTATTCATTTATTTATTTCAACATATTTTGACAGGATAACAAGATCAGCAGGTGAGTGCTGTTTTACATCAAAGTCCTGTACAATCCAACTGTATAAATATAAAATCATGTTACATAAATATAAGCATAAAAACCACTACAAACAAGCAATCAGAGTTGAAAGGAGCAAAACGTCTAGTTAAAATCAGTAGTAACCAGATCAATGTACGATATGACAAAACAATATGATAGAAAAGGATATATTAAAGCGGCGAATAAAATGATGCAAGATTATATACACAATCAAACCATTTGGTGTACAAAAGGAGTTTAAAAACTCTTCCAGTAAGGACTTAAATCAACGAGACAAAAGTAAAGTATTGTTTACACGGGAACCAGACGCATCATCATATTCAGCCTGTGAACATTATTACGTGATCATGCTTACCCAATAGCTGACGGGTATTTGAAAAAAAAAAAAAAACCTGGACATGCAAGATATTTTATACTATGTTTCAGTTCCTACAATTTCTACATCATTTTCTGTCCTCAAATCACATGAACTGGCGAATTTGCTTCATAATGCGAGAAATTCTCCCTCGCTGACAAGCTTAGTGTTTGATGAAGCCCACTCGTCCACTTTTTTTTTGATCCTACTATTCCAACAGAATTCGCTGTCCTGAAATCACATCATCTATAAAACGAATTCGCTTCATTTCATCAGAGGGTATCCCCTCGGGGGATTTCTGGATGCGGAAATCTCATGTTCTTCATCGGATCCGGCAAAAAGCAGTTTTCGGACTGAAGCCTAGAAATTCATTTTATCCTAAGCCATGTTTCTCTCGAACCTCTCCGCTCTCTCCGTGACTCCGAGCACACACGCAGAGAGGGAATACACCGTCAACATTATGAATATATGAAAAGAAATGAGCTGAATATCATATAGTTATTCTTTTTTATTTGTGTGTGTGTACGGGCACATAATTATCTCTGATGTATTAACAGATAAATTGGACAGCCGTGACCTTGAAATACGGTCGAACTGGAAAGACATTTTATCCAAGAGTGGCTCAGGATAATCGAGGTTCATAACCTGTTTACCCTTGCTGTCTTTTCTCTCTCTTTCTTTCCTTCCTTCTTTCTTTCCTTCTTTCTTTCTTTCTTTCTTTCTTTCTTTCTTTCTTTCTTTCTTTCTTTCTTTCTTTCTTTCTTTCTTTCTTTATTCAGTCATTTATCTATTTTGCTTTTTGCTCTCTCTGTCTCTGACCTTTGGTAGTTAAGGTAGAAGTGGTTCCTTTATTGTCGTAATGACAGGATTATCCAGGAAAGGACAGACAATTGAGGCTGCGGAAATAAAAGTAATTGCCCGGGACTATTGAAGGATATAGACAGATTTGCAGATATGATGACATAAAGAGAGAGAGAGGGTATAGATGGAGAGGGAGAGAGAGAGGGAGAGAGGGGTGGGGAGAGAGGGAGAGAGAGAGAGAGGGAGGGAGAGATGGAGGGAGAGGGAGATGGTCAGTATAGTAACGAACCAAGGTAAAATTTCGGCGATGTAACTTATGCCAGGAAATAGCACAATGCAAAACCTGAATGATTATAATTTGTACTAGTATATTTAAACACTTTATTTCCTTGTCTATCTAAAAACGTACTATGTATCTGTTTATCTATCTGTAGACATATATCAAAACATATATAGTTAGCCTACATATATATATATATATATATATATATACATATATATATATATATATATATATATATATATATATATATATATAGTGCGAGATATAATTCGCTTCCCAAACGTACGCGGTGCCTCATTGTGGGTAGCATATACTGAAAGAAATTGGACTGAGGCGGACGTTGCTCTCGATCTTGAGCCTCCCTTTTAATCAGTCAAGCTTTCTGTAGATCCTGATGAAGGCATAATGACAGGCCGAAAGCTTGACTGAGTAAAAGGGAGACTCAAGATCGAGAGCAACGTCCGCCTCAGTCCAATTTCTTTCAGTGTAATATATATATATATATATATATATATATATATATATATATATACATATATTATATCATTTTGCATGCACACACTTATCGACACACACACACACATACACATATGGCATATATATCATAAGTTTAAGTATAAGTTTATAGAACATAACAAATATATATATATATATATATATATATATATATATTTAAAATGAAGAACAGTTAGAGGAATAATGATGATAAAGCTACGCACAGATTTCATCTTCCTTTCTCATATCTCACAATGAGTGTATATATACACATATATATATGTATGATTATATACATATATATATATATATATATATATATATATATATATGTGTGTGTGTGTGTGTGTGTGTGTGTGTGTGTGTGTGTGTGTGTGTGTGTACATGGATAGATAGATAGATAGATAGATAGATAGATAGATAGATAGATAGATAGATAGACAGATAGATAGATAGGTAGATAGATATTCCGTTTCTAAATGCATAGGTAGGTACATATCTAGACACTCCGGACAAGAACGACACCAGGACGGGAGTAGGAAATCGACATTGCATGTCATCCGGACTAGACATCGGAGGTTTGCCTTTAGGTTCTTAATTTGTTCACACTTCAAGGACACTTAATCAATTAACGCGGCAAATTGACCTTATCAAAAAGCGTCCTCTCTTAATATCAGCCTCAGCTTTTGGGTGTCTCCACTTTTTTACCGTGTTTCATACTTCTCTGCCTGTGAAGTAGCTGCAATCTGATCGAGAGATTTAGATATGAAGAGTAGATTAATCATATTTGACCTCCTATTTTTCGAAGATTCTCAGTTATCCATACACCGTTTCAGTTGCTTAATTAGCGTTAATTTTTGTTTTTATCTTGTTTGATATCAACTTCTTTAGAGAGTGTGTGAGGCGTTTATTATTTCTTTGCACACTGAAGGGGTGTTAAGATAATTTTGTTTTTGTCCATCTCAAGAAACATAGACTCAATTCATAGACATGGTAGAAGTGATTATATTGATTATGCGAATTCCTCTGTGAGGCGAAAAAAGGGCACTGTTTCAGCCAAAAGACTGATTACATCGCAATCGTTTGCCTGTAGTCCCTCTCGTTCAAATTTACGTCATTGAATCAAGCCTGCAGCTTACACTTCTCTCTCGTCTAGACTAATCACGTCATCCTATGTCTGTTTGCTTTTAAGTTATTTCTTCTCTTTTTTTTGTATTCGACTATCTTCCTTCTCCTCAAAACCACTTGCACACTGGCACTTCGATCGCTTTTTCATTAATATTCGAAAGATACTGATGTCGCATGACATTTGTATAGAGTTACGTCTTTTTGCATATATCCGCTGCCAGCTTTGAAAGTCACATGCCTGTGAAATGGATTACGTCCTTGATTTTCAGAAATTCTGGAATAATCAAAGCACATATTTTTTTGTCGTTTTAGAAAACTAAGTTATTTTTATTTTATCTTATTTTTATTTTATTTTATTTTATCATTACAATAACAATAATTTTTTATTATTATTATCATTTTTTTTTTGCTGCCCACGAACTTTGTCATTGAGCTTCTTGCCAGTCTTCTTTCGAGGTGTCTAAAATCTATACATACCAGCAAATAAAATGATACTGATACGCCTCTTTGGTTTAAACGTGTTTAAATCTGACGGAAGATGGAGTATTTTTGAAGATTCTGAAATTTTAGAAGGACGGAACCATTAGTTCATTGAGTGCTACTCTTGGAAATAACTAGTCATTAATTGTAGACATGTATTGATATACTTCGCTTTGTCTTTTTAGATCAGTCACGGACGTGTGTATGTCATGTCACTCATGATGATATGCAGAAATTGATTTTGTCTTCATCGAAGACGAAATACAATGTTTATGAGAATAATAAAGTACAAGAATATTCTTTCCTCTCGGTGTTTTCGTAGAGATAATGTTATCATGAAACTTATGACCAGAAGTAGTAGCTGATGAAAAGAATTGGAACAGGAACCAGTTCAGTTTACCTCTCATGCTCATAACTATAACATGAAACAAAATTGATTTACTCAAGAATAGTTTTGCTTGGCCTTTTTTTTAAATGTCTGTGAACTTTAGATGACAGACGTCATCTCCTCTGATTTTTTAAAATCAATATTGGAAGACCTACTATTATATAAGGAGGAAGAAGATTTTTTGAAGTGACAATGCGTGGAACTACCTGTTATGGGTAGAAAGAGTGCATATACAGTATAATCTATGTTCAGGGGTGAATCCTGGACTTCTGTAAAGGGGGGGGGGGGCGCCTTTACAAAATAAAGGGGGCGCACGCTGCCCATTCTTTCTTTTTTATTTTTTTATAGCAACAATTAAAGGGGGGGGGGGGCACCCGGGGCGCTCCCCCTGGATCCGCCACTTATGTTTGCCATTTGTTTGATTGTTGTTGTTGTTTAATTCATTGTAAGGACGATTACTACAGGTATATATTTACTGAAGTGAGCTCTAACCTGAATGACAAGTGGAATGGCTGCATTTCGTAATAATTTCTCAAAAGATCAGAAAAGCTTTTTATGCCTGACTTTGAAATGTTTAATGGTGGATGTTGAATGGGAGGAAATGAACGATACGTCATGTTTGCAGCAAAGTGAAGAGCTCATCTACAGAATGTCATTTTACGGACGATGTCCTCACCGCCTTTGACAGAAAGTTGAATACACTTTTTGATCAGTTTATTTGAATAACGTCATTCACCGAGTATTCATTTGTCAACTTTTGTTTGGATTTGTAATAATGGGCTTCAATTTATTTTACGTACCAACCAAGTTAGTTATCAACTGTTTTATGAGCAAGGAAGCAAGCACCGATGAAGTCCCCACTCAAGGACAGGAGTATGAAGATAAATTACCCGGCAGAAGAACACTACCAGTGCTACTAGGGGGCCGGGGCCAAGGACGTCAAGACCCAAAGTCCAATCCAATAAAATGGTGCCTCAATATAGGTAATATTTTCATCTATATAATATCCTTTCTATCACACACACATACCAAAAAAAAAAAAAAAACCCGCAAAAGAAAAACAGAAACAGCGTCGAGTAATTCATCAAGTAACTCTGAACATCGTTTCTCATGCAGTACCCCTCTCCATTTGAGAAATCATAAGATTACTCTCCAAAATTAATTGAAGACCTTCGAAAGTGAAAGGTTACGCAATAAATCATTGTGGTTGTATCCATGATATATAATGAACGCAGCAAAATGGTACACCTTGTTTCAACATGCACTTGAATGTCGAAGGCCGTCAATGAAGTGTTGCTGTAAATCAGAAATGTAATTATTGCTACGAATAAATCTTTGCGATTTTTGCCTACATTATCGAGATGGGCAAGAAATTTTTACAATCTTTCCGTTGTCTTATCTTTTTCAAAGTGATGACTCAATATGCCTCATGTTGTGATCGTTGGATTGTATGCGTAGAGGTGTGTTGTTGTTGTTGTTTCTTCTTTCTGTCTGATGCCCCGTTTTAGCAAAGCCTTTCAAACTGGAGTTACGGCGACAACGTCCGGATAGCGTCGGGGTATTTTTTTTTTTAACCCTGCCTGTTAAAACGGTTTTCACATGATGTTGCTCGGATGTTGTCGAGATAACTTTTGCCAAATTCTACCCCAGTCGCACACATACACACACACACACACACACACACACACACACACACACACACACACATATCTCTCTCTCTCTCTCTCTCTCTCTCTCTCTCTCTCTCTAGTGTATTTTATTTGAGGCCTTTATTGTTCATATATTACATTGATGGCTAGCTGTTGTGAAATTTTCAAAAACCTTTTCGTTGCTAAGTATTTATGATGTAATCTTAATGTGAAACATACATTTTTTCCTCAAAGAAAATAACTGTATCTATACTTATTTCTCTCTCAAAATTAGGAGAGATTTGTAAGTTTCTCTCTGGTTTTGAGCAGATTTGATGCATTTGAATTGTTTTTTATTTTCCTCTTATAGAAATGAAGTGTAAAATTCAGAGTTGCCAATTTACTCATGATATATATATATCATACATAGATATATGAATGAATAAACAACTGGTCGGTAGTTAGTCAAAATAAAATCACGTGACTAATGCAGCATTGATCAAAATCGTTATATTGTGATCAGTGACGCCACGTCAGGAGATATAATTCTATAGAATCTGACTGACTGCCAACGGTGTTGTGCATTGCAGAATGAAATAATGCGTAATTTGTAGACCATGACATAACAAATATTGCCTTGTCTCTCGTTGTAATCTAACACCTGACAGTCCCTCAGGGGTTATATTTTCCCCTCGAGACAATATTTCTCTTTTTTTTTTGGGAGGGGGGGGGGGGGAATGTGATCATTGCGGGATGTCAATAATTAGGCCTATACATTTCACTTCTTACAAGGCAGTATCTGTTTGACATGCACTGACTAAAATACAATTTCAGTCGAGGGATAAGTTTTACCTCTCCCCTTTCTGTTTGGTCCGTTGAAATATCATATGATATAGTGTTATATAATACATATATGTGGGTATGTGTGTGAGAATCTGTCTGTCTGTCTGTCTGTCTGTCTGTCTATACGCTTCTGTCTCTCTGTATACGTCGACTTTCCTCCATTCCCAAACAGCCCCCCCCCCCCCCCTCTCTCTCTCTCTTTGGCGGCTGTCATATTTCCATGTTCACAACGGATGAAATGAATTCACCATCGCCATTAATCCATTATCTTGTTCCTGCATGCATGTACACTCTGTAGTTAAATCGACAACTTAACCCCTTGGATGCCTTATAATACGACAGATCATGACGAACAAAATGCACGCCTGTATACCTGGGGAGAAGTGCGTGATCGAGTTGTGATGCTAGTGAGCTAATAGTTAATTCTGGATCACCTGAGGGAGTGAGAAGAGGAAAAAAAAAAACCTGATGCAACGCATTTGACTAATGAGACAACGATACAGTCACCTAATGATTCTGCAGTTATGGGCAAATGGCGAACACGTTTTCCCCAACTGCTTATCCCTCATACAAGATTGTAAGCCTTGATATGCAAAATCGCCCATACCGAAGGAAGTGCGATGTAATGGCCTTATTAATCACTCAGTGTTGAGGGACTGTTTTGTTGTGATATTCCTGTATTTTCACGAGGTATCGTGTAAGACGACAACGACGATTTATTTTAAAAACTCTTGATAAAGGGTGGATCGCTGTCCAAGGTGGAGCGCTTGACATGTAAGGAAAGGCGATATCTGAGTGAGACAAGATGGTAATACCTCACCAAAGAAGGAGAATAATCCGAGTTCTTGTAACGAGCACATGTTTGTCTTGAAGTCGGGGTTGAAAGAGAAATACCCTCTAAAGCGAACGGCTTTAATAAATAGAGGAAAATTTGAAAGCCAACCCCGACCCTCCCCATAAAAAGGTAAAAGTTTAACTGAAGATTTCTTGAGGTGTGAGTTTTTTCAGTTTGCCTGCCCTCTGTATAAATAAAATTTTGTAAGATGGCAAAAGCTGATCTACATTTTTAACATGCATGCCGGAAAAAAGGAACTAACAGGAACCGAACCTGTCTTCAAATGCTTTCATTTGCTTCGCCTTGTCCGCCTTTGACTACTGAACAAATTAACAAAGCCCAAATTTGGATCTTACAAATGTCATTTTGTACAGAAGGTAGACAAAATTGAAGAAAACCCATAACTCATATCTTTACCCCTCTGCTTAACAATCTCTTTCTCTCAATTAAGAATTTCTTCTTGAGATACACTGTGTTCAGGTCTTATAAATTGATGTTATTTTCACTTCTGAATTGCCTAATTGGTCGTGACTTACATCAAACTATCTTTAGACACGTTAGATAAAAGAGAACGTATGAAATTCTGAAATCACACATCCTTGTAGTTCATTTTCGATCTTAATGAACGTCTATCATTCTGTTCGTTTGATTTGACTCCATCAGTCCAACAAAGCCGACCTGAATCTGCAGTGGAGTCGCACTGTCAGATCCTAAAGCTCTCCTGCAGGCGTATAGTCCTGATTACAGATCTCTGCGTCGTGATTTTATGGACAGCCTCACAATTTTGATTTGCTGGGAGAATTAATGAAATTTCATTTTTTTTCTTACTTCTTGTCACTAAGAGTTTCTTATTTTCACGAACCAAGATACACTGTAAAGAAAAATACTCTCCACATGACAATTGTCATTGATGTGGACATGAAAACAAGGTTTATTCATGCGCAAAGAAAGTCAGCTTTGGTGGAATGATGTGTACAAAATGAAAGAAGAGCATAAAGCTTATTGCTCTTCACTATACAATGTAGTTTTTTTTCTCTCTCTATCGATCACGCCCTCTAGTGGTCACTGTGCGTCTAACGAGGTGCAACTCCAGCATTCTCAGGTCAACTTTTACTCAAATTATTCTTTGCGATTCATTTTAAATTTCAGAACTTAACTTTGGAAATAACTCGGAGTGAGAAATTGTGAGTTCCCTCTGAAAGGGCTGAAATGACCTTTACAAACACACACACACACACACACACACACACACAGAGTTTCAGACAAATCACATCTGATTGTATACAATGGAAGCATAATTATGAAGAGTTCTATTGCAAAATGATCGAGCTAAGCGCCACTTTTAAAAATTTCAAAGTAAGTCCATCATCAGATAGATCAAAATTGAACCTTTCCAGCAATAGCTCACTTGTGACAAAATAAGGAATATTCTAAAAGTTATAATTCGAAATATTCTGTACTTTCTTATTATTCTTTAAGCAGATTTAATCATAAACATCTCAACTTAACAAGAATGGAGTTAGCTCGTTTTGCAATAAAACTCTTCATATTGAACTCAATGGAGAAATACAACCATACGGAGAACAAGTTTTCATCGAATACAGTAGACACTGGCAAGGAGATATTTAGCTCACGCAAATATATATATATATATGTATATTTATTTATTTATCTATCTATCTACACCGATAATTTCACAGATATTGAACGCTTGCATCGAGACAGATAGAAACAACGAGGGAGAGGGAGAGGAAGAAAGAGACGGAAAATTTCAAATCCATGCCTGGCTCCTTCGGCTAATATTTTTAAAAAAATAAATACTATACGCCGGTCATTAGACACACAATAAGAAAGTTTCGTGCTTGATACAAGGAGATTTTGCTTTCCCGTGCAGCTATGAAAATCCGCATTGACCAATAACCTATTTAACGCGCGGGAGATGGGATATTTTATCCAGGTGATCTTAGACTGATTTTCAGTAATCTGCGAAGTCGTAATGGAGAGCAATATAAATCCGGGACGGTCCCTGCTTGAAAACACAAAGAAGAAGAAGAAGAAGAAGAAGAAGAAGAAGAAGAAGAAGAGAAGAAGAAAGAAAAAGAGGGAACATAATAAAAAAGAAGAAAAAAAGAAAAGAAGAGAAGAGAAGTAGAAGTACTATTAGAAGGAGAAAATAAGTAGTATAAGAAAGAGAAGAAGGAAAAGTTTAATAGCATTACTAAGTTAATTCAAAATAGAAAGATAGATAGATAGAGGTTAATAGATAGATAGATAGATAGAGGTAGATAGACAGATAGATAAATAGATAGATAGATAGATAGATAGATAGATAGATAGAGGTAGACAGATATATAGATAGATAGGTAGGTAGATAGATAGATAGATAGATAGATAGATAGATAGATAGATAGATAGATAAAGGTAGATAGATAGACAGACAGATAGATAGATGAATAGATAGATGGACAGATAGAGGAAAGAGAGAGAGAAGGAGGGAGGGAGAGGAAGAGATAGAGATAAATAGAAACTGGGAGGGGAGAGAGAGGGAGGGGAGAGCGAGGGAGAGAAAGAGAGGGAGAGAGAGGGAAAGACGGGGGGGGGGGGGTGGGACTGCTAAAGGCTCGAAGTGTCCGACGTTTTACACTATAAGGAAGAAGTTACAGTAAAGGGAAAATCTTCCTGGCATTAAAGGTACCGTTTACTTTTGGGAGCAGTGGTTTTAGAAATGATCGAGTTATCACATTTGATGCATATGTGTAGGTCAATTGTTTCACAATACATCCTACCATTTTGAAAAATTTGCAATAAAACCCAAAATATAGGGAGATATCACTATTTTTCTCAATAAGCCATAACTGTTGATGGTTTATTCTAGAAATGATTTTATTATACATATTGTTCACATTTTGTATATTTAACAATACTTAACTTTGATTATAAGATTAACAGTTCTATATTGGTTGTTTCTATGCCGAAGTTACACTTTAGAACTATTTGAAGCACTAAAGCTGGGTTTTTGTTACGTCTGCAAATGGTAAATAATGCCTTTAACCTTATGTAGGTGATGGGAATGTCAGTCACGCAATCGAGCACACTTCACACGTAGGTCGACAGCAGGAGGAGACGAGGGAACACTTCCACCTCCAGAAGGAAAGGTTGTTCGTGGGCTTCAAGGGTAAGGTCCCAGATATCAAGAGTTCAAGAAACTTTTTTCCTCTCTCTCTCTCTCTCATTCACAACAGGTTTTCAAGATAGGTGTATGATAATGGACTTACACATTAGCCTTTCAGTTGTATTGCACAAGTACTGTAGCCCCTCTGTTAGACTGCAATATTTCTCTTTGAGGAATATCTCATCTTAATACTGCCATGGGAACTATTATATTGTGTTTTTGTTGTTTCTTGTGTTTGTGATGTAATGTATTTTTGTTAGGCAGCTCACCACAAGCTCTGCTTTTTGAGGTTCTGTCTTCCTTGTACAACCTTATGTATGTGATTTACAACATGAAAAAGATGGAAAATAAATGTTTTACAAACGTGAACTTGAACTTGAAGTCAGTTTTTTTTCTATATATACCTTTGTGATTAGTTGGTAGAATTATTTTGTTCTCTCAATTGTATTGTTCAAATAATTTTCTTTCCTTTTTGCGCATAACTTTATATAGTACACACCACTCCCTTTTAGACGTTCTTTATTTCTATTTATTTATTCAATTATTTATTTATTTGCTTATTTATATTGTAATGATCATACGGCGATATTCCCTAAAGTATTTTTTCTTCTTTGGGAGTATTCTAAGTTAAAAACAAAATGGAACTTTATACTATGTCTTAATTTCATTTAGGCTTGCTTTCTGTCTATTCTTTGTGTAATTCTCATGATTATGTCCTACATGTTCATTTATACGTCCTGGGCAATGCAGTGCTGTTATGATATTATTATATATCATACTGTGTTCTTTTTTGTTGCTGTTTGATTAAAGGACAAGTCCACCTTCATATACATGTGCATTGAGGGAATGCAGCAATATTAGTAGAACACTTCGGTGAAAGTTTGGGGAAAATCGGACAATCCGTTCAAAAGTTATGAATTTTTAAAGTATCTGCGTAGTCACTGCTGGATGAGAAGACTACTACAGTATATGATGTCATATACGTACAACCATACAAAGAAAATAAAAAGAGAATTTCACAAAACTTTACTTTTTGAATAAAGTGCACATTTCTTCGACTTGTTACTGACATATGTTAACGGTAATATTATTCCCCCTGCCTTCTGAAAGAGAGAAGTCCAGTGTTCTTTTGTTATGCGAGAAAAGTGAAAATATGTTGAATTTTCTTTATTCTTTCTTTATATCGTTGTACTCATGTGACATCACAAGCTATAGTAGTCTTCTCATCCAGCCTTCAGTGAGCAGAAACTTCAAAAATTCATAACTTTTGAACGGATTGTCCGATTTTCCTCAAGCTCTCAATGATGTGTTCTACTAATATTGCTGCATTCACTCAACCCACATGTCTATGAAGGTGAACTTGTCCTTTAACTACGATAAACTGATGATGTACATGATATAAACACACGTTAAGAACTTTTATTTTCTATGCGTCGTTCTTCACGCTGTGTGATTACACTCGACTGAATTCTCACTGTTATTCATATCCACGCCAACTCCATATACGTACAGATACATACGTACAGATTGACGGCTATCACCGTATGAGGGCAGTATTAAGTCATCTATCGACTTTTCGGATTGATCGAAAATCACAGACATAGAGGAGAGAAGACCCACCAACAGACCGGAGCACACGCCTGCCGACAATGTCTGGATCCATTTTGAGTGTTGGTTAAGAACATGCACAAGCAGACAGAGTGAGAGAGAAGGATGTATAGATATTGATATTGGTCTCCACTCCAATCTGCATTCAGATGATCTGTCTATCTCTTAGTCTGACTTAGCCTCCGTGAGATCCCAGGACACATTACGTACTCCTAATAGTTGCAACGTTTAACACTTCCCACCTGCTGTACTTAGTGTTTCCCGCACATTGCTCTGTTTTGCATTTTGACGTTTGAATACATATTTTTATTCAAAAATAATTTTCATTACCCTTCTAACAGATTATTGTCATTAATCATGCCTAAAGACTCAATCGTTTCCCTCAGGGCATTGAGGTGGCACGATTTGAGGAGACACAATGATTGTAAAAAAAAAAAAAGATCATGAATTCACTCTTGTCTTTCGTGTTCATATCTAAAGTAGACGAACTTATCTTTATCCAGTCCCAAAATTTCCGGGGGGGGGGGGGGGGGGGGTCTGAATAAACTCTTCTACACTCTTAAAACATCCGAGTCAGAACTGAACCGGAACAGGGTCCGTTGGAGTCACACACCGTTCCGGCTCAGAAATGACAAGGAATGGGGTCAGATGTGACCCATTCAGAGTCATGAATTGGGTCAGGGTGACGTTCATGACCAAATTCCAAGTCATTTTTGACCCGGAACGGTGTGTGACTTTAACGGACCCAGTTCCGGGTCAGTTCTGACTCGGATTTTTTTAGTGTGTAAGAGGTCCTTAAAGGAAGAATACAACTTTACTAGTCAAAATTGCCTTTCTCTTCAGAAATAAATCAGTGTATCCCAATTTGTCAGGGCCAAACTTGGGTTTGTGTTGGCTGTGTGTTGGTTACCCGAAGCTCAAAACTATTTACTGTCCCTACTAAAGAACGCTTGTCCAGCTTGCAAATAATGAGGTGTATTTTGTTGCGGGATTCACCTTCATCAACCACACCTGACTAGTTTTTGTTGTTGTTGCCGTTGTTGTTGTTGTTAATTGTTGTGCGTGTGTGTGGGTGTGTGTGTGTGAGAGAGCACCTCCCTGGTTTTTTATGACAAAATCAGATATGGGGGTGGGTGTAGGTTGATAAGTTAAAAAATGATGAAATCGATCGGTCAATTCAAGTATGAGGTGTTTTTGGTTGTTTTTTGTTTTACTGCAGGATTTGGGAAATGCTATATTCTCAAGAGTGTAAGGTAGTTTATGTAATGAAGCAGATATTGATCAATTTGATCAAGTTCATCAAGATAACTTTTTCTTGTATAGAGTATGCTCTGCAAAAAACAAGTATGTTAAAAAGGGGATTCAGCTGCACAAGTTTTTGCGTAACAAGGGAGATATGGATTGGTTTGATTAAGTTGATCAAGATAGCTTTTTCTGAGAGTCATGCAGAATTTCATGTCATTTTTCTTATACATGGTATGATTTGCAAAAAAACAACAACAACCTAAAACTAAAATACAGTTGTATATTGAACTGTATGTTGACAATATATATATATATATAGTAGCACAAGGTGACAAGAGAAGAGAATACAGCGGCTTATTTTTGTTCATATTCATTTCTTTGTTTACATGGACTTGATATCGAATGATATTCGAACAAAGGAATAATAAAACACAAAAAGTGTATGTGTGTGTGTGTGTGTATGGCTTGTCAACCTTTCTCCCACATCTATTCTACTACCTTTCGTACAAAAAGTAATATTATGGTCTCTGGCTGGTCAGTTGTAGTTCAGGAGGTGAGACCTTAAATCGTTAAACTAAAGAGGATAGGCCCTACTTTGACATTGATTTAGCCTTTGAAAATTTTATGAATATTTTGATTGCTAATTATGATTCTTGTGTTCCTCTCTGAAGACCTCACCATTCTAATTATAAAAAAAAGTACCACGACAACCATGGGTTACAAAATCTCTTCTCTGGTCCATTAACCGCAAGAATAAACTTTTTCATAAGTATCGTAAAGATCCATCCCCTTTAAACAAATTAAGATATGTTCGTTATCGGAACATATTGACATCCATAATACGTATAGCCAAGCGAAATTATTTTTCGCGGCAGTTTGTTAAATATAAATCTGATGTGAAGAGTACGTGGAAGGTGATTAATGAGGTGCTCAAACACAAAAATAATACCGATCCTCCTAAATATATTTCAGTGGACGGCCGCCAAATTAACGACCTGGTCATTATGGCGGAATCTTTAAATGATTATTTTGCAACTCTTGGTCCACATCTTGCCAGTAAAATCCCGAAATCATCAACTGAATTCTATAGATACTAAGGTAATAGGAATTCTCAATCAATATTTTTTTGAACCTATTGTTGAAGAAGAAATTATAGATATTATTAAGAATTTGAACGATAAAAAAGTTCAGGATATGATGGAATTACAAATTTTCTTTTAAAAAATGTTTTAAGCGAAATTATTACTCCTTTTACATACATTTTCAATCAATCCTTATTTAATGGCAAAGTCCCCAATAAGATGAAAGTCGCAAAAGTTGTCCCTATCTTTAAGAAGGGACAGAAAGATTTGGTGAATAATTACCGACCAATTTCTTTGTTGACTTCAATCTCTAAAATTCTTGAAAGGGTGGTTTACACACGATTAAAATTTCTCACAAATCATAACATTCTGTCGGATTCCCAGTTTGGTTTTAGAAAACATTACAACACAACCCATGCTTTACTTACTTTTATTGACAAGGTAGCTCTAGCTATAGATAGTTTTGAACATACAATTGGAGTTTTTCTTGATTTTTCTAAAGCTTTCGACACGATAGATCACGAAATCTTGTTTTATAGTTTGTATCACTATGGAATCCGCGGAACCCCCTTAGAATGGTTTAAGAGTTATTTAACAGAAAGAAAGCAATTTGTTAATATCAATAGCTATGATTCGCAATTAAAGCCTATTTCATGTGGAGTCCCGCAGGGCTCCCTCTTGGGCCCACTTTTATTTATCTTATAAATAAACGATCTTCCAAAATCATCGCAAATTTTGTCATTCATTTGTTTTGCCGATGACACAAGCTTGTTTTTTCACATCGAGACCCTAATGCATTAATAAATATGATGAATACTGAGCTCACTTCTGTGCAATCCTGGATTTATGCGAACAAATTATCCTTGAACATAGAAAAACTCATTATATGGTATTCAGTAATTCTTTGAATGTTGTTCCATATGATATCAAAATAAATGACTTATGTTTAAAGCAGGTTAATAACACAAAGTTTTTAGGGCTTCGGATTGACCGAGAATTATCCTGGAAAACTCATTTTATTTTGTAAGTGGAATTTTGTCTAGAAATATTGGAATTTTGAATAAGCTCAAACATTTCTTTCCTGTTTATATTTTGTAGAGTATATATTCTTGTTTAATATCTCCACACTTTAATTATGGAATTTTGGCGTGGGGAAGTGCAAATCACTCATTACTAGATTCCCTTCTCCGTATTCAAAAGCGTGCAATAAGAATCATAAACCACGCCGGATATTTTGCTCATACCAACTGTTTTTTTCATCAAAACAGAATTCTGAAAATTCCAGACCTATTTTATTACAATCTCGGAATTTTCATGTATACACTAACAACTAATGAATTACCATCTGTTTCTATCCACATGTTCAAAAGAAATCGCTCTATGCACTGTTATCCCACCCGCCAGAGTGACGCCTATCACCTTCCCCGTACTCGCACTATTTTTGCAAAGAAAACAATTATATTTACTAGACCCAGATATTGGAATGATCTCCCTCTAGATATCACTTCTTCCTTATCTTTATTCACCTTCAAATGCAAATTAAAACAGTTATTACTAAGTGGATACGCACTACCAAGCTTTTAGCAACTTTTTTATGCTCCCAGTCTTTTGTCCTTGTCCGCAGCACCAAGTTATTCAAGTTATTTCATGGTACCGATACATCTTTTAATAATATAGCATTTTTGTTTTTTAAACACTGCGAGACTTGTATGCAGTCTGGTTTGTGCGATATCTATGTGGTTCATTAGTTTATTACTTATCATTTTTTTTTGTACTGGTGTAATTTTAGTTGGTCAAGACAAACATATCCGTTCTCCGTGTAAAATTATATGCCTATGAACTCGGGAACCTATACAGTTTTACAAGCTTTAAAGCTTTTATGTAGGCCCCATCATATTTCTTATACTTACTAGTGACATTTTCACACGATATGACCATGTACATTTGTGTCAAGTATTTTTTTTCTTTTTCTTCTACAATCAAAAGACATGATTGTATATATTTTGTATTCCTGTTTTGTTGTCAATAATTTTGTAATCTCACCATTGAGAAAATGGAAATATGAAATAAAATTTGAACTGAACTGAATTGAACTAAACTTCGTTTGTAATGACGATGTTATCGTGCAGAACAATTAGTTCTTTTCAAGGAAATGTCTTATGTGTGTATCCCCTTACACCTACCACCCACCCATCCCCCCCCCAACACACACACACGGCTCACACACACACACAACCTCACACAATGTTTGATAAAGAATAGCTAGAGCAAGGTAAAACTTGTTATTGAACTCTCGGTCTTTATTCCGAATCAGACGCCTTTGTCTACGTGTTTTCATTATTTTGTTAGTTTTTTCTTTATAATTCATCCAATATTTGCCCAAATCTTTATGATTTCCGCTCCGTAAAGAGTATAACATTGAAACGTCGAAAGGTGTTTTCCAGCGCCCTGATTTTGTATCATAACAACCAATACAAACATAATATTGTGCCGGGCCGTTTTGGTTTTGTCTAGTGTCTGTCTGTGTGTGCGTGTGTGTGTGTGTGCTCATGCGTGTAAGTGTGCCAGGCACTGCATGTTATCACGGCTATGATCGTTACACAAATGATCGGGAATTCCCAATGTTTACATGATTCCATATTGAAAGTGATCAATCATTGCGGAAATCCGATAGTATTTTTTGATATACTGATATATATATATATATATATATATATATGATCAGACGTGTTTTCATGTCTGTTTCAGAAACGGGTTTGATTGAGATCTTTTGTCACACCATGGGCACTGATGAAGAGTGTGACCTTGCCTTTCAGTATTTGAGAGCTATGCTCCGTTTTTAAGATCTTCAAGATCTAGGATTTATTATTTTTTTACGGCGTTCTTCTTCTACTGATTCGTTAACTTATATATATATATATATATATATATATATATATATATATATATATATATAGTATATACATATATGTGTGTGTATGTGTGTGTGTGGTGTGTGTGTGACAACGAACAATGTCATATTAATACATAGTGCTGATGTTTACCCTTTTCATCTAATTATTAATTCCCTCTACGCAGAATAGATACTTATATCAGTTTGATTTACTATAAGCCAACTTCCTCCACGGGAAAAATAGTTTCATGCTGCTAATTTGTTCAACAATGTGAATGAAAACTATATAATTATGTGTTCTGTCTTAGTTCTGCATGTAGTGATGAGAAACAGTGGTACAGAGAGAGATATAAGGGAAGGGATGAGCGAAAGAGAGAGCAAGAGCGAGAGAGAGAGAGAAGGGGGCAGAGGGAGAGAGAGAGAGAGAGAGAGAGGAAGTGAGAAAAATAAAGAGGGAAGGAAGAAGGATAATACATGTGTTCTGTATATGTTTATTTCCAGCGCCCTCCTGCGTCGGTCAGTAGGCAGAGTTGACATTCTGTATTTCAGACTGCCACTACCGCACTACCTTAACGCTCTTCACCACGGGAAGGTGCAGGTAGGACTTATCCATGTGATGCGATAGTGATGTCACAAACATGAGCTGCATAAAGGGAAGAATTCTGCGAAAATGCAGTCAATCAGAACTACGAATCGATGTAAATATTTCGAGCATGATTTCTTGGTCTCAGCAAATCATGTCATAAGCGTGTCTCTAAATGCCATGTAGAACATTTTCTCTAGATTACTGAATGAATTTTGTTTCCAATTTGTGTAAGTGACATCAACTATTTAGCATCATCATGAATCGTTCGAAGAGCGACCTGGCGGCTTCTCATGCTCACGTATCACACGATGTGCTGCATCCTCGACTGTGTCTGCAAACGAGCCCCGACACAGACCGAGTGCCGATTCTCAAGCACTCTAACGTGTTCAACGTCACGTCATTTTTGGACATTTTTGAGACCTCATCATGGTCAGAGCAAAACTTTTGAAGCTTCTGATAGGCATTGTCTGATTTGGCATATTCAGTATTTTCTTTTGTTGCAATGCTACGAGGCGTTCTAATCCCCGATGCGTTCGTGGCATATAGTATTGGAAAGATGTCATCACAATTTAAGACTTTCGAGCGTTTAAGCAGAATTTGGTTGCTGACTGTCTTTTTCCTGTTTGAGAGAAAGGTGTCTTTTGGAATTGCAAAGTGAAGTGCTCTGTGTTGCCCTATACAAAACAACCGGCCCAAGTTTGGCCCTAAGTTTTCTTCAAAAATGACTTCATCAACATCAACGCCATTCCTAGCTTTTTGATTAGTTGTTGTGCTTTTCGTCACTTTGCTTGAAGCCGAATAATAGATTGAATATTGTTTGTGCATTTGAAGCCGCCGATGTGGCGCAATGACTGCACATCATCGACGGGGAACAAACCAATGAGCTGCTGTCGTAGCGGTACTCGTTTGTGTTTGCTGAAAGGAAGCCCTCCCGACCACCCTCGACGAACTCTTCTTCTCCCTGGGACGTGGCGGCTGGATTGCCAGTCTTGCTCCGATGAAGAACCTTCAACATACCTGTGGCACACGCAGTCGATAGTCGATGGAATTATCGGGGCATGTACTTGTTGGTTTAAGGTACACTGAAGACAGAAAGGGAAACGGAGAAGCGGAAATGATAAAGCTAGGCGTCGCCAACAACAGCATTGCATATCGAAGTGGCAGAACTTACCGTTTGAGGCAAACCATAATCATGATGATATAGGAAGAAAATTATGTAAATTGTTTTTTTTTAATATGATGATATGACATTTTGTTTATTTACATCTAACAGGAATAAACATTGGTTTTTCAACTTCGTTTCTACAATAATTTTCTTTTTCTCCCCATTTAGTCTGGTAGGAATGGGGGGTCCCCATGCACCCCCCGAACACATTTTTTTAACTTACTTTTTTGTAACCCTTAGGGTGTCTAGTTAATGATTTTTTTTGTTCCCAAGAAAAAATCGTGTCCCATGGGGGTCATTGGCGGCCATCTTGGCAGCCATCTTGGATTTTCAGGGAAAATCATTATCTTCCATAACTTTTGAACTACACAGCATAAAATTATAAATAAAGCATTTCTTCAGGGTAAACGTGACACGAGGAATCGATTGCAATGGTTATTTACGTGATTAAAGCAAGTCTGAAACAAGAAAAGCCTAAAAACATGCAAATTTCGGTGTCATTTTCACCGAAAAATACCTAAATAGTTTAACTTTTGAATTACACAACATACAGGGACAAACAAAACAGTAATTCAGAGTTAATATGGCATGAGGAATCGTTTGAGAGAGTTATTTACATGATTAAAGCAAGTTACATACAAGAAAAGTCCAAACATGGGAGGAAAACCAGTGTCGTTTACTCTAGAAATATTCCCAAGTAGTCTATATACATACATACATGACAATCTCATATCTCCTAAGAGTAAACTAACCTCTTTTTCTTAACAGTCTGGTAGGAATGGGGGGTGGGGGGTCCCATGCACCCTCCTTTTTGTATCCCTTAGGGTGTCTATTTGATTCTTTTTGTCTCCAAGTGAAAATCGTGTCACATGGGGGGGGGGGGGTCATTGGCAGCCATCTTGGATTTGCGAGGAAAATCATTAATTTCTATAACTTTTGAAGTTTCCAACATACAAGGACAAATAAATAATTTCTCCAGGGTAAATTTGGCATGAGGAATCGATTGACATTGTTATTTACATGATTAAAACAATTATGATACATGAAAAATCCAAACATGCGAATAAAAAACAGTGTTGTTTGCTCTGCCCAAATAGTCCATATACATACATGACAATTATATACCTCATATGATTGACTAACCACTAAAGTCTAGGAATGGGGGATCCTCATGCACCCTAAATTTTTGTAGCCCTTCAAGGTGTCTATTAGATGATGATTTTTTTTTTTTTGTTTCCAAGTAATAATCGTGTCGGGGGGGGGGGGGAGTCATTGGCGGCCATTTTTTATTTGAGAGGAAAATCAGTAAATCACACATTGAAAGTGTGAGATAAGGTTGCCTCTGCCAGGTGGGAGCAAGGAGAAATCCACCTTGGATTTGGTCATCAGTTGCTCGCCCTCTCCCACCATCTGTTTCAGCATGATGCTGCGAACGCCATTATGATAGACTTCTCCCGGACCTCGCTATACATTTTAGGCATGTGAATGCTTCCATGTCATCTGTCACCTCTGGCTCCACAGACCACCCATCACCAAGATTTGTGAGGAAAAAACACTCAACTTGGCATATTGTATAGTCATATTCTAATATTTTAGTAGTGTTTATTATGATATAATACTGAGCAACTTATTAGATTTCAGTAAAATACTTCTGAAATCACGAAATCAAACAACTCTCACCTGAATGCTATGTGGTATATGGGGTGGCTTTTGTTGATTCTTTAGGGGTCCAACTTTTCCCAACCCATTAAGGCACTTTAATTGTTACATCTTCCCCGGTAGTCCAGGTATTTTGGTATACAGTATATGAGCTCCCGTTGATTCTATATAAATGCAAGTTAATTGACATTGACAACCTGGCAATACGTGACAGTCCGTTTATTAAGAAAGATACTACATTGTAGAATGGATTAAGCAAGGACCAAGGGGATCAAGGAAATGTGTGTCTGGATCCCTCACCAAAGCTACCTTGTACCTAAGTTTAGCAGCGCACTTGAGGTAAAGCACGACCCTGGTGTCCGTCTTCTTATACTGGTTAGACAGTCACTCATGGATATCGCGCCATTGTCTCTTGGAACATATCATTGTGTAAACAAAAGGAATGTAACAGAAATCACATTCTCTGAAGCTTAAGTGATTCCTGTTACATTCTTTTTGTTCACCTAATTACTCATCCCAGGAGACAATAAGCTCTATCCATGAGCTGCCGTCTAACCAGGAGAAGGACACCAGGGTAGCGCTCTACCTCGAGTATTCCACTATTAAGCTTGGGTACAAAGCAGCTGTGGTAAGGACACCAGACACAGACATTTTCTTGATCTTCTTGCGCCATGCTCACTCCGTCACCCTCACTATCCTCCTTTATAAATGGACTGTCGAGCATTGCCAGATTGTGAATGTTGTTGAACTGGCATACTGAATCAAAGGGAGCGGGCTACTGTACCACAATACTTGGACGACATGTGCTTACAGGGGAAAATGTAACAAGTGCCTTCAAGAGTAGGGGCAAAGTCGGACCCCTAAAGAATCTACAAAGCCACCCCATGTACCATACAGCATTCAGGAGAGAGTAGTATGACATTATAATCTCTGCAATATTTTACTGAAATGTGGTAAATTGTTCAATATTACATTATAATGAACACTGCAGAAATCTTACAACATGACTTTGAAATGTGCCAATGTTTTTTCGTCCTCCACTTAAACCTTGGAGATGGGTGGTCTGTAGAGCCAATAAGAGGTGACAGAAGACATTGGAGCATTCACATGCCTAATGTATGACCATAAGAGGTGGAGAAGTCTATTTACAGCAGCATCATCCAAAGCAGATGATGGGAGAGGGCGAACAAATGACGACAAACTCCAATGTGGATTTCTTCATGCTCATATACACCTTGCAGAGACAACCTTATCCCACACATTAAATGTGTGACCCATCGCCTTGCCATCTTAAAGAGAGCTGACCAACCATTCTTCTGGTGCTCTGTATATGACTCCTTTGATTCTGGACAAGGATGGCAGAAAGTAGCCTTTGTTATGATGGAGCCAGTGTGGTCAAGTGGCCCTATCTTTCCGACTTCCCTCAATGACTTGCTTCAGAAAATTACTGAGGAAATGAAGGAGGATGAAGAAGAGGACCCAGACATTGATTACAATGATCGTTTTGATGATGACTACCGGTATAGAAATTAAAGAAGTGTGAAATGAAAACCTGATATATCGCATAACCGCTTCTGTGGTTTGTACAGTCACACAGGGTGAGCATTCAGAATACTTTTTAAGAAAAGTGAAGTCATATTGTGTTACTTTATATTATTTCAATATACGTTAATTCCATACTTCATGAAAAGCATATACACATGTCACAAACGTTGAAATATATAGATGATGACTGGCGGCGGAGGGAACATACCCAATGTTCCACCCGAAGGGTTTGAAATGCTATTGAGGGAGGTTATAAGTGCGCTGCGGTCCATCACGTGGAAATGTTTTCCCATGGGAGAACATTACAAGAATGTTCGCCCGTGGGCCAACATAACGAATGTATACTTCCATCACGTGACTGTGTTCAGCCAATCACTAATCGGTATGTGACTAACCCTTTCAAAATATCATTATGTCTTTTGATAATAGCTTGAATATTGCGTCTTATATCAGACAACTTTTAACAGAATTCGAAAGGAAACTTAATTCCAATCAATGTGAACTTGAATTGAATGCATACAGGATGTAAGCACAAAAGCGATTCACATGCAAATATTTCTAAATTAAAGTAGCAGCAATCCACATTGATATACGGTCCCTATTCACAGGCTAGATTTCCGGCTGTCAAATGAAATGTTTCTCTTTTTGTTTTCGGACAATAAACTTTAAACAAATACATTTGAATGAACTGCTTTTTTAACTTGAGAATAAATGAAACCATTTTGGCATCTAAATTTTTGAAATCGGCTCGACATTTTGACACAGTGATTGTTTCCTTGAATATATCCCAACTCAAACTCGTTTTAAATATAAAATGAAACGAAATTGAACGCGCACAAAGAGTATCAAATTTAAGTTCCAGTTTTATCTTTGTCCATTAGTCACTTTTAAGTGTTGTGATCAACATTATTATCATGTGTCACCTCTTTTTAAGGGTATTTGCATATGAATTACCACAGTGCTTACATTCTTATTCTATTTCACCAAGTGAGGGGTGACAATGCTTGAAATTAATTTTCTCTTCAGATTCTATTTAATGTTTTTGATACAGAACAAAAAAGGCCTATTTGGGCAATGATCTAAAGACAGAGTTGTTAGTCACTTTTGTGAGGTATGCAATTTGTCATGTATGTAGCATGAAATATTTGGGCCATTTCCAGAGCAACAGCACTTAATTTTTCAGTTTTGGGACATTTCTTGTGTCAAATTTGCTTTCATTATGTAAATGACAATCTCAATTGATTCCTCATGCTGTGTTTCGTCTGAAGAAATGTTTTATTTGTCCCTGTATGTTGTGTATAGTTCAAAAGTTGAACTATTTGGGTACTTTTCAGTGTAACCGATACAGAATTTATCATATTTGGGACTTTTCTTGTATCAAGCATTTTTTAATCATGTAAATGACCATCTCAATCGATTTCTCATGTCACATATACCCTGAAAAATGTTTTATTTTTCCTTGTATGTTGGAAACTTCAAAAGTTATAGAAACTAATGATTTTCCTCGCAAATCCAAGATGGCTGCCAATGACCCCCATGTGACACGATTTTCACTTGGAGACAAAAAAAAAATCAAATAGACACCCTAAGGGATACAAAAATGAGGGTGCACGGGACCCCCCCCCCCCCCTTTTCTACCAGACTGTTAAGAAAAAGAGGTAAGTTTACTCTTAGGAGGTACGAGATTGTCATGTATATATGTATATAGACTACTTGGGAATATTTCTAGAGTAAACGACACTGGTTTTCCTCGCATGTTTGGACTTTTCTTGTATGTAACTTGCTTTAATCATGTAAATAACTCTCTCAAACGATTCCTCATGCCGTATTAACTCTGAATTACTGTTTTATTTGTGCCTGTATGTTGTGTAATTCAAAAGTTAAACTATTTGGATAGTTTTCGGTGAAAATGACACTGAAATTTGCATGTTTTTAGGCTTTTCTTGTTTCAGACTTGCTTTAATCATGTAAATAACCATTGCAATCGATTCCTTGTGTCATGTTTACCCTGCAGAAATGCTTTATTTATAATTCTATGCTGTGTAGTTCAAAAGTTATGGAAGATAATGATTTTCCCTGAAAATCCAAGATGGCTGCCAAGATGGCCGCCAATGACCCCCATGGGACACGATTTTTTCTTGGGAACAAAAAAATTCATTAATTAGACACCCTAAGGGTTACAAAAAAGTAAGTTAAAAAAATGTGTTCGGGGGGTGCATGGGGACCCCCCATTCCTACCAGACTAATTCTCATCTTTTTGTTTTCATTCATACGTTGCCTGGCCTCTTCGCCATTTAGTTCATTCAGTCTCCTACTCCATCGATAAAATAAACATATCTCGATGTCTTCAACACGATGACTGTAGGTCAAACTGCCAAATTTTCGACTTTTCGTGTAATCTCTACCATTAAACATCTCACTGTTATGATCTCCACAAGTCTACAAGCACGTGAAGTTAACAGCTATAGCGTAAGAATCAGCAGGTTGCTCCTATTGAATTTCACATTATACTCACGGAGGAATCATAGTACATATTTTTTGACAGCAATTTAATCTTCATTTTCTTTACTAATATCAGAATATGCCAGGAGTATTTTTCACTGCTGCAATCCAGCGCAGCAGCTCATTAATTGTGTCTCTAGGTATTTTACCTCTCGATCAGTCTCGTATAAAGAATTTTTCTAATCCCGACTATATTGAAATAATAAATCTACAATGTACTTCGAATATCAAGCACATTGACAATTGCAATAATTTATCATTTGATAATGATGAATTTTGTCTATCAATACCCACTCCCTGTTCTACAAGCGACCTTTCAGGAACCGAAAGCCTTTGAGCTACTGTACCAAGTTAAAAAGATTTAAACAAAATGAGTGACATTTGACAAGAAATGCAATTTATTAAAACAAATAGGCCTAAAAACTAGTATCCAGATAAGTTAGAGATGCATGAAATCTACCGAAAATCCGAGAATGTCGGAATTGATTTCAAGTCAAATTGCTGTATGAGAAAAAGACGCACTTACCTGACTATAGTAGGTGCCACTCTAAAGCATGCAGTCACCGCGCCACCACAGCTGAATGTGGTTTGCGCTGTGCTTATATACTTCGATTTTGGTATTCATCCACCATGAAAACAAAGAGTCCCGTTGCACATCATAACATGCACGAAGGCATTCATATCTCCATTATTTTCTTATTTGTGCTAACATGATTTATTGTTAGGTAACTCTTCGGTGGCACAGTGTCAACGCGTTACGCGGAGGAATATCTAGCGTGTGTCGAGTGAGACGGTCATCAAGGTGGGGACGGACTCCATATAGGTCTGTTTTCTTAGTGACGACATCAGTGTCTTTGAAAATTTGCATTGGACACGCCCTGTCATTATCTCCTTAAATCGTTGCTGGTTCCCGTGGCGAACATTCAAGTTTAGATCATAGGACATAGTCTGATGCGGCACAGTGCTGATTATAATATTCCATGCATCGTTCAGACGCGGTACTTGGGTATTCTAATGATATTGTCACGTGATTGGCAAGCTGAATTAGCATAATTATATTCATTACCTTCACGATGGCGCACAAGGTTTAGACAGCATTATCATCATTGATCATTCCCTAGTTTCCGTACGCCATGCATGGTGGTAGTAAAACCAGCAGCTAGACAAGTGGTACATAGGCTAGTTGTGGAAGCAATAGTTATTACTACAGTTATTTTAAATACAGTGTACTGCCCCTAGTTTTTTTAATCTGATTGAATAACGATATTAGTAGTCCTTCCATAAAGGTTTTTTTTTCTTTTACCAATTTATAATTCATCGAGTCGAATTAGTCTGAAGGCAAGTTTTTAATCACATAAAAAATCCACCTCGCCCCAAATTTCATTTCCACTGTATCCCTAATTTTGTCTGTGTTTAGCTTCCTTCTGCTCATTACATCTTATTCTTCATGCATTTCCCAGACTAATTTCGATATATTTCTTAAGAAGAAGTAATGGAACTCGGTCTGGCTCATTTTAGGTACAGGTGTGAGTCTCTACAGGCGAGAAGAAATGTTTCTTTCTATAGCGACGATATTGCAATGTATGTCGTCCGTATGCAACACCCCCTCCCCCCCCCCCCCCGACACACACACACACCCACACACCCACAAACAACCTCTGACCCTGTCAAACCAGCACGAAGTACACCCCTGGTAAAAACTGTTGTTGAAACCGCAACAATTATTCTGGCTCAGTGTGATATTTTTTTCGGCTGTTTTCGTTTTTTTATTATGTCAGACGACTAAGTGGGTATTCCCAGTTTTTACATAAACAACCTGGTAGTGAAGGAAGTGTTTTCCAGGTTCTTGCGTTTATATTAAAGGCAGGTTAATCTAATTAGCGTGTGCACATTGAGAGAATTCAGCAATGTAAAGAAAACACATCAGTGAATTTGTCCAAATGTTATGATTTTTTTGAAGTTTCATTGCTGCCGTCGCGGGACGTGAAGACTACCATAGTTTGTGATGTCACATGTATAGAACGACATAAGGTCATCATACAGAAAAAAACAATAACATGTTTTTACTTTTTCGCATAATAAATAAAGAGCTTTTGACTTGAATCTATCAGAAGGCAAGGGAAAAGATAATAACCTTAACATACAAAGGTGACAGGGAATATTTATATATTTTTTTCAACCCCCCCCGATATTTGTGAAATTCTCTTCATAATCATTTTCCTTGTATTATTCTACGCGTGTGACATCGAAAACTGAGGTTGTCTTCTTAGCTAGCAGTGACTGCACAGGGAACGTCATAATTTTTGTACGGATTGTCCGATTTGTCTCAATCTTTGACGAATGTGTTATAATGTTATTGCTGCATTCACTCAATCCACTTGCAAATTAAGGCGAACGTGTCCTCCGTCGACGTGTTTTTTTTTTTGTTTTGTTTTCTCGCTGTGTGTGTCTGTCTGTGTTTGTTTGTGTGGAATGCATTGATAATCACATTTACAGGACAGCAAGAAGGAAATTTTATTTTATGAAAAAAGCATTGTAAAGATTTACGATTTGTATAGTTTGCACTGAGGAAAATTTATGTACAAACTTACCAACAATTCTCTCTCTCTTGTATTCGACCCTTATTCATAAAAAAACGAGACTGTTCAATCTTATCCTTCCCGGTGATCTGGTGAATTTGCCAAATCTGTATTTACTTTTTGTGGTCCGAAATTTTGTTATTTTCTTGATAGTAATGAATGCTTTACCTTTAAATCAAAGAATCCTTAAAGAATTTTTTTTCATTTCTGAAAGAGTTATATCTTTGTAAGCATTAATTTCAAGTCCCATTTTACTACCATCGTTAATCGTTTACTACGACGTCTCTTTATATTCTACTTATATTTTGGTGAGCTTACGCCTCACATGCCCTGGCTTTAACCCATCACCCCATCTTCCTTCTCCCTGTCTTCAATTACAAGAGATCTGTTTTGTGTTTGTTTGTGTGTCTTTGCATACATTTTTGTGTGTATATATATCGCCCCAGTGTGAAACCGCCAGTAGCGGACAAGACGCACATGTGAGCCTAAAATGTTCTGCTTTCAGCATCGCGCACTTTTCATCAATCCTCAACAAGCTGTACCCTACGGATATACAATACATGTATATATATATATATATATATATATATATATATATATATATATATATGAAAAGTGCGCGATGCTGAAAGCAGAACATTTTAGGCTCACATGTGCGTCTTGTCCGCTACTGGCGGTTTCACACTGGGGCGATATATATATATATATATATATATATATATATATATATATGCAAACGTCTATGTGTGTGTGTGTGTGTGTGTGTGTGTGTGCTTTCGATTGTGCATACTCGTTTTAGACAAGAAAGAAATTAAAGTCTACCTTTTGCCATCATGTGTGAAGCCTCGTTGAAGATCGGTCTCTTGAAGAATTTTTAGATACACAATTTAGATGCGTTATGTAGCGTACGTTTCATCTGATCCCATGAACTGCATTCGACCATTAACACAATTGATGAAATAAAAAAGAATTCCTGGAAACAGCGAAAAATATGGGCCCCATGTCCTAAAGACAAAATACGTGATTTGTTGTCATGGGGGATGGGCTTGTCACGCATGCACTGAGTGAGTGGGTATTTCCATCCATGTTTTATAGACAGTTCCTGATGTTCTCAGTAGTACATGTACATTCACCTTGATATTTTCTATTATGTAGATATGATTTTTTTTGTCCCTCCCTTATTTGTCTGTTCCTTCTCCAACCCTTTAGTGTCTCTCTATTTGCACAATGATATTTCTATTTTTATGTATTTTTTTCCTGCAAACTTCCTGCAAGATTCATGCCATCTACCACAGTGCCGTAAATGACAATTGGAAAATCCCCCCCCCCAAAAAAAAAGTACCCGAGTGGGTGTACCAGGGGTTGATAGCTGCGAGAATGAGTGGGGTTTCCCAACGGGTGGTTTGTTTGTTTGTTTGTTTGTTTGTTTGTTTAGTTTTTTTTTTTTGGGGGGGGGGTTGGCGAATTTATGGCATGACAGACCTTATCAACCTCAGTCAGTCCGCAGCGTGTGCGATAATGAGGCACGAACGACAATTTTATTCAGAATCACGTTTACGCAGTTTGTGCTCTTGAGACTGACGAGATTTCGCGATACTTTGCGAGAGTTTTTGCAGAGGTCGCAATAACAACTTTCATAGCTTTCACAGTGCATTGTTTGACCCAGGATGGTTGGGTAAGTTATAGAGCTGATTATGCTCATTAATTTGATACCTAATTTCCCTATTTTTGATGTCAATATAGTAGTCCATTTTAGCATCAAAGTAAACGATTATTTTGCCAATGTTCAAGAAGCTTTTAGATCATAGTTTGATGTTTTGCTAGTTCCTGACTGGTATTGAAAATAGATCTCCGTAATTTCTTCGATTTCACAATCGTGAAACTTGAGCGAGTATGATCAATTAAAAAACGAAGAGGGGCACCATTTTTAAGGTTGTGAATTTTCCTGTTGAAAACAAGGCAAATTATGTTTTCTTACTGGAAGTGGGGTAGTGAATGAACACGCGTGGAATGTGTTGTTGATACCCAGACAATGGTCGTGGACAATGGCCAGGATTGGAATGTTTCATGAGGAATTCCACTATCGCAGCTAGTCTTTGTTCATTCTGAAATGTGGTGTGTGCAAGCACATGGAAACATGTGCTTACTTCTTTCGTGTGCATGCATTTCACCCTGTGTCAAGAATTCAGACTAGCAGTGCTCGGGGCAATCCACATGAATAATTGATTAAGCATTCATGTGCCTTGCAGCAGAGCTCGGGACAGGTGGCAGCCAGGTCCATTGTTCAGGGTCATTGTAAGTGCACACTCACATACACATCATTGGTTCCTGTGTAAAGTTCAAGTTTTGTACAGAGAGTGAAAATTCGATCACAATCTGGAACCTAACATTTAAAACTCACAGCATTGAGTCAGCAGCCAATGGATACTACGCAATGCGACACGCCGCGTCTTGCGACAGATTTCGACCAATCACAGACCCGGAATTCCGGTGCGAATGCGAGGATAATCTTTTTAAACTCGACGCTAGACATGTCTCTGAATTTTGCTAGTTCCTGACCCGTATTGAAATGAAGATGGGAAAACGTGCCCTTATTGTGATACTATATACCTTAGCGGACATAGTCTTCACCATATTTTAGAGGGGCATGAAAAATTTCAGGTTAATTTTTTGGCGTCAAACGTGAAGGAATATTTTTGAATACAATACCGAACTTCGAGAGGGATTTTGATATTCTTTATTCTTCTTTTCCGTTTATTTTGATCATGAGCATATTTGCTTATGTTTTCTCTTTCAGTCGATACTAAAAGTGTCGAAAACTGACGAGAAATACTCGTTCTACACGGATTTATTCATGACCATGTATCTGCTCATTACGTATGCAAGCACCGCTCAGCCGTGCATACGACTTGAAAAAATACGTGCGTTTTCGCTCACGCTGCGGACTGACTGACCTCTGATTTCAAAAGACCTTAGAAAATGGAAATTGTAGTCCCATTTCATAAAGTATAGAAACGGTATTTAATATAACTCGAGAAAGACCATGGCATTCAACGATGTGATGTCTCATAATGTATATTCGTTTATTCCAAACATTTCTTTTTAATCCACTATTTGCTTCTTTCATACCTGATGGATACGTAGATGTGTTTGGCTGGCCAAAGTCGCTTTCCTTGACGGAAGAATGTTTTGTGTTGAGTTGTCGATTGATTTGACTATGTCGACTAAAACTTTTTAAAAAGTGTTCTGGCCTTGTCCTGTATATATAGTCAGGAGAAAAAGTACTTCAGAGAGAGAGAGAGAGAGAGAGAGAGAGAGAGAAGGGGGTGGTAAAGAAAGAAAAGAAGAGCACGGAAGAGAGAGAGAGAGAGAGGGAGGGAGAGAGAAAATGTGTGTATTCTTTCCAGCGCCCTCCTGCGTCAGTCAGTAGGCAGAGTTGACTGTCTGTATTTTAGACTGCCACTACCGCACTACCATAACGCTCTTCACCACGGGAAGGTGCAGGTAGGACTTATCCATGTGATGCGATAGTGATGTCACAAACATGAGCTGCATAAAGGGAAGAATTCTGCGGAAATGCAGTCAATCAGAACTACGAATCGATGTAAATATTTCGAGCATGATTTCTTGGTCTCAGCAAATCATGTCATAAGCGTGTCTCTAAATGCCATGTAGAACATTTTCTCTAGATTACTGAATGAATTTTGTTTCCAATTTGTGTAAGTGACATCAACTATTTAGCATCATCATGAATCGTTCGAAGAGCGACCTGGCGGCTTCTCATGCTCACGTATCACACGTTGTGCTGCATCCTCGACTGTGTCTGCAAACGAGCCCCGACACAGACCGAGTGCCGATTCTCAAGCACTCTAACGTGTTCAACGTCACGTCATTTTTGGACATTTTTGAGACCTCATCATGGTCAGAGCAAAACTTTTGAAGCTTCTGATAGGCATTGTCTGATTTGGCATATTCAGTATTTTCTTTTGTTGCAATGCTACGAGGCGTTCTAATCCCCGATGCGTTCGTGGCATATAGTATTGGAAAGAAGTCATCACAATTTAAGACTTTCGAGCGTTTAAGCAGAATTTGGTTGCTGACTGTCTTTTTCCTGTTTGAGAGAAAGGTGTCTTTTGGAATTGCAAAGTGAAGTGCTCTGTGTTGCCCTATACAAAACAACCGGCCCAAGTTTGGCCCTAAGTTTTCTTCAAAAATGACTTCATCAACATCAACGCCATTCCTAGCTTTTTGATTAGTTGTTGTGCTTTTCGTCACTTTGCTTGAAGCCGAATAATAGATTGGATATTGTTTGTGCATTTGAAGCCGCCGATGTGGCGCAATGACTGCACATCATCGACGGGGAACAAACCAATGAGCTGCTGTCGTAGCGGTACTCGTTTGTGTTTGCTGAAAGGAAGCCCTCCCGACCACCCTCGACGAACTCTTCTTCTCCCTGGGACGTGGCGGCTGGATTGCCAGTCTTGCTCCGATGAAGAACCTTCAACATACCTGTGGCACACGCAGTCGATAGTCGATGGAATTATCGGGGCATGTACTTGTTGGTTTAAGGTACACTGAAGACAGAAAGGGAAACGGAGAAGCGGAAATGATAAAGCTAGGCGTCGCCAACAACAGCATTGCATATCGAAGTGGCAGAACTTACCGTTTGAGGCAAACCATGATCATGATGATATAGGAAGAAAATTATGTAAATTGTTTTTTTTTTAATATGATGATATGACATTTTATTTGTTTACATCTAACAGGAATAAACATTGGTTTTTCAACTTCGTTTCTACAATAATTTTCTTTTTCTCCCCATTCTCATCTTTTTGTTTTCATTCATACGTTGCCTGGCCTCTTCGCCATTTAGTTCATTCAGTCTCCTACTCCATGGATAAAATAAACATATCTCGATGTCTTCAACACGATGACTGTAGGTCAAACTGCCAAATGTTCGACTTTTCGTGTAATCTCTACCATTAAACATCTCACTGTTATGATCTCCACAAGTCTACAAGCACGTGAAGTTAACAGCTATAGCGTAAGAATCAGCAGGTTGCTCCTATTAAATTTCACATTATACTCACGGAGGAATCATAGTACATATTTTTTGACAGCAATTTAATCTTCATTTTCTTTACTAATATCAGAATATGCCAGGAGTATTTTTCACTGCTGCAATCCAGCGCAGCAGCTCATTAATTGTGTCTCTAGGTATTTTACCTCTCGATCAGTCCCGTATAAAGAATTTTTCTAATCCCGACTATATTGAAATAATAAATCTACAATGTACTTCGAATATCAAGCACATTGACAAATGCAATAATTTATCATTTGATAATGATGAATTTTGTCTATCAATACCCACTCCCTGTTCTACAAGCGACCTTTCAGGAACCGAAAGCCTTTGAGCTACTGTACCAAGTTAAAAAGATTTAAACAAAATGAGTGACATTTGACAAGAAATGCAATTTATTAAAACAAATAGGCCTAAAAACTAGTATCCAGATAAGTTAGAGATGCATGAAATCTACCGAAAATCCGAGAATGTCGGAATTGATTTCAAGTCAAATTGCTGTATGAGAAAAAGACGCACTTACCTGACTATAGTAGGTGCCACTCTAAAGCATGCAGTCACCGCGCCACCACAGCTGAATGTGGTTTGCGCTGTGCTTATATACTTCGATTTTGGTATTCATCCACCATGAAAACAAAGAGTCCCGTTGCACATCATAACATGCACGAAGGCATTCATATCTCCATTATTTTCTTATTTGTGCTAACATGATTTATTGTTAGGTAACTCTTTGGTGGCACAGTGTCAACGCGTTACGCGGAGGAATATCTAGCGTGTGTCGAGTGAGACGGTCATCAAGGTGGGGACGGACTCCATATTGGTCTGTTTTCTTAGTGACGACATCAGTGTCTTTGAAAATTTGCATTGGACACGCCCTGTCATTATCTCCTTAAATCGTCGCTGGTTCCCGTGGCGAACATTCAAGTTTAGATCATAGGACATAGTCTGATGCGGCACAGTGCTGATTATAATATTCCATGCATCGTTCAGACGCGGTACTTGGGTATTCTAATGATATTGTCACGTGATTGGCAAGCTGAATTAGCATAATTATATTCATTACCTTCACGATGGCGCACAAGGTTTAGACAGCATTATCATCATTGATCATTCCCTAGTTTCCGTAACGCCATGCATGGTGGTAGTAAAAGCTAGACAAGGGGTACATAGGCTAGTTGTGGAAGCAATAGTTATTACTAAAGTTATTTTAAATACAGTGTACTGCCCCTAGTTTTTTTAATCTGATTGAATAACGATATTAGTAGTCCTTCCATAAAGGGTTTTTTTTTCTTTTACCAATTTATAATTCATCGAGTCGAATTAGTCTGAAGGCAAGTTTTTAATCACATAAAAAATCCACCTCGCCCCAAATTTCATGTCCACTGTATCCCTAATTTTGTCTGTGTTTAGCTTCCTTCTGCTCATTACATCTTATTCTTCATACATTTCCAAGACTAATTTCGATATATTTCTTAAGAAGAAGTAATGGAACTCGGTCTGGCTCATTTTAGGTACAGGTGTGAGTCTCTACAGGCGAGAAGAAATGTTTCTTTCTATAGCGACGATATTGCAATGTATGTCGTCCGTATGCAACACCCCCTCCCCCCCCCCCCCCGACACACACACACACCCACACACCCACAAACAACCCCTGACCCTGTCAAACCAGCACGAAGTACACCCCTGGTAAAAACTGTTGTTGAAACCGCAACATTTATTCTGCCTCTGTGTGATATTTTTTTCGGCTGTTTTCGTTTTTTTATTATGTCAGACGACTAAGTGGGTATTCCCAGTTTTTACATAAACAACCTGGTAGTGAAGGAAGTGTTTTCCAGGTTCTTGCGTTTATATTAAAGGCAGGTTAATCTAATTAGCGTGTGCACATTGAGAGAATTCAGCAATGTAAAGAAAACACATCAGTGAATTTGTCCAAATGTTATGATTTTTTGAAGTTTCATTGCTGCCGTCGCGGGACGTGAAGACTACCATAGTTTGTGATGTCACATGTATAGAACGACATAAGGTCATCATACAGAAAAAAACAATAACATGTTTTTACTTTTTCGCATAATAAATAAAGAGCTTTTGACTTGAATCTATCAGAAGGCAAGGGAAAAGATAATAACCTTAACATACAAAGGTGACAGGGAATATTTATATATTTTTTTCAACCCCCCCCCCCCGATATTTGTGAAATTCTCTTCATAATCATTTTCCTTGTATTATTCTACGCGTGTGACATCGAAAACTGAGGTTGTCTTCTTAGCTAGCAGTGACTGCACAGGGAACGTCATAATTTTTGTACGGATTGTCCGATTTGTCTCAATCTTTGACGAATGTGTTATAATGTTATTGCTGCATTCACTCAATCCACTTGCAAATTAAGGCGAACGTGTCCTCCGTCGACGTGTTTTTTTTTGTTTTGTTTTCTCGCCGTGTGTGTCTGTCTGTGTTTGTTTGTGTGGAATGCATTGATAATCACATTTACAGGACAGCAAGAAGGAAATTTTATTTTATGAAAAAAGCATTGTAAAGATTTACGATTTGTATAGTTTGCACTGAGGAAAATTTATGTACAAACTTACCAACAATTCTCTCTCTCTTGTATTCGACCCTTATTCATAAAAAAACGAGACTGTTCAATCTTATCCTTCCCGGTGATCTGGTGAATTTGCCAAATCTGTAGTTTCTTTTTGTGGTCCGAAATTTTGTTATTTTCTTGATAGTAATGAATGCTTTACCTTTAAATCAAAGAATCCTTAAAGAATTTTTTTCATTTCTGAAAGAGTTATATCTTTGTAAGCATTAATTTCAAGTCCCATTTTACTACCATCGTTAATCGTTTACTACGACGTCTCTTTATATTCTACTTATATTTTGGTGAGCTTACGCCTCACATGCCCTGGCTTTAACCCATCACCCCATCTTCCTTCTCCCTGTCTTCAATTACAAGAGATCTGTTTTGTGTTTGTTTGTGTGTCTTTGCATACATTTTTGTGTGTATATATATCGCCCCAGTGTGAAACCGCCAGTAGCGGACAAGACGCACATGTGAGCCTAAAATGTTCTGCTTTCAGCATCGCGCACTTTTCATCAATCCTCAACAAGCTGTACCCTACGGATATACAATACATGTATATGTGTATATATATATATATATATATATATATATATATATATATATATATATATATATGTATATATATATATATATATACATGCAAACGTCTATGTGTGTGTGTGTGTGTGTGTTTGTGTGCTTTCGATTGTGCATACTCGTTTTAGACAAGAAAGAAATAAAAGTCTACCTTTTGCCATCATGTGTGAAGCCTCGTTAAGGATCGGTCTCTTGAAGAATTTTTAGGTACACAATTTAGATGCGTTATGTAGCGTACGTTTCATCTGATCCCATGAACTGCATTCGACCATTAACACTATTGATGAAATAAAAAAGAATTCCTGGAAACAGCGAAAAATATGGGCCCCATGTCCTAAAGACAAAATACGTGATTTGTTGTCATGGGGGATGGGCTTGTCACGCATGCACTGAGTGAGTGGGTATTTCCATCCATGTTTTATAGACAGTTCCTGATGTTCTCAGTAGTACATGTACATTCACCTTGATATTTTCTATTATGTAGATATGATTTTTTTTTTGTCCCTCCCTTATTTGTCTGTTCCTTCTCCAACCCTTTAGTGTCTCTCTATTTGCACAATGATATTTCTATTTTTATGTATTTTTTCCCTGCAAACTTCCTGCAAGATTCATGCCATCTACCACAGTGCCGTAAATGACAATTGGAAAATCCCCCCCCCCCAAAAAAAAAGTACCCGAGTGGGTGTACCAGGGGTTGATAGCTGCGAGAATGAGTGGGGTTTCCCAACGGGTGGTTTTTTTGTTTGTTTGTTTGTTTGTTTGTTTAGTTTTTTTTTTTTTTTTTTGGGGGGGGGGTTGGCGAATTTATGGCATGATAGACCTTATCAACCTCTGATTTCAAAAGACCTTAGAAAATGGAAATTGTAGTCCCATTTCATGAAGTATAGATACGGTATTTAATGTAACTCTGGAAAGACCATGGCATTCAACGATGTGATGTCTCTTAATGTATATTTGTTTATTCCAAATATTTCTTTTTTATCCGCTATTGGCTTCTTTCATACCTGATGGATACGTAGATGTAAATTAATGTACCGAAACACAAATCGTCGCACTTACCTATACATGATTGACTCTGACGACAAGCAACCTTTACACGTTTTCGTCAGGCTTTTATACTCTGCAGTACAGTATCGAATGATACAGTCGGGCTCCATATTTGGCCTGTTTTGGGCGTGGCGATGTCCCAAATTTGCATATTAACAGTTACTGCCCTGTGATTGGCAGCAGCTATCTCCCCCAGAACCTGCAGATGCGCACAACATTTTTTTTTTCCCTAATAGGCATGTCGTATAGCTCGTGACTTGAAACTCACTAATGACATCATAATATGACATCATCATAATACGTAGCTAGAAGGCAACTTTTCAAGAGTGTGATATGTGAACTGTGTTGTCAAGCACAAACGCGATGTTCAATACATGTATACTGATTGGCTACCCCTGCCTAAAAGGAAGCTGTAGCGTTGGTGCAGGTGAGATACTTAGAAGCTACTGTATGAAATGATTAATGAAGAGCATACAATTGTAACAGGTACCTAAAGTTTGTTTTGTGAAAATTGTTTATGAAATGGCTTTTTTGCAAAGACAATTTCATAACAGTATTCACCTTCTGAGGTAGCAGCAATAACAATACACTAATTTTTTCCACAGCTTAAATCAAATATGAAGCTGTTTCAGCATGGAATTATAAAGCATCAAATGTTAGGGAAGAAAATATCACGAATGAAGTCACGAGGGGGAAAAACAGGCAACAAAATAATGTCAGGAAGTATACACACTTGTTACAATATTGAACCCTCGATCTTTATTCTGAATGAGATGCCTTTGTCTGTTTTATTTGTGTGTGTGTGTGTGTGTGTGTGTGTGTGTGTGTTTTCTATCAGACGACTGAGCGGGGATTCCCAATATTTACTTACATGAATCTAGCGGGTGATAATGATTCCAACAATGTTAGCATGGATTATAGAGAACGACAACCTTGTATTGTAAAGAGGTGCTTTCAAGCTTCCTGGTTTTGCAATCTAGGAGAATTCCAGTGCAGTTGAAAGTCAGTCTGAAAAGAAGGAGTACATGTTGCTCAGCAACACACAGACAATTTGATCAAAATTGCTGAAAGATAAGGAATTTATACATTTTGAAGTTTCGCTAATTTTTTCAGGCAACAGTCCTTGAATAGTCAGTAATGAACGTGGAAATAATGAAGTGATGACGTCTTCCCCTCACAACTTGCCGTATAGGTTATACATATAATTTTCTGAAATTTCCAGTTTTTCATTTATCTGCAATTTTGCCCATGTCTTAAATCTTGATGTAATCTAACTTATCATTATTCAAAAATTATTCAACCAGAAATAACATGTTCTACAATTTGATAACAGAAATATTGAATTTTTGTCAATTTCGTACACGATCAATGGAAAACTGTGAGGTGATGTCATCATCAGCTCATTGGCGCATTCATATCTACTGTGCGAAAACTGTTCTGCAGGAATTAGGAAACTTCACAATTTCATAACTTCCCTATAAGATTCTATCAGATCTTATATCGGAGTGTAATACTTTTAAGATTTAAAAGCAATCTTTAAGATTGCTTTTATTTGCTCGCTGCTAGTATGTGTAGTGTGTGTGTGTGTGTGTGTGTGTGTGCGATCGCACAAGGCGTTAATAATCACACAAATGAACGGAAAATCCTGTGTTTTTGTCAGGCAGAAACACACACACAAAATTCATATGACTATGTATATATATATTTTTTTTCTCTCTCTCTCACTCTACATATTACATGTGCCTGTGTGTGTGTGTTTGATTGTCACTTGTTAATAGACTAAGAAGAAAATCAAAGCCTCCCTTTTGTCGCCTTTAAGCGTATTTTTCAAATTTTTGTTTTTTTTTCTATATGTCTAGATCACACACAATCAGGCACGTTTGTGTATAGCATACAGTTTATTTGATGACATGAACTCATTGAACCGTTGATACTACATTGATGTTGATAGTCGCGGAAAACTGCGTAAAGTGGGCCTCATATTCAGTCCTCAGCCAGGACTATAAATGTATTTTTATTGTCATTGCAAAACAGTGTTTGTTGGGCATAGTCACGATATTTGAGTGAGTGGGTATTCCCACTGTTTGCTCAATATCGTCATGTGATATAGTTATGTGGCAGTTCCTGTTGTCGATAGTACATTCACATTAATATTTTTATGATGTAGTGATATCTTTTATCTCTCATTCCCTTCTTTTGTCTGGTCTTCCTCCTCCAGTCTCTGTCTGTCTGTCTGTGTGTACCTCTCTCTTTCTGTCTTTGTGTAATGGTAATTTCCATTTTCATGCACTTGTTCCCTTTAAACATCATTTAAGATTTTGTTTCATGTATCATTGCGCCGTAAATAAAAATAGAAACACCAGTGCTCATTCAGCCTGAGTGTGTATGTTCGTATGTGTATGCGTGTGTGTCATGGGTCGATAGTCGCATGAATGAGCGGGTATTCTCAAACTTTACACGAATCTATCGCGTGATAGACAACTCCCTCTCCAAGATCAAAGACCATATAAAATGGAAATGTCATAGTCCTATTTCATCTTGTATTGAAACTGTACTGTGACTCGTGATTTGAACCCCCCCCCCGTTTGCCAGCAGCAAAAATTAGAAAAATAAAATGGAAAAAATGAGTCCCATGAAAATCCTAGATACGAGTCTGACGTCTTGGTGTGTTCGTTCACTCCAACTTCCTTTCATCCAGTATTTGTCTCCTCTATACATCATTTTTATGGATATTGACTTTTTTTATTTATTTGGCATATTTGAGGCATGCTCTATTTAACTGAAAATCCAGAAGTTACAATTTTGGCCCATTTCTGAGATATTTGGGTGGCAAAAGGAAGCAAGCGCACAAAATTTCATCAAAAAAATTGGCAAAAGGAAGCAAGTTACAACCTCATGATATGATTTTCACTTGCTTCCCTTTGCCAAATCATTTATATTTACACACAATCTAAAATACTTTGGCAAAAGGAAGCAAGTAACATTCTCATGATATGTTTGTCACTTGCTTCCTTTTGCCAGATTTTTCATGTTTGCTATAAATCTGAAATACTTTGGCAAAAGGAAGCAAGTTACAACCTCATAATACTGGTATGATTGTCACTTGCTTCCTTTTTGCCAAATATTTGAACACAATCTAAAATACTTCGGCAAAAGGAATCAAGTGACGTCCTTATGATATGATTGTCACTTGCTTCCTTTTGCCAATTCTTATTTTTGGTACAAATCTATAATACTTTGGCAAAGGGAAGCAAGTAACATACGGTACTCAAGATATGATTGCCACATGCTTCCTTTTGCTAGATTTTCCATGTTTGCTACAAATCTACACGTGTATAATACTTTGGCAAAAGGAAGCGAGTTACATGATAATGAGTTTCTATGGGAATATCAAAATTCTTCGAATTGTCATAAATGCATCAGCATATGACTTGCACAAATACCGACATTTTTCTCTTCACAAATTTCTATGTTGAAGGGCCTACCCAAAAACATCTATTTTCTTCATTTGTAGCATTTGTACTCGATGTCACTTGCTTCCTTTTGCCAAAGTAGGGCAGTATATCTGTTTGACTGGCAAAAAGCCAGTCAAAGAGTTGGAGATTCATCAAACGATGGCACCCGAACCTACAAGTGTTCTGGCCTGGTTATGTATTGTACACTATTTAGTCAGCAGAAACAGTACGTCAGATAGAGAGAGAGAGGGATGAAGAGGGGGAAAAACAGAGAATGCATGTGTTCTGTATGATGTATATTCCCAACGCCCTCCTGCGTCAGTCAGTAGACAGAGTTGACTGTCTGTATTTCAGACTGCCTTAAATTTTCTTCAAAAATGACGTCATCAACATCAACGCCATTCCTAGCTTTTTGATTAGTTGTTGTGCTTTTTGTAACTTTGCTTGAAGCCGAATAAAAGATGGGATATTGTTTGTGCATTTGAAGCCGCCGATGTGGCGCAATGACTGCAAATTATCGACGGGGAACAAACCAATGAGTTGCTGCTGCCGTAGCGGTACTCGTTTGTGTTTGCTGAAAGGAAACCCTCCCGATCACCCTCGACGAACTCTTCCTCTCCCTGGGACGTGGCTGCTGGATTGCCAGTCTTGCTCCGGTGAAGAACCTTCAACATACCTGTGGCACAAGCAGTCGATAGTCGACGAAATTATCAGGGCATGTACTTGTTGGTTCAAGGTACGCTGAAGACAGAACGGGAAACGGAGAAGAAGAAATGATAAAGCAAGGCATCATCAGCAACAGCATTGCATATCGAAGTGGCAGAACTTACCGTTTGAGGCAAACCATGATCTTGATGATATAAGAAGAAAATGATATATATATATATTTTTTTATATGATGATATGACATTTTGTTTATTTACATCTAACAGGAATAAACACTGGTTTTTAACTTCGTTTCTACAATAATTTTCTTTTTCTCCCCATTCTCATCTTTTTGTTTTCATTCATACGTTGCCTGGCCTCTTCGCCATTTATTTCATTCAGTCTCCTACTCCATCGATAATATAAACATATCTCGATGTCTTCAGCACGATGACTGTAGGTCAAACTGCCGAATGTTCGACTTTTCGTGTAATCTCTACCATGAAACATCTCACTGTTATGATCTCCACAAGTCTACAAGTACATGAAGTTAACAGCTATAACATAAGAATCAGCAGGTTGCTCTGATTGAATTTCACATTATACTCACGGAGGAATCATAGTAAATTTGTTGACAGCGATTTAATCTTCATTTTCTTTGCTAATATCAGAATATGCCAGGAGTATTTTTCACTGCTGCAATCCAGCGCAGCAGCTCATTAATTGTGTCTCTAGGTATTTTACCTCTCGATCAGTCCCGTATAAAGCATTTTTCTAATTGAAGACCTGAATATCGGAGAATGTCGGAGTTGATTTCAAGTCAAAGTGCTGTATGAGAAAAAGTCGCATATACCTGATTATGGTAGGTGCCACTCTGAAGCATGCAGTCACGGCGCCACCACAGCTGCATATGGCTTGCGCTGTGCCTATGATTAATACTTCGATTTTGGTATTCATCCACCATCAAAACAAAGAATCTCGTTGCCATGGTTGCACATCATCACATGCACGAAGAGGCATTCATATCTTCATCATTTCTTTATTTGTGCCAACATAAGCAATTGTATATGGCAACTCTTTGGTGGCACAGTGCCAACGCTTGACGCGGAGTAATATTTAGCGTGTGTCGAGTGAGACGGTCTTCATTGTGAGGACGGACTCCATATTGTTCCTTTTTGCTTTAATAGTGACGACATCAGTGTCTTTAAAAATTTGCATTGGACACGCCCTGTCATTATCTCCTGAAATCGTTGCTGGTTCCCGTGTCGAACATTCAAGTTTAGATCATAGGACATACTAGTAGTCTGATGCGGCACAGTGCTGATTATGATATTCCCATAGAGCTGTATTATACGCTCTATGGATATTCCATGCATCGTTCAGACGCGGTGCTTGGGTATTCTAATGATGTTGTCACGTGATTGATAAGCTGAATTAGCATAATTATATTCATTACCTTCACGATGGCGCGCAAGGTTTAGACAGCATTATCATCATTGATCATTCCCTAATTTCCGTAACGCAATGCGTGGTGGTAGTAAAACCAGCAGCTAATGGTATAGGCCTACAGGTTAGTTGTGGAAGCAATAGTTATTGCTAAAGTTATTTTAAATACTGCCCCAAGTTTTTGAATCTCATTGAACAACGATATCAGTAGTCCTTCCATAAATCTGTATGTAATTGAATTAAAGGGTTTATTTTTTTCTTTTACCAAGTTATAATTCATCGAGTCGAATTAGTCTGAAGGCAAGTTTTTAATCACATAAAAAATCCACCTCGTCCCAAATATCATGTCCACTGTATCCCTAATTTTGTCTGTGTTTAGCTTCCTTCTACTCATTATATCTTATTCTTCATACATTTCCCATACTTATTTCTATATATTTCTTAAGAAGAAGTAATGGAACTCGGTCTGGTTCATTTTAGGTACAGGTGTGAGTCTCTACAGGCGAGAAGAAATGTTTGCAATGTCTGTATGCAACACCCCCCCCCCCCACACACACACACCCACAAACAACCCCTGGCCCTATGAAACCAGCACGAAGTACACCCCTGGTAAAGCCTGCTATTGAAACCGCAACCTTTATTCTGGCTCAAGTGATGTCTTTGTCCGGCTGTTTTCGTTGTTGTTGTTGTTGTTTTTTTTTCGTTAGACGACTAAGTGGGTATTCCCAGTTTTTGCATAAACAACCTGGTAGTGAAGGAAGTGTTTTCCAGCTTTTTGCGTTTGTATTAAAGGACATGTTCATCTAAGTTACTTGTGCATTGAGAAAATTCAGCAATATTAAGAGAACACACCAGTGAATCCATTTAAATGTTACAATTTTTTGAATATTCATTTCTGCCGTCGCTGGAAGAGAAGACTACTACAGCTCGTGATGTCACATGTGTAGAACGATATAAAGAAATCATACAGAAAAAAAAAAAACATATTTATACTTTTCTTTTATAATAAACAAAGAGCTCTTGACTTGCCTCTTTCAGAAGGTAGGGGAAATGTTATTAACCTTAACATACAAAAATAAAATCAAATGTCTTGAAATTCTTTTTATAATCATTTTCCTTGTATTACTCTACGCAAGTGGCATCGAAAACTGTAGTAGTCTTCTCATGTACCAGTGACTTCGCAGAAATTTCAAAAAATTGTGAACTTTTGAACGAACTGTCCAGTTTTCCTAAAACTTAAACTGATATGTTCTACTTTTATCCATTCACTCCACATGATTATGAAGGTGAACTTGTCCTTAAAGTCGACGTCGACGTATTTTTTTTTCTCGCTGTGTGTGTGTGTGTGTGTGTGTGTGTCTATGTTTGTGTGTGTGCCAGGCATTTATAATCACACTTCGAAGTGGGAGATTTTATTTCATGAAAAAGCATCTTAAAATTAACGATTTGTATCATTTTTTTTTTACTTAGGGCAAAGTACAAACTAGAAAACAATTCTCTTCCACTTATATTCGACTCTATGATGATAGGAACTGTCCATTCCTATCCTATATACCCAACAATTGAATGCATTTTGCCAAATCTGTATTTTCTCTTTCGAAGTTGTGGAATTTTCCTGGTAGTAATAAAGAAGCTTTAAGCTTCAATACTCTTACATTTAATTAAAGAATTCTTAAAGAAATTTTTACATTTCAGAATGAGTTATATATTTTGTAAGCATTAGTTTCAAGTCCCATTTTTACCACAATCATTTATCGTATACTGCAACTTCTCTTTATATACTCCCTTTATTTTGTTCAGCTTATATACCTTATTCCTCAATATTACTCTCGCTTAAACCCATCACCTCGTCTTCCTTCTCCCTTTGCTCTGTCTACTTATCTCCTCCTGTCATTCATTCCACGCTTACTTACCTTTTGTCTGTCTTCAATTACAAGAAAACTGTTTCATGTTTCTTTATGTGTCTGTGTCCTTATATGCATATGAATATATCGCCAGTAGGGGACAATTAGACACACTTTTCACCTATCCTCAACAAGCTGTATCCGACGGATATATCCAATGGATATGTATATATATATATATATATATATATATATATATATATATATATATGATATTATATATATTTATATATATATATATATATATATATATGTGTGTGTGTGTGTGTGTGTGTGTGCTTTCGATTGGGCATACTCGTTTTAGACAATAAAGAAATTAATGTCTATCTTCTAGCATCATGTGTGAAGTCTTGTTTAGGATCGGTTTCTTGGAGAAATTGTTTTCTTCTTCAAATTGCTTTGTCCGTAATGTCGAGATCCAACATAATTTAGATACGTTATCTATCGCACGTTTCATTCGATACCATAAAACTCCGTTGGATCAGGAACACTATTGACATGATTGATGAAAAGAATTGCTAGAAAACAGTGAAAATGAGACTCCTGTCCTTACGACACAATACGTGCTTTGTTGTCATGAGGGATGTTATTGTCACGCATGCACTGAGTGAGCGGGTATTTCCATCAATGATCGTGATGTTCTCGGTAGTACATTCACCTTGACATTTTCTATGACGTACTTATGATTTCTTTTTCTGTCCTTCCCTTTATTTTGTCCGGTCCTTCTCCTACCCTTTTGTCCCTCTCTGTTATTCAGCTTTTTTCTTCAAACTTCCTGTAAGATTTATACCATCTATCACAGTGCCGTAAAAAAAAAAAAAAAAAAAAAAAAAAAATGCTCATTCAACCCGAATGAGTGACACGCATTTGCGTGCATGGGTGTGCCAAGGGTTGATAGCTGCGAGAATGAGCGGGTTTTCCCAATTTTTTCTTGAATCTATGGCATGACAGACCTTATAAACCTCTCTTATCTCAAAAGACCTCAGAAAATAGAAATTTTAGTCCCATTTCAGCCAGTATAGAAACGGTATTTAATATATAACTCGAGAAAGACAATGGCATCCAACGATGTGATGTCTTGTAATGTCTATGTCATTATTTGCTTCTTTCATACATAATGGATGCGTAGATGTGTCTGACCGGCGAAAAGTCACTTTCCTTGAGGGAAGAAATGTTTTGTGTGAAAAATTCAGAGTTGTCGATTGATTTGACTACGTCGATTATAACATTTTAACAAGACTGTTCTGGCCTAGTCCTGTATATAGTCAGGAGAAAAAGTACTTCAGAGAGAGAGAGAGAGAGGGAGGGAGGGAGGGAGAGAGAGAGAAAGGAAGATAATATAAAGTCATGTGTCCAGTATATTGTCTATTTTCAGCGCCCTCCTGCGTCAGTCAGTAGGCAGAGTTGACTGTCTGTATTGCAGACTGCCACTACCGCACTACCTTAACGCTCTTCACCACGGGAAGGTGCAGGTAGGACTTATCCATGTGATGTCACAGTGATGTCACAAACATGAGCTGTACAAAGGGAACATTAATTTATTCAAAACGCAAAATTTAACCCTAACTATAAAATGACCAAACACTTAAAACAGTATTTTTTTTTTCGTCAGGGAAACATTTTAGAAACTTGGCTTCAAATGCCGAATTGGACACTTCCTGTGAATCGTTGTTGAAATTTTTGTTGTTGACATCAATTATAACATCTTCAAGAATCGTTCGAAGAGCACCCCCACCCTTTGTACGGAAAGTACACCCCTATATAGGCTACTTCTCGTACTTGTGCATAGCACACATTGCGCTGTATATAATCAAGATTATCTTCGACTGTGTCTATACCGAGTACTGAGTACCGATTCTGAAGCACCCTGACGTGTTCGATGCAAGCAAATTTTTTTCCATTTTTTGAGGCTTCGTCATGGTCAGAGCGAAACTTTTGAATTTTTTGGTAGACATTTTCCAATTTTGGACATTTATCTTTTCCGGTAATTTCAAAGTTACAAGTTGTCATGTTTTTCTTGTCCTGAATAGAACAGAAGCCACACGAAATCGACATTTTGGAATTTTTATAAAGGATTTCATCGATTATTTTTTTGTTCTTAGAAGATTGAAATAATATTTCTTTCAATCTAACATCAACCATTTGATACACTTCGGCTGCATGGGGCAGATTTTTGGTGCCATACTTCGTTAATGCAACTTGTTGGTCAAACCAAAACACATTTCTTGTTGGAGGGAATGAATATATTGTGGCACAGGCCTCCAGGGCATTTTTAACGTGAAACATTTGATACATTTCGGTAGCATAGGGCATATTTTTGATGCCATACTCCCTTAATGTAACTTGTTGTTCAAACCAAAACACCTTTTTTATCGAAGGGAGTGAACGTATAATGACACAGGCCTCCAGGGCATTTTTAACGTGAAACATTTGATTCACTTCGGTAGCATGGGACAAATTTTTGATGCCATACTCCGTTAATGTAACTTGTTGGTCAAACCAAAAAGCCCTTTTTATTGGAGGGAGTGAACGTATAGTGACACAGGCCTCCACGGCATTTTTAACATGAAACAGTTGATTCACTTCGGTAGCACGGAGCAGATTTTTTATGCCATACTCCGTTAATGTAACTTGTTGGTCAAACCAAAACGCCCTTTTTATTGGAGGGAGTGAACGTATAGTGACATAGGCCTCCACGGCATTTTTTACATGAAACATTTGATACACTTCGGTAGCATGGGGCAGATTTTTGATGCCATACTCCGTTAATGTAACTTGTTGGTCGAACCAAAACGCCCTTTTTATTCGAGGGAGTGAACGTAAAGTGGCATAGGCCTCCATGGCATTTTTTACATGAAACATTTGATACACTTCGGTAGCATGGGGCAGATTTTTGATGCCATACTCCGTTAATGTAACTTGTTGGTCGAACCAAAACGCCCTTTTTATTCGAGGGAGTGAACGTAAAGTGGCATAGGCCTCCATGGCATTTTTAACATGAAACATTTGATACACTCCGGTAGCACTGGGCAGATTTTTGATGCCATACTCCGTAAATGCAATTAGTTGATCAAAGCAAAGCACCCTTTTTATTGGAGGGAGTGGACATACAATGGTACGCGTCTCCAGGGCATCTTTAACATCAAACATAAAATGATCAAGTTTGGAAGCATGAAACGGCAAACTATTAATGCGGCACCCATACTCCGTATAGGTAGCTTGTTGGTGAAAAAAATCGACCGAGAATGTTGGAGGGAGTGGGTGTATGAAGACAAACTCTGTTTCGTTCGTTTTTCTCATACCATCAGTCATATCATTGATGTCGACATAAAACACATAGTTCTCTTGCATCACACACAGTGGACGTTTCACGCCGATCTCCTTAGATCTTCGATGCACATGAGGACATCTCCTCCTGCAGTTTTTCTTACGGAATGGACAGTTATAGGGTGTTTCAAGAGAACCCACTATTAGCGGATCGAGACTGCCCTCCGCAGACCTTACTTTCATTACAGGTCTGTTCCACAATGTAGCAGCCTCTGCAATGGATGTTTCACGCCATTTGGCCTGATCGTTACTCGTAAAGCTAAAGACGAGGAGAAAAATGGAGAAGAGAAAATGATACAAGGACTTAGAAGGAGTGTGACGAATATCATGGTCACCATCGGACAAGATACCTCTGTTGTTTATGCTCCTGTTTTGATACTCGTGCTTAAACATACGTACGCGGCGATGCTTGGCTAATGAGATAAAGGCCGGGAAATTTGATATTGCTGTTCTTATCATTTTTGCCATTGGTATCATAATCATCATTGATATTATTACACGATCTTATTCGTTATCTGTTATCAGTCATGCATGAATTCATTCAGGATTCACGGGACTATTTTCTCTTTTTTCCGTATTTTCTACAGTATTACGTTACGTAATGTATAATCATACGGTAGCTTCGTTGGCATTTCGTTCAAATACTCGTTTTTTACATTTCCGACTTTTTTTAACCGTATAAAAGCTCCAGAACAATGTGGCACAGGTCGTATGTGTATATTTATGCATCATAACATAGTCAAACCTGAAATACTGCGGTTAAAGTATTCTGACATGTTTATGCGTTATGATAGATATATTATGACATTGTCAGGATAGATAAGAACTGCCCTTATGATAACAAGACAGAGACACAACCAAATCTACAAATAATCACACTTCTATTTATTGTATAATACACAATTATCACACAGAAATCTGCCCTATACAGAAATCCGGTTATACTACTAGTCCTGATAGAAATCTATCCTGGGAACACATCTTGTGAGTAAACGGCCCAAATCAAATCAAGGGCTAACTATTCCTCAAGATCTCACTAAAAGCTATCTGGCGGTAATGTAGCCTATACTTTCGCATCTGTGTAGATATATCAATCTCATGCTAACAAATCTTCACCAAAGTCATAAGATATACAGTCAGGAACGTTTTTCCAATCAGCTAAACAAATTGGGACATCGGAAGGTATTTATATCGACATATATTTATGAACGCTTGCACGTCGTCGTTCAAAACAACCAACTCTTAACGAGTTTCGCGGAGTATGTTGCATAATGCAGTGTCAGTATTGCAGCCTGAAACTGAACTTAGCCTTGTAATTGTACCCAAATATGAGGGTATGGTGTCATTAAGCAAAACTGAGCTGAAAATCAATGTACAGGGCGTGATTATGGCAAGGTGAAAGAAAAATAAACGAGTTTGTAATTCCACTTTGCCCTTATGAACAGAAAAGGATCATTGATTTTACGTCAACAGGCATGTTGGCTTGTAAATTCATTTAGATAAATATCTGTGATAATGTGATGATTATTCATGTGATCCTTATAAAGTGTTTTCCATTACATCCAGTACGCCTGGTGTTTGACAGTATTTACAGAAAAAAAAATCTGAATACTCTCAGGGGACATACTCTCAGGGGAAAACAACGAAAATATATGGCTCCCCATGCAAGTATAAATTGACAGGTCGTTGTGGTCACCTGCTCTGCGCGAGTTTATTCTTTGTTTGAACATGAATTCCAGAATTTGTGAGTAAGCTTATGTATTATGCCGCTTTGAAAACGAGTTGAGTGTCTAGTCAACTTAGAATAAGAAAGACCATTCGTACCAATGTTCATTATCATGATCTACGAACCGGCTGAGTTCCTACAGCGCACACAAACAAACACACACATACCCTCACACACACACACACACACACACACGCACCAAGACATACCTTTTGTTCATGCAAATGCCTACTTCAAATACATACATACAAACACACATATCACGTCTAGACCTAACACTTAAATACACATTAACACATACACACACAGATACACACCCAAGCACGAGTATGCAAACACATGCATACATTCATATACGCAAAACATGCACACTAACAAACACATACATACAATATATTCTATTATTATACAAGAAATGTTAATAAGTCACTTTTATCCTCAAAATGATGATGGTGATGATGATAATAATGATCATGATAATAATTATGATGACATGGGCTTCTTTATGCAGGAAGTCTCTTCAGTGTTCACACAATTCTACCAGAGGACCCTGCATGCTAACATCACTACCCTAGCGTTGCAAGGTATCATAGGTATTCCTTTGTCGAGGACATAGTGGGTAAAAACATCTTGTCCAAGGAGGCAGGCACTTGACGGGATTCGAACTCGGAACCTCCATCCAACGTCAAAGAGTATTATCCACTATGCCACAGTGCCTCCACTTAAAGAATTATTATCGTTTTTGCGATGCACTTGGCTTGGCAGAATAATTTGGATGTCGATTTTTAGCTTTCTGTTCTCTGAAAGAAATCAAACCCTCATACTCGCATAAAATTGGATACCTAACTTCAGTTTCAGCGTACACTTGCCTCAAAGCTCGAGAAGAGTGAGTTGCCTTGAGCGACGATGATGATAAGCAAGTTTACGCCAATATTCTATGCTTCCCTATATTCGATTCGATTCAAATTTACATGAGTGGTGGGGAATAGTTGACATTTAAGATGTCTACGAGGATACGATCATACATTAGCGACTACTATTTCCAAGCGTGCGCTAATGCAGTTTCGTATCCATAATATGCTCATATTTTCTACTCCACTCATCCGATTTTATTTAAATTGTGTGAAAATGTAAACTAACATGAACGCGTCACCCAGAGAGATTTGAAACAAATCGATTTACTGCATGCGTTGAGAACTGCTTCAATCTTTGGCATCGTCGCCCTATAATAAACTGCAAACATTCGGTAAGTTGCTTGCTAAACTACCAGTAACTGATGGCTAATAAATAAAATCTAGCCCTAAACGTAATCTAGCAAATCTAGCAAAAGAAATCTAATATACATTTAACAAGTTACTTTTGGCATTAAGATGTAAGAACTGATGAAACTTTCCTGTGCATGGTTGATGAAAGACAGACTTGTCTGAAAGAACAGACTTGTCTGACAATCTCAACCTGTTTTCGCTGCTCTTTATACTGTACAGTATTGTATCGAATGCTACGGTCTTGTACTCCACATTTGGTCCGTTTTGAGTGACAACATCCCACGTTGGGAAATTTGCATTAAACAGGCCCTACCCACTGATTGGCAACAGCTATCTCGCTCATGCGCAGAACACTTTTGTTTCTCAGTGGCCTAACAGACACGTCGTATGATCAGTCACGTGACTTGGAAACTCTCCAAGACCTTCACTGACGCACAAGGTTAGGCAACCCTAGATTTCTTGATTTCATAACATCAGGCGTATAGCTAAAAGCACACATTTTCCTGACTGTGATCACGAATGAACGACATATTAAACTACCTGAATGGCTGAGGCTAGCAAGATTGAGTGTGTTTTTCAATTTCAGCTATTAAAATGTAAAGAAGTACTTGTGCATAACTTACTAGAGAGCAGAAAAAGAGGTAAGAAATGACAGAGTGGTGTGAAGCTTTTGCAAAATCAAAGATATTACGCACCTGCATTAGCAAATACGATTGTGCAGTGTTACGTGCTCACAACTAAATGCTCATATTACGTATCCGGGCAGCTGTAAGGTTGGGACCCTAATACATTTGATATCAGAAAAAAAAAATGGTCCCAACAGGTACCATTATTGAAAAAAGAAGAAGGAAGAAGTATGTATCAATCAATCATGGATTTCCCGGCATTTTAATGGAACATCCTGCCACAAGGCAATAATTATGTTGTAACCCTATGTGTCAAACAGGTCAGAGGAAGTATTATTCCAAAACAATGTTAGGAAAAAGATATATTACTGAAGAATAATGTTCATGCGGCAATAATGAAATATTATGCAAATGATACGTGTGCAGCCAAATTTCGTATTATGAAGCAGATCGTCATCACCATCACCACAGCATACCAAATTGTTATTTGCTTTGCTATTCAAACAAAAGTTGTTGATTGAATATAAATGGCTTAAGCCTATAGTTGATAGTTACAAATAAATCCACACACAGCCACACACACACAAAAACACACTCACACACACACACACACGCATACACACACACACACACACATACATACATACATACATGTATATCTCTGCGAATATAGATAAAGAGAGAACTAAATAAAACACAGAGGAAAATATGGATAGATGATAAAAGTACCGCCAGCCCTATGGTCTGGGCTCCGTCTCTTTTTCCTTGATGCGATATTTTGCCAATTCCGACAAACCAAGAGAGGGCGCAAATTTTCTGATTGCGATACCACGAGACTGTGCGCCCAACTCGCGTATCGCAGTTCTCGGCGTATCGCAGTGTCACGCCCTCTTACGGCTTGTCGCGTACACTGAATCACCGCTACGAGAAAAAAACAAAGAGTCCAGAAGTTATAGACTGAGCCGGACCAGCTTTGGGGGACTGCTATAGAGTATAGCAAAAGATGATAGAGCTGATGATCATCTTAGGTATATAGTGCGGAGAGTGGGAACGAGGCGTATACAGAAGAGGCAACAAAAGGCTTTTTATATTCGTATTTCATTTTCGCAAAACATAATCCATACAACATCAGAGGTTCTTTTTGGGAGATGCTAATCTGCTCTCAACTTCACTGTTCTGTGAGCAAAAGTATATCGGACTCGAAGGCCACAAGCTCGACTCCCATTGTTATTTCGGTCGACTGTGAAGTGTCACATCGACGAGTCGGTGCTGACACCGTTGTTATTTTTACGTAATTAGTGTAGATTGAGGCTCAAAATTTGTCATGTTGTACTCGTGAATCTTAAAACATGCTTTCATTATATTATGTAAAAATCTGAAATTGGCATTTTACTCGATTTTGGCTTATCACGTCACTTAGGAAAACCTCAACCAAATGTCTGACTGCTCAACTTCAGCTTAAAGGGATGGTACAGTATTGGTGGAAATGAGAATTGGGCTTTTTACTTTTTTCGAGATACCAAGAAAACACTTATGATATAGTACAGAGCATACCATTTTAAGAGGTATTCAAAGTTTATTTGATGAAAATCAGGTTTGGAATGACTGAAACATCCAAGAACAAAGTAAAACAAAGCGATCGTAATAAAGTGTCGGTCCAACACTTTATTAGAATTGCTCTTTTTTTGTGGATATCTCGGCCATTTCAAAACCAATTTTCATCAAATAGATAATTAATCATAGAATTACATGCTCTTTCATATTCTATAAGAGGTTTCTCATTATCTCACCAAAAAATATTAGAAACCTGAAATTAGGTCTCAACCAAAACTATACCATCCCTTGTGTTCTTGTGACTAGTAGGCCATGGGGTAAGCTGGTTTTTTCGCTTGTTTCGTTCCGACAACTGCGGCACTAAAATTTCTCCACAGCTACGTGTAAACAAATAACCAAAAAGGCTACAGGAAAAAGTTCGACACAAACCCTCCTGTAGTATTTTGGTAATTTAGGGGGAAACAGTGAACTTTTTTGTCACTGAGGAGCTGAATATGTACACTTTGCCGTGTACGATATTCATTCGCGAACGATCATGTGATGTATGTTATCCAATCCGAATCGAGAATTATTGTTTACGAGTCAAAATGGCCGCCCCCTGTGAGCCTGTCGACGCGTCTACGTCGTCTGCTCTGCCGAAACTTTTAAGATGCGTTATTATGCATGTAACATCGATGAAGTTTGAAAATTTCACGGCTATGACAAACCTAAGATAGACGAAACCTATTTTGTGTGCCAAAGAGTGGATCAAATTGAGTGGGGGAGACCGTGAAATCGCAGGCCAGAACGAAGTGATTCAGCTGCTCAGGGGGACTGACTGCAACCTACATAGGATAATTTACAGGTTAGTTTACGTGCGTACAGTCGTAGCAGTCGACACTGCAGTGCAGTCTCATATATGCGTAATGTTAATGACCATGCATGATGACTACAAGTACAACGTTAGCTATGTTATGAACGTTGCTTGTGTATGTTATAATCGACGCTAATGCTGTAGCTTAGCCGTTAGCGTGTCTGTTACATTTTAGATAAATTATCTTGAATTTCACCTTGGCATGGCATAGCGCCGTTATAATGTAGCCTAGATGAATTTTACATGTTGTTCTATGTACAGCCCAGGTTAGGTTGATGTAGCTGATCGGTGATATTGTTTTGTAAAAATCTTGACACACAGAACTGGATTGAAAAGGTCTAAACTGCATGTAAATTTATATTTTCATAATCATGGCCATGGAGTATTAATATTACAAATCCATCCTGTCTCTCTCACCCCGAAATTGGCGAATCCCCCCTCAAAACACACATTTAGCATCTCATTAAATTAACTTATTAATATTTGATATAAATAGGTCTAAAAAACCAACAATGACAATAACATAATTTCAACAATTAAACTCCCTAAAACATATGATTACCATTATGTTGTGCCAAATTATAAAGCAGTGGGTGGTGGTGATAGTGAAAGGCCAAGGATTACTAGTATTAATGATAATAAGGCAGTTGTATTCATAATTATGATAATTGATATTGCATGTGATCAGGTGCTGAAAGCTGTAGATGTCATTTAAAATCAGTAATTGCACTGCAAGTACAAGTTGAAGTAGTTGATGATGACAATGATCATGAGGTGTTAATGATTACCTGGCATAGTACTAGGGCCTATTGGTAATTACAAGATTCAAATATTGGCAGTCAATAGTCTACCGTACATTTAATGATATATTGAGTGTAATGTTCAACCCCTCCCCCTAGCGTTTAGCCTTTTTTTTCCCCTAACAAAATCCAACGGCTAATCATTGCTGTTCATGTCTCCATTGTATTAAATAGGATTCCATGAAACGTGCTACAAGAGGTTTATAGATAGCAAACGCATGAATCTCGCTAGGAAACGAAAGCTGAAGGAGGAGCCTGGTCCGTCAGCAGGAGCATCTGTTTCCTCCCCTAAGACGCTCACATCAAGATCAAGATTTTCTTCTGGAAGCTCTTCAGGTTCTGCTGTGTTGCCTGTAAAATGCATCATTTGCAACAGAGTCAACCTGCTCATTACTTGCCAAGGGAAATAGGTCAATATGATTAATATTGAAGCATGAAAACATTGTCATGTTACTATAAGTTGTCCTTGATAAAATGGAGCAATATATATATATACACCACTGAAACATTCACACACATACACAAAGAACTTCAGTGCAAAGTTCAGAAACAACAGAATGTACTGTATATGCACCAATGCTTTGGTCAATGTGATTAATGTTCAAGAATTGACATCTTACCAAAGTTGTGCATGATAAAATGTCTTTGTAATACAGATTGCTTCCTGTATTTTGAATGCCAATGTTTATGCAACATGTTTTGACTCCTTGCCTCAGTATGTGATTGTTCGCCCTTTAGCAAACATTTCTGCCCACTATTATGATTTGATTAGGGTTGAATTATTCTAAGAACAAAGATGTTTTCCTAAGTGTGGTTTTTTTCATAAAACTGAATGACTACGATTAAAATTTGTTTCTCCCACTCTGGGGGAAAAAATATGTAACTATTATTAATACTGAAACAGAATGTTCATGTAGAAAGGTCATTACAATGTAGGTGTGAGTATAAAATCAGTTTGCTAAAACTAATACCAGCCAAATGAAAATTGTGCATGAGTTGAGTCAGGTTTGCACAGATCCTCTGATATTGGAAGTTAATTGCAATGTTATCATAATGTTTAATGCCAAACCTGTTTTATTCTCTCCAAGATTTTCAGGTACACATTGCCTCCAATACAGAATCCAGCAGTTTTCACTTATGAATGGGTAAACTATGATATTGCCTTTATTTTATATATTGGCATTTTTCAAAACTTTTACACCCTTTCAAGGATATTTGGACCATGGAATGTTCCAGGAGATTTATTAAAACTAGAAAATTTGACTGATTATCCTTTTGAGCTATCTTACATGAAAGGAGGTAGTGTCCCACCAACCTAATGATAGCAATGAAAACTTCAGGAAATTTTATGAAGATTAAATTTTCTAAAGTACTGTAGTGTTTCATGAACAACGTGATTGCTATGTGATCCAAATATATTGAAGCTTCTTAAGAAGAAGAAGAAGAAGAAGAAGAAGAAGAAAAGAAAAACATGTTTACTGATAAACAATATGATCTGTTTAATAGTAATGTCTCATGTGTGTAAATGAGTTTGTATGTGTGCGTGTGAGTGTATATAATATGTCAGCGTTTTTATGCACCTGTGTATGTGTAATGCACTGATCAATACATGTATTATATCATTGTGTGTGTTCATGTTTATGATAATCTTTTTTATGATGCTGATGTGATAAATGGCCAAGGCATGTAGAATAATATTGTAATACACTTGGGTATCTTCATAACTATATGTGTGCGTATGTGTGTGTGCATGTGAGGGTGTGTGTGTGTGTGTGTGTGTGTGTACAATAAGATTCTCCCACATGCACGCGGACACACACACAAACAAACGCTCTGATTTTTTTTTTGCCTTGAATGATTAGTCATTTGATTAATAACATGTCTTTGAACAGAATATAAGGCATTTGCCTTGACCTCTGACGGTCAGTCAGTGCTCTCTCTCACTATGGTCTCGAACCACTTTGCTCTTGTCCTCCTTTGCATAGCCAGCATCAGGAAAAGCTGAAACATGAGATATAATGCAACTATTAAACCAAAACTTCACTTTTTTTTTTCTAGGTACTATATGGCCAAAAGCAGTGCTTTACAAATGTGTATCAGCTTAGAAACACTATGGGAACTATACTGCGGCTAGCAGCCCCATACGCATAGCGTCATGGGGCTGTGAACTGTAGCATACAGGATCATGACGGATATTTTATTGCGGACAAATATCAACTTAAAATCGGAAAAAAATCTTCAATTTGAAGACTTATTAATAAATTTGAAGTATTGATAACAGAGTTCGTGCAAGGTTTGCTTCTGCAAACTGTACAAATTGATGACTAAATGTGACTCGGTCGAGAGGAAACTGGGAGAGCTACACTGAATTGACGGCCAGCGCATGCGCACACAGACATCATATCCAGTCAATGGATTCGAAATTTGTGCGCAGTGATGTGTGCGCCTGCGCTGACCGTCAATTCAGCGTAGCTCTCCCAGATTCCTCTCGACCTAGTCATATTAAGTCATCAATTCGAACAGAAAATGACTATTTGTAGAACCAAACCTTGCACGAACCCTGTTGTCAATACTTCAACCTTACTTGTAAGTCTTCAAATTGAAAATTTTTTGTTCGATTTAAGGTTGACGTTTGTCCGCGATACTACCCTGTCATGATCCTAAATGCTACAATCCGCAGCCCCATTACGATATGTGTACTGGGCTGCCGGTCGCAGTTTATAAAATATGGATTTTCCCAAAAACTACAGGATATTTCGAGGAGAACTTTTTACTGTATATTTAGGATGTACAAAACATCACATTTCCGCATTCAGAAAGTAGTGCCAGTGTTGCTGGAACGATCAACCCATTTTCTAAGCCTCTTTTTCAGCTTCACCCCATGGCCTATAGCAGCTATAAGGTTGGTAGTGAATGACTTTCGCGTCGTGAACATGCGTACAGAAAAAAAAAAAAAAACCTGGCTGGACGTAATGAGCAGACCGCAACCATTTGCCACCGCTTGAGGACGAGAACGGTGTCATCGTCCACAGAGTCGAAAAGTCCCTAATCAATGCGCAAGGTCGAAGAGTGGCCTCGACAAATAAGTAACTGAGGTCCCACGCGAGTGTATGTCCTCGAGACGCCCTGAACCGAGGCCACTCCTTTTGGCCAAGTCGCGGTAACTTCAAGACTTACTATTATTTCCTCAGTGAGGTCGCTGCCTGCTCGCAGGAAGGACAGAGTCAGGTCGAAAGCGAGGTTTATGGCATGGACAGAACAAGCAGAATGAGGATATAAGCAAGAAGAATCGAACTCCTTAAATAATTAGGACTGTGGCTTAAAATGAAACAAACAAACAAACAAACAAACCATGATAGAGGCTTGTATGGCTTAGGTTACATAGATTATTATTTTCAGATTTATTTTTGTATCTTTCGTACGAATAATTGACGGGGCTCGGTCTGATCTATTTTAGGGACAGGAGTGAGATGATAAAGGCAAATATATTATCTTTTCTGCGTTTTGAGGAATAGTGTTTTTCGAAAATATGTCGTAGGTGAACCCCCCTCCCTCCGACACACACACGCACACACACACACACACACACACACACACACACAACTCCTGACCCTGTCGAACTAATACAGAAAACAGAGGACCCTGGTACAACCTGTCATTGAACCCCAGATCTTTATTCTTCTGAATCAGGTACCTTTGTGTGGCTGTTTTCGTTATTTTTTCTTTGTCAGACAACTTGGCGGGTATTTCCAATACTTACACGACTCTATAGTGAGGGATAACCGGATAACGATTCCAACCCTGTTAGAGAACAATCTTGTAAGGAAGTGCTTTCCGGCTTCCTGGGTTGGTGTGCTTTTTTATTTATTGGTGTCCCTGTTAGTGTAAATATATGATTATGTATATATATATATATATATATATATATGTGTGTGTGTGTGTGTGTGTGTGTGTGTGTGAGTGTGTGTGTGTGAGTGTGTGTGTGTGCGTGTGTGTGTTTGTGTGTGTGGCAGTAATAATCACACGAATAAAGCAGGGAATCCCATAGCGCAATAGCAAACAACGTCTCTAATGTCAAGACACACACACACAGACACACACACGCACACACACACACATTCACGATTATACAGCTGCACATTATATTCAGTGGTACTCAGTATTGTTATGATAAGTAATTTTGTTTGCCCTTATGCGGATTTTTATAGAATATTGTATGCACAAATTGTGTGTGTTTTTTAAAATTGCATTTAATCATAATTCTTGCCCATCCCTTTGTCCCACCCCATTATGGTTGTTTTTGGTATGTCTTGGTTCCTTCTTTTTGGATGTTCTTTTCTTATCCTTATTTATTGCAAATCCGGTTCTTTTCTATGTGACTCATGATTTATGAAACAGTGTATAACGACATACAGTTTTAATATTGTATATTTGCTCATGGGATCAGCCTCGAAAGGCCAATGACCTACTGCTGATTTCCTCCACCATTTATTTTAAATGTTATGTCAATCTTGAACACACACTTTTTAACTTTTAACTGTGATTATGTACTTACCAAAATAATCTTTAGTTTGTATATGTATGTGTTTGATTTGATTGATTGTATATTTTTGTTTTTTAACTGAACTTGTGGAAATAAACTAAACTAAACTAAACTTTACGTATGTTTTTATTTCTCTCTCTCTCTCTCGCTCTCTCTCTCTCTCACGCACAAACACACATACACACACACTTCACATAATGCCTGTGTGCGAGTGTGTGTTTGATTGTCACTCGTTTTAAACTCAAATCATTATTTCTTGTCATTAAACGTTTTTTTTCTCATTTTCAATCATTTCTCAGGCACGTTAATGTGCCATACATCTCATGACATGATCTTCACTGGACCATCAATACTATTAATGTAGATAAAAGGCAACTTAAACTGAGCTTCTTATTCAGTTCTCAGCCAGGACTATAATAAGTTGTGTTTTATTGTCATTACAAGACCGTGTTTGTCGGGCCTAGTTGAGTGAGCGGGTATTCCCACCGTTTGCTCGATATGGTCACGTGATATGTTACTGAATAGACAGTTCCTGTTGTCGATAGTACATTCACATTAATATTTTCTATGATGTAGTGATATATTTTATCTCTCATTCCCTTCTTTTGTCTGGTCTTCCTCCTCCAGTCTCTGTTTGTCTGTCTGTCTGTGTGTACCTCTCTCTTTCTGTCTTTGTGTAATGGTAATGCCCATTGTCATGCAATGTGGCAATTTTTCCCTTCAAGCTTCATGAAAGATTTTGTTTCGTCTTTCAGTGTGCCGTATAAAATAGAAGCACCAGTACTCATTCAACCCGAGTGTTGTTCGTACACTGTATGTGTGTGTGTGTGTGTGGGGGGGGGGGGGGGGGGTCGATAGTCGCACGAATGAGCGGGTATTCCCAAACTTTACACGAATGTATCGCGTGATAGACAATTCCCTCTCCAAGGTCAGAGACCATGATATTATAAACTGGAAATGTCATAGTCTTATTTCATTTTGTATTGAAACTTATTTCATCTTGTATTGAAAATTTGGAAATTTGGTAATACAAGTTATATTTTGTTAATGAAATTAATTTACACATCGATTTTCCTTCTTTGAATCATGTACTTGTAATCTGCTTACTGATATTCCATGTGATATTACTGAAAATAATCTTGATTTATGTATGAAATTGTGTTGGAAGAAAAATAAATCAAACAAACAAACAAACAAACAAACTATACTGTGACTCGTGATTTGAAAACAAAAATGGAGTTCATCGATGTTATAATATCTTATGTCTATTTCCAGGCCTGTAACTGTGGCTGGGGGGGGGGGGGGGGTCTATCAATAATACCAATATTGCGTGAAATTATTGTACTAATGTTAGTAACATGCGGCCTCCACGAAAGTTTATCATCCACTGTGATACCAAGGAATTTTATATGAGAAACTCGTTCTAACAAAGTGTCATCAAAAGCAATACCTGTGTCTAAATCTTCTAAAGAATTACTAAAAAGCATATACTTCTTTTCTGAAGATTAAGAGATAATTTATTAGCTCTTATCCACTGAGTTACTTTTTTCAATTCGGAATTAACTATGCGTAAAAGAGTATCTGGATTTTGGTGAGAAAAGAAAATATTTGAATCGTCAGCAAAAAAGTATAAATGAGAGTATGTCAGATGATCTGCAAAAGTCATTAATATAAATGATAAAAAGTAAAGGTCCTAATAAACTACCCTGTGGGACGCCACATTTAATGAATTCTAAACTCGAGCTGTACTCGTTCAGAGATACATATTGTTTTCGGTTTTGTAGGTAACTCCTGAACCACTCCAAGGCCTTCCCGCGTATTCCATAATGAGACAGTTTATAAAGTAATATTTCATGATTAATTGTATCGAAGGCCTTGGAGAAGTCCAGGAAGATACCAATAAGATGAGAATGATTATCAATAGTGTGCGCAGCGTGGTCAATAAACTTTAAAAGAGCATGAATGGTGCTATGTTTCTGACGGAACCCAAATTGAGAATTTGTAAAAACATTATGCAAATTCAAAAAATTAATTGTTCTTGTAAATATCAATTTTTCCAATATTTTAGATAAAGATGAAAGCAAAGAAATAGGTCTATAATTACATATATCAGAATCATCTCCTTTTTTAGATAAAGGGAAAACCATAGCTATTTTCATAAAGTCAGGAAAAACACCACTTGATAAGGATTTATTGAAAATATATGAAAGTGGGTCAGCAATTGAAGATATAATCCCCTTTAAAATAAAATTACTGATATCGTGATAACCGGCACTTCGCTTGTTATTCATTGCGGTAACAATATCTATCATTTCATATTTTGTTGTTGGAACAAAAAAAAAATAGAACTGGAATTGGATTGACCTAAAAATTCAGAAAAATGTATATTTGACTGCGGTATTTTTTCTGCCAAATTCTCTCCAATCATTGAAAAATCAGAGTTGAAAATATTGACTATATCATTAAGATCTTCAAAAACTTTATTATCATGTCTTATTTTTATAATTTCTGATTTCTTTTTTGATATATTCATAGCCTGCTTCAACACCTTCTATGTATCTTTTATATCATGTTTATATTTTTCTAACTGAATCATATAATATTTTCTCTTTTCCAACCGTATAATCTTCGTTAAAACATTTTTAAACGAAGTGTATTTATTTTTTAACTTCTCAGTTGTTTTCATTTTGAATTTATAATATAACCTATTTTTCCTATTTATTGAACGAAGAAGAGATTTTGTAATCCTTGGTAATTTTGGGGAAGTTTTATAATTAACTGACTTTTCTTTTAATCTGGGAATATATTCATCTAAATGTCTATTGATTATCCCTGAAAAATTCTCAAACGATACATTTATATCATCATTATCATAAACACTAGACCAATCAGCCCTGTCTAGGTTAGCACCAAGACTAGTCAAATTTTCTGGTGTAGCTCTACGTCTGGATGAAAAAGAATGAAACTTATCAACATAATGTTTAAGGTCAAAACATGCTATAATGGGGAAATGATCAGTAATATCAGATAAAATTATGGAAGAATTTAAAATCTGCACGGAATTAATAAAAATATTATCAATGAGGATTTTTTTAACACGAGTTGGCTTCGAAATTAATGGCAAAAAAGAAGCTGACAAAAACATTTCAAGAAATTCTTGAGATGTATTATCATCATTCTTAATCAAATCAATGTTAAAATCACCAATTATGAAAATATTTTTGTTAATAAAATGGGGGCTTTTTAATAAGTTTGTTATACAATCCAGAAAATCTTTAGGACTTGAACTTGGGGGTCTATAAACAATACCAATCATAATATTTTTACTTTGCGGAATGAAAATTTCCACAAACAGGGACTCTAAAATATCATTCATGATATTAAATTCATCACAAACACCATATTCAAATTTTTGAGATAAATATAACGCAACCCCACCACCCGCCCTGTTCACTCTGTTATTAACAATAAAATCATAACCATTTAATGCATACGGCAAATTATCATCAGATGATAACCATGTTTCAGTTAAGCCTATTACTGAAATTTGATGTTTATTTTGGTTATCTAATAATATCTGTAATTCATCAAAATGTTTATTAATAGTCCTTATATTCAGATGTAATATAGAAAAAGTGCATTGTGAAAAACTCTTTGTAAAATCTTTGAATTGATCAACAGTGACATACTTAGAAGGAGTTTGAGTTAAGTCATGTTCAAAATCAAAAGCATTATATAAATCTTTTGAAGATGCGTTAACATTGTTGGCAATAAAATCATCAAAAAAGCAGACGAATGTAACTTATTACGACTTAATTCCGAAGGGAAGCGTCTAAACAAATCAAAGAGTTCATCATCATCAAGGGAATCAAATGCTGTATTGAGTCGATTAGCCATAAGGAGAGTCATAAAGTATATGAAGGCATGTCAACTGACGAGTTTGTAAAGGAATGAAATATAATGGCACAAGGGAAGCACTAACAGCCCCGGGTTCACGGATAGTACAGCGAGTAGGCAAATTCACATAGAGATAGATTTCTGGCAACATAAACAAAAACATAAAATACATAAACAGCATAGGAAAAGAACATAAATTACATAAACAATATAGGTAGAAAGCGTACACACAATCAGTCAAAGTCTGTAGGAAAACTTTGACTGGACCAGTACAAAGCATGTAAACGGACATAGAAATAGCTCCCGAATTTGGACAGATTTGCTGTTTGTAGGAAATAATTATGAATATTGTCTAAAAAAAAATATTGATTTATAGGATGAAAAAAAAACATCTGTAAATTCATTCTGTATATCCCACCCTCGCTCCCGATTCCACCCTCCCGGTGTTCAACGCACTGATTGCATGTGTATAAAAACTACAGTTTAATTTGTAATGATTGACAAGGTGGGAAAAATAGTGGAATTAAACGCACTCGCGTGTAAAAAGAGCAAAAAATAATCAAACAAACAGAATGTTTTGATGAGGAGGGTGAAGAAGGCAAAGGTGAGATAGACAAGTATTTCATAGGCATGTGTTGAAAAAATCAGCAAGAAAAATGCTAAGGCTGTTTAAGCACACATACAATTCAGTTTTTACTGGGTGGCTGAATTTTCGTGCAACCAAGGCAGACTAACGACCGTCAAGTTACACCCGGCATTGGCTTACAAAATAAGAGAGCTGAGAAAACAAAATGTGAAATCAGTTCATGCGTCATGTTACATGACAGGCAGAAAAATGAGAAAAAAAAATGTGAAAACAGTTCACGTGCACTGTTACAAAACAAGGAGGAGTATAATATACACAGGGATATACACAGGGGTATACAGGACTGGTCGGATCAGAATGTAGATTGAAATTGTAGCTAATCTGAAGGACTGGTAAGTAGCTGAGGTGACTGCCCTCGATTGGCGGGGGGTGCATGGTAAAAAGAACCTACACTTAATGATCCTCTGGTCGTATTGTAGCTCGGGTTGAAACAAATATAATTTTCAAAGAATCCATGGACATTGTGAAAAAGAATACCACTAAAAACATTATGAGTATAACGACAAGTTGAATTCAAATTGGGATACACATGTACCTATATATCATTAAATCATTTCACACTAACAATTTTGTCCGTTTGTATATTGTAAGTTCATCATGGTGTATCATTGTTATTCATGTATACAGCGCTTTGACTATTTTTTTTTATACCACGGTAACGCATAGATACAGACGATGGGGGTCTTGCACACCCACCTGTGATAACGGTCACACATGCCAAATTTGAGGTCAACTGCTAAAAAACTGAGAGTTGCTCGAGCGACAAGTTTTGCAACAGCCCGACCAACCGCACGGCCATCCGACCTCAGTGATTCCTATTATGTAACCCCATACACACGGGGTCATCCCACTAGACCAACACATACGAGTCATACAGCCCACGAGTTCGACATTGAAAACAGGTCCATGAATCATACAGCTCACGAGTCATACAGCCCATGAGTTCGACACTAGGCAATTGAGGCCCATGAGTTCGACACTAGGTAAAAACACCCCACGAGTGCGACATATACAACACGCGGCTTAATGTGTCGGTCTAGTGGGCCTTGTTAGCTAGTGTCGAACTAATGGGCTGTAGGACTCTTGAGCTGTATATCTCATGGGCTGTATGACTTGTGAGCTGTATGACTCGTGGGCTGTATGACTCGTGGGTGTCGGTCTCGTGACGCGCACCCATACACACTGATGTGCGGGTGGGTGTTATTAAAACAGCAAGATGTACAATAAATGCAGGTAATGATTACGTACACTACAACGAAAGGCGGTCTATTGTGTTGGATCTTTCACAACCACTGCATAAGGCTTCTTTTTTTCTTTGCTTAAATTTAAGTGGCATAACTTACTAAACAATATTATTTCATTCGATTCACACTTTCACTCTATTGAATAACAAGCGTATATTTATATTCTAATACCATTATATTTATGTATTGAACCGATAAGGACATGTATCGGTTTAAGTACTAATGGAAGATGACGGTTATTATATTTACTGTACATAGACTTGACTGTGTTACGTCTGTATTGAATAGACATAATGAGTTGTGTGCACATGGGCACATGTATTGTTGAATATTCTACGAATCTGTTTCTGAAGTGAAATAAGCCTGTTGAGTAATGTTCAAGGAGTATTTCTCCATGCTAAAACACCATGATTGGGATAATTATTAAGAGATTAGCATAATTAGCATTCATAGAATTGCTGGTAGTAGGACTACATAATGTCTAAGTTTGACTATGATCCCTTGCTTTTACGGGAGGTCGTTTAACAAAATATTTTCAATAAAAACATTCCCAGAAGATTGCCGTTTTTGAGAGACACGAGGGAATTTAGTGGAAATAACTTACCTTCTATAGGAGTATCAGCTAGTAATATTGGAGCGTGAACCCCCCCCCCCCCACACACACACACACACATACACACACTTTTATGCATTTAACTCAATTACTAACAATTGTTTTATTTACAAGTGCGTCTAAATGCAATGTATTCATTCGTGGATATGAGTCAACACCACTGGGATTTGAGCCACATTGCCGATCATGAAACATTTTTATTGTGTGTTTCGTTGTCAGTGATCGAAACAAAAATACCTGTGGACTTACGCCAGAAAACTAGTACTGGAATTTCCTGGTTGGGTCCATATCAATCCGGTCGATTTAGGCGATTTGCGAACTTGTGAACGTCTATTTGCACGCTATTTTCTAAATCTATTTCATGAGAAATAAGAAAAACAGCGAGACCTTTTTAATTGCATCGACTTATACAATATGTTGGTTTATGCATGGTTAACTGTAGGCCTACTAGCATTGCTATCTTACCAAGAGTCTTCATGGTATTGGTAAGATAGTCAGCTTTGTCAGATGACTGAAGTGACTGTATGCCCCATACTTTTTCATTCAGTGTATTAGGATCATTCTGTAAATCATTCCAATTTTACCACACAGTATCAAACAAACTCACTAGTTACAACAGCAAGTCAGAACCAAACAACGACAGTGATTGTTTGACCTCTTGTTATGCTTGTATATTCAAATCAGCAGCCATACTTCTTCCCTTGACGCACAAAATAATCACAAAATAATCAATAACTGGTTGATTTTCTGATGTAAAATTATATACGTTTATTTGTATTTCAGTGACATATTCATTTCATTGATCCATCTTCGCATTAGGAGAATAGAAAGACAAAGATGTAAATAAACTCAAGTTAATTCAACTATGTTTAATCACAGACATGGACACATGGAACAAAACGATGGACCTAATAATTGTCAACATAATCTGGTGACATAATTTACAATGCATTGCAGCTCGACATCTAAATCTTGTGTGGAAGTTACACGTAATTCTATCCTTTTGTTCTTCTATAGGTCTATTGACTAAACACTTTCTGAGTTAAAGTAGTTTCTTTCGATATATCATAACGATAATAATATCAATTTACAAAAACGCAAAACCTAATATGTAGGCTGCATATACAATTTGCTCTGCTAAAGCTTTTGATATGCTTGACAATAATGTACAGTTAAATGAACAGTTGATGAAAACAAGACAAAAAGAAACTGAATTGGGGGTCACAAATATTACATGGTGTGCTGTTAAAGACAGAGTTCAACTGAAAGTAAACAGAGAGATTGAGGATCCAATCCTTACACTATCGAGTACAACACACGAAACATTATACCTGTCTTCTTACATGCATCGTGCAGTAGGCCTATTCAAATTGATTACACGGTGTGATACATGTAAACCACGGCACATTCACGAGCTTATACTGCAGACAAGATTTGTCTTCCCTTCCTGTTTTTATGTACCATGCTTTGCTTCTATACAGGGGTACTTATACCACGTCGGAAAATCAAACTTTCCTTGTAACAATGGAACAATGCCGTTTGTTTTGTTTTACACAATCATGGCAATGGTATCAATTCAACATTCACATTATGCACTGTATTACTAGAACTCTGCTTGTTGCTACACGTTTGACGCACAGGTCCTAAGCTTCTAGAACATGAGCTTTTAGAACAACATAAACTCAGTATGCGACGTTCCGAAGTCCACAAATTGATCGTATCGAATATCCTCTTGTTTGTTTCCATCCAGTCAATGAGAGCCGCTAAATTATACTTTAACGCAACTGGTCTGACCACGAACACATCTTGTATATATTTCTCGCGCTCATTATAACACAGGTGTTACCCATAAACATGATATACTTTTCATCTATTATACAGGCACTCAGCTGTACGAACAGAAGAGATATTATTAATTCAAACTTAGTTTATAAAACCAAGTCAGGCCCCATATTACAGTATTTCTCATCATTTCCGGGTCGAGACAAAACAATGCAAGAAAATTGTTCTACTCACTGCTTTCAGGAAAATTAGAAATGTTCTACTGCAATAACGTCAAGTATATCAAAGTCCACATACTGTATTGATCGAACTGAACATCATCTCGTTTGTTTCACCCTGTGAAGTAAAGCCACTAAATTTACTTTACCGCAAACGATTTGACAACTGACTTGACGTTAATATTTCTCACGTACATTGTTGTACATGTGTTACTCACAACCATGTATACCATTTATAAAGGCATATAGCTGAAGCAAGTGGCGAACGGAAGAGGCAATATTTCAGATTCTGTTAGTCAAACAAATCAGGTCCCATATATCACGATCACTTTTGGGTCAAGACAATAAACAAGTTTTATTGTATGGAAAAAAAAAGTTACTCTTTGCTCACTGCCTTCAAGAATGTTAAAAAAAAAGATTATATGACATTGATACCATTGAACAAAACAATTGTTTAAAATTTTCAACAAAATCGGGTAGGATTGTTACATCACTCTTAATTCCAGCCTTTAATCTTGGTCTGTTATCAGCTTTAGAGATTTCTATTTGTTGATTCTTCTCGTTGTCTTATGCTGCGTTGCAGAAAACATATCAGGACTTTGATATGTATATAATATGATAAGCACCCTCAAGTTGACATACAATGACGTAGAAACTGCTGGGGCGTGTTCCAATATTTATTAACTCCCCGACAAAAAGATAAAGCCTAATTTAAACGGTGTTGGTTGTTTCTTTTGAATTGATTGCAGAAGAAATTGAATTTTCTCACGCAATTGAGGCTTTGAAAATGCATCAGAATATCTTAGAATGCAACTTTCGCAGCAAATGTCATCCACTGTCGATGCATTGTTAGATTCTTCACAAAGACCCTTGGACTTCATTTCATTATGATCAATAGTTAACACTGAAGTATGAAAATAATTATGTGTAATTTGGAAAGACCTAAAATGTAAAATCCTTTCAACAGTTGTGAGCATGATAATTTATTGAACATTGAATATCTCCCCAAACTCGAAAGCTCCTGTAATTCTGTCATAGCTTGATATTTACAAAATATTTCAGTGATAATTTCCTCATAGACAAAATACCCAAGTAGTCTGGTATTTCAGAGTTTATTCATGTGTTTTGTGTAGTTGCAACCTATATTCGAATTGACTTGTTCCTGAAGATTATGAACTCTGCAATAAACAACTTCTGCATGAAAAGAAAATAGTCTTTCCTCACGACTTCTAAGAACATAAAAAACGTAACAACATGATACCCGTGAAACAAGTTAAAATTTAAAATCAGGTTGAATTGTAATGCAACTCTAATTTCCAGCTAAAAATATAAGTCATCCAAGGTAATTCAATAAAGTGATATTTGCTTATAGTAGGGAATTTGTTAAAAACGACAAAAGTATGCAAACATAGGCATCTATTCATATTCATAACGATATAAAAGTGTGAATATCATTATTGATCAATCCAGTGACCTGCAATCTGGCGATGTTAGTGTCATTGAAGGAGATTACTAAGGGCAAGATGAGATCCAGATTTCAAACAAATTTGAAGTTTCATTATCCAGCTTGTGAAGGTTTTATTTTAGTGAAGAAAAACCAACCAAAAAATTGATCTTTAGCCCTTGTTGAATTCTGAGCCTGCTTTCAGACAGCATTGAGTTGGCATCCATTCGTCTCGAGAAACGAATGGATGCATTGAATGTTGAATATCTCTACTGTAAGAGGACGGTCGATAAGATATTGAAAATGTGAAAAGTGTTATGACTGAAAACAATGACCCGTCTATGGCTTTTTGACACCGCCCTATATAACATAAAGCCCTATGAACAATGTGAATCCAGCGACTTTGCTACACGGAAAATGGCGGGATAAACGATACAACGGTTGTGGACCAAGTCCATCATTTAGAAGGTGCGAAGGTTATGTCTGACGTGAATGCATCAGCAGATGTATCACTCGACAACGTTTTGGGGAATACCCAAACCCTGATTCTCGATGTAAATTGATAATACCCCCCCCCCCCAAAAAAAAAAAAAAAAAAACTAAACTAACAAACAAACAAAACAAAAAACAAATAAGCAAACAAAACATACAAAACTAAAAAACAATATCAGAACGTAACTCTTGTGGTCTCATCAGGGAGGCTAGGAGAACCCATGCACCTTCCTGGTTTGTATCACAGTTGGTGTCGAAAGAGGTCTATTTATCAAAGAAAAATGGAACATGCAATTTGGCCAATGGGAAGCGACCACACCCTGGAGACCAGATCACTTGAATCGAACGTCAAACTTGTTCCGCGGAATAGCCGCCAATTTCTTAAAATGTATGGGCATGTACATACCCGCATTCTCTGTTAATAACGACCTTTTTTTTTGTCTGGCGGATGAATACCAAGTCAAGGCATACGGTATATAAGCTTGGCGAAGGCTTGCTGCAGATGCTGGACAAAACAGTGCCCCACGATTCAGCATGGTCAGGTAAGTGCGAATTATTTGTAATTAAGTGTTCAGACTTCCATCGGATTTTGCATCTTAATTTCTTGAATCAGATTCTTTAATATTGTTTTGAGTTTTGATAACGGCATATTTCTATAATCTTATACTTTGCTAATGGCCTTAATGAGAATTCAGCCCATGTACTTTGTCGATTGAATAAACGAGGAGAGGTCAATAAGACAAATCAGTGAAGTTTTAGTTTTTAAGTTACAAATTTCACCCTCTTTTGCTATGGCTTAACGTACTGTCAGTCATGAGAACAAGATATTAAGGCAAATAAAGTGTTCCTGGCTTCACGATACACTAGTGGAACAATTATGAAATCTAAAACGACGAAAAACTTATCTTTTTTTTTGTGAGCCAGAGATAAAAGTTCAAAACGTTTGACCGTTCTATTACCCATAACCATTTTCCAGTATTCTTGAAAATATTCATATTTTCCCCCCTTTTTTTACCACACGGCTGAGGTTGGATTTTGGATTCTTCCTGACAGAGTAAACTTTCTTTTTATTGCAGCTGATAGACAACTTACTTATCATTGACGTAATAAGCTATGATTCATTTTTATTTTCTAAGTTTTTAGTTGTAGTCATGATAAAAAAAATCACGCAAGAAAGGGCGAGTCAAAGCACTTGAGTCAATCATGTACTTCAATCAAACCTTTTCTTCTCAAAAGAAGCTTGCCTAATTCGTTTAACTGCATGTCATGATTTTTTTTTTCAAAACATACATGAATATATCAACTGGCCTTCTCTTTGGGGAGGCTGCAGTTTGTACTGCAAGTGTACACTTATGCATAGGCAAGAGAAAAACATATATATATATTTTAGTAGCTGCATTGCCAAAGGAGATAATTCTATCTTACACTCCAGTTACTTTCAAAGATGACCATGCTAAAAAAGGAAAGTAATTTGAGTGAGTTAACGGCATGAAAGATAACCGAACCAACAAAAGTAAAAAAAAAAAAAAAAATAACGACCATAGGAAGCAACTTCAAAAACTGTCAGATCCTGTCTTGGTTTGTCAGTAGGCCCTAATCAATTACAATGAATAAAGGTGAAAATAACATAATGATGTATAGGAACAATGAAAAATAACAAAATTTGATGATAATGATATTATGGTTCTATGTACCGATGTCATCTTTATTAGTGCTAACTCTCTACTCTTCCGGACGTCGCTTTTATTATCATTATCAATCCTGGGGATTGCCTAATACATGTAGACATGGATTTGTCCAAGCCTCTGCGTAATATTTATACGTTTCATTTGCATGTCTTCTGGCAACGCCTCGTTCCATTATCTCACTGATTTCTAAGAGGAATATTTTTGGATATCTTATTGGCCAATCGCTTTGAAGCCACCGTACTCTCTAAAAAAATTGAGTAAAAATTTTCACTCCTGAAGGAGTGAATACAAAAAAGAGTGAATTTAGAGTGAAATTGGAGTGAATTTCGAGTGAAAATGTTCATTTTCACTCGTTTTAGAATGACGTCAGGGATCACTCCAAAATCTTCGAGTGATCCCTGAGTTCACTCCAAAATGAGTGAAAATGAACATTTTCACTCGAAATTCACTCCAATTTCACTCTAAATTCACTCTTTTTTGTATTCACTCCTTCAGGAGTGAAAATTTTTACTCGATTTTTTTAGAGAGTACGGTGGCTTCAAAGCGATTGGCCAATAAGATATCCAAAAATATTCCTCTTAGAAATCAGTGAGATAATGGAACGAGGCGTTGCCAGAAGACATGCAAATGAAACGTATAAATATTACGCAGAGGCTTGGACAAATCCATGTCTACATGTATTAGGCAATCCCCAGGATTGATAATGATAATAAAAGCGACGTCCGGAAGAGTAGAGGGATCACTCCAAAATCTTCGAGTGATCCCTGAGTTCACTCCAAAATGAGTGAAAATGAACATTTTCACTCGAAATTCACTCCAATTTCACTCGAAATTTACTCTTTTTTGTATTCACTCCTTCAAGAGTGAATATTTCCACTCGATTTTTTTTTAAGAGAGTACCGCCATCTTATAACGCACATCGCCTTACACTTGTGTAAGAACCTCACAGCCTCACTCGTTCTTGGTGACAGTCTCTGCTGGAAAATATGTCCGCATATCATATCATATCATATCATATCATATCATATCATATCATATCATATCATATCATATCATATCACAATCATATCATATCATATATCATCATATCACATGATATATGATATGATATGATATCACAATCAAAAATCATATCATACAATCATCATAATAGCCATTTCATTTCATTTCCTTTCATTTCATTTCATTTCATTTCACTTCCAACAAAATTATAAAGTACAATGCAACATTTGCTTGTACATACGAAATCAACGCAGTTCATTTTTACAATAGAGAAATATCTAAAAAGTGTGCGTGGTAACATGTCGGCTTGACATCTTTAATAATGTATGCTCAGCGTGAATTGGCCAATGCGATATCCCGATGTTTTACTGTAGCAATCAGTGCATTATCTCCTGTCTCTCTTTTCTCTCCGCAGCGTTCCTTTACCCCATCCCACTCTTCTGTCCATGGAGGGCAGAACTACAACTAGTACCTTGGCAGAGATACATGGTAGTATCATGTCTATGCACGAAAACGTATATAACGTGCTTAAAGGGATACCTGTAAGGTTTCACAAAACGCCTCAGGATGATGACACTGGAGAAGATCAAGTAGTCAGATTGGTCGCCGGTAAACTTGGTCAGTGTGGCAGAATTGAGGCACAATATGAAGACGCTAAGAGTATCCGAGGTATATTTGATTGTGTGATTGATCGTGGGGTTTTGTTTACATTTCATATAAGAGACAAGTTATATGAAGTAATTACAAAGCTTACGGTCATCCATGCTCCTATTGATGATGTTATGTTTCATCGTAAGAATGCGGTGAAATATTATGATGATTACGATGAGAAAGGTTACGAATGTAGCTTTTATTCACGAACCAGAGTGAGAAGAAATCTAGCGGTTTTGTCTGTACTTAACGACAGCGTTTTTTATGGTGATGGAAGGTATATTTACGAAAAGAATTTATGTAAGTCACGCGAGAAAAACATCACTTGGGAATACCATAGTGCAAATCGTTTCTTGACTGGAGAATCCGAAGCTTATTACGGCGATTACGATAAGAAAGGTGACGAATGTAGCTTTTATTCACCAACCAGAGTAAGAAGAAATCCAGCGGTTTTGTCTGTCTTTAGCGAAAGCGATTTTCAAAGCGATGGAAGGCATATCTATGAAAAGAATTTATGTAAGTCACGTGAGAAAAATATCACTTGGGAAAACCTAAGTGAAAATCGTTTTTTGACGGGAAAATCCGAAGCTTATTATGACGACTTCGATGATGAAGGTGACGAGTGTAGCTTTTATTCACCAACCAGAGTAAGAAGAAATCTAGCGGCTTTGTCCGTCCTTAATGACAGCGGTTTTCATAGCGATGGAAGTTATATCTATGAAAAGATAAAAAAACACAGAAACAACAACTCACTGAGTAGTCTTAAGAGATGGATGTTGCTTCTAGAGGGTTTGTATTCCAGGAGCCGGTCGACAAAGACTGGTCGCCTACATTTTATCGAGCAGAAAAGAGTGAGTATCGTTCATTCAGAGTTATATCCACCTGTTGAGAACAAAATCGACGTACCTGATAGTCGAAATTTCGGTCAGATGGTTTATGAAGGGCAACAAGGGCCACTTCCCTCGTTTGCGCGATTGAAAGACAGCCTTCAGTCTACCAAGAATAAGAAAGTAAGCGATAGAATTCTTTACAAAGATTTCAAAATGTCGAATCTATGTGAAGTCCGTGCAATTCCGTGTGGCATGAATGCACCGGAAAGTATATACGCATCATCTAGTAGCGTTGACTTGGTTGCGAAGGGTAGATATCCAAAGTCAGATAATGTGTACGAGAAGTTCCCGAAATTTTGCTGTGATCGTGACGAGAGCTCAAGATTATCAAAAAATGGTACTGGCGTCGAACACGTTAGAGTGCTTGAGAATTGGTACTCGGTCTGTGTCGGGGTTAAATCCCAGTCACGGTCGAGGATACAGCACAACGTGTGATACGCGTCAGTACTGTAAGAGAAGTAGCCTATGTATGGATAGGTGTAGATACTTTCCGTACAAGGGAGGTGGGTGGGTGCTCTTCGAACGATTCATGAAGATGTTATAGTTGATGTCAAAGAAATGAGTCGGGAACAAAATTTACACGATTGAGAGGCAGTGCCGTATCAAGCATTTATAGACACAAAGAAATCCTGCTCAAAGTTTTCGGTCATTTTGTCGTTGTGATTTGATTTTGCGCTTTTAAACAGAATGTCCCCTTTGTACCGCTCATATTTGTGACATCACTATGACATCACATGGATAAGTCCTACCTGCACCTTCCCGTGGTGAAGAGCGTTAAGGTAGTGCGGTAGTGGCAATCTGAAATACAGACAGTCAACTCTGCCTACTGACCGACGCAGGAGGGCGCTGGAAACTCATAAAGTTGAAAACACTATACACTTTAAAATATCACACCCAACAAATGCATTTTCTCTCTCCCCTCCTCTTTCTTTCCCTCTCTGTCTGTCTTTTCAACTCTATTTCTTTTTCCCTCTACAGATTCTACTCTTCATTTCAAATACCTATAAGGCCTCGTCACCCCAAATCCGGTTGCACGATAGGGCCCGTCTACCATTTTGACAGAAGTTGTAATCTATTAAAGCGGGGATATCTAAAAAGCAACAACAAAAACACTTCTTTTGTCATTGAAAATGGATTTAGTAATAAGCAAGGGATCTACATTAGTACTAAATCCATTTTGCATGAAAAAATGAAATCGAGTAGAAAGTACTAAAATTGAACATAAATCTGCACGACAGTTAAAAAAAAACATCTTTACACCTAGAGCTATAAACAGACACACGGACAGACAGACAGATATACAAAGAGAGATGTACCAGGTAAAAGGGGTATAATAGTAATTGTTTTACCTTGTCTTTTTCATGATTAGTGGGAATACCCATTCACTAACATTATGCGTAACAAATAAAACCAATATCCAATGTCTGGGGAAAAGAAACACACGCATACATGTACATACACACACAAACACAAACATACATGATGTCTCGATCATTATTCATTACACAAATGAAGGGACCGGAATATGTCACTGTTGAAATCAATGGTTCTCGACATCTTCACAGCGCCAAATTAAGGTCAAATTGAGTAAGTGATATCAAAATCGAAGAGAATGCAATGCTAGATGCAAATACTGAAAAGAGTATAAGATCAAACGAACGTTGTTCTCAATTTTGAGCATTGTGTAGCGATGGCATCATAGCAAATCAAACAAACTTTTTTTTTAAAAGAAGAAATCGCTTCTACATGTATTGTCATCGTTTAACATGAAAAGATGTAGCAATATCATCATATTTGTACATTAGCACGTACAAATAATACCGATATAGAGAAACAGGGAGAGAATGGGGAGAGGGATGTGGGGGGAAAGATAGAGTGAGGGAGACAATCAGACGGATGTTTTTATTTATATGACAATCAGACGGATGTTGATGTTGAGTGGTGGGAAAAGTAAAACAAAGCAATACTGATTGCAGTCACGTGACTTGTGAATCAAACTTATGAAATAACCTGCTCACAATAACACTTGCGATAACAACAACCAACACTCTAAAAACATCCGGGTCAGTCTGACCCGGAAAAGGGTCTGTTGGGGCCACACTCCGTTCCGGGTCAGAAATGACAAGGAATGGTGTCAGATATGACCCCATTCAGTGTCATGAATAGGGTCAGGGTGACCCCATTCCGGGTCTTCATGACTAAGATCCAAGTCATTTTTTTTTTTGCCTGGAACGGAGTGTGACCCCAACTGACCCTTATCCGGGTCAGTTCTGATCCGGACTTTTTTAGCGTGAACAATGACAAAAGTCACTCACAGATTGTGCTTTTACTTGTTTTTACGATTACGGGTGAGTATTTTCTTTCACTATTATTATGTTTAGCTCTATAAGCTTGGATAAAGAAAGGAATTGCCGAAACAAGTGTCTGATATTTTGATTAAAATAATATGCTTCACACTGTCATGACGATAATTCCAATATGAAGAGGAAGAGAAACACAGACACAGAAATGGATATGTAGTAAGGTACTAAGTAGACGTGGATGGGGGCTGTGGGGGTGGGGAGGACGGGTGGGTAGGGGATCACAGAGATATGGGTAGGAATTATGTTATGTTATTGGCGTAAACACTGTGACCTTCATATAGATGATCATAGAAACTGGATGTTGCCCACAACACAATTTTATCACGTCACGATTTTGTGTAAACATTGGGAATACCCGCTCATTTTTGTGTGACAAATACAGCTTACTAATAAAAGCGAGTTTCATTAGTTCACAATCAGCTATCGCCTACTGTTTTCTGCAGGCTTCCTTAGATTGGCGTTGACTCGCCGTAGGTGGGGTATCGGCAGTCTTACAGTCCGAGAGAATGGGAATGTACGCTGTTCGTAAAAGATAATTTGTATTGCCCCACGTCACGATTCATCATGTGTTCACGCCCCCGATGGATGTGGAAAGCTTCTCATATCCATCGTGTGAATTTTTTACTGTCTTTGAACACAATCTTGCTCTTTTTCCAATTAATGGTGTGGTTTTCCTGAGCCACGCGATCACTTATTGCTGAGTGAGATCTGCATCCTTCTTCTTGGCCCTCGTTAAATATGTCTTCCTCAGTGATCCTGCCTCTTGTTGATGTTCTGACTTTCTGACTCCAAATTTTCTGCCCGTCTCCCCATTGTAAACTTTACACACAATCCTTACAAGGTATTTGGTACACTACTCCTGTGGAGTCTTCAGGTGATCTTTTGTCCTCGGGGTGAACCAACAGTCCTGGTAGTTTGGAGACAGGGCGCATGGTGGTAGCAACATTGTAATTTATTTGTTGAAGATCCTTTGGAGTGCTTCAGACAGACGTGCCCTTTACATATTATGGGATAGTGACCATGCAAATATAAATTATCTTCAGCGTACATTCCCATTCTCTTGGAGTGTTAGACTGCCGATACCCCATCTACGGCGAGTCAACGCCAGTCTGAAGAAGCCTGTAATGCAGAAAACAGTAGGTGAAAGCTCACACAACGTAAAAGATTTTCGCTTACACGTGATCTGATGAAACTCGTTTTTATTAGAGATTGACCAATCAGATGAACCTCTTCGAAAGTACAACTCACGGTTGTCATATGAAAACATCATCATCCATCACGGCATGTGCAATATCATTGATAAAACACGGAAGTGATAGCTAAAAGTGTGTCCCGTGCACTGATTTCTACAGAGATCAATGGTTGCTTGTTCGACGAACTCGCAGGTGGCTGTATAGTCTGGGTGCCAAAATCAGATAATCGAGTTAATCGTGTTTTATCGTTTGCCAAATATTTTTGATGGTTTTTAAACTAGAAATCAAGAAAAATCTGAAATTGATGCATCAACTTTTTCATTATAAATTATGAAAAGAAATCATGATTTTACCCTATTTCGGAGGTGCTGAATCCGAATCTGAAACCTGTGAAGGTTTAGGGAGATTCAAGATGGCCACCAATATTTGATATTTCTATGTGTGGATTTCCTCATTATGATGAAAAAAAGAACGATGACTTTACTTCATTTCCAAGGTGCTACACATAGATGAGTGATAAAGCTAAACCATCCGTTACGGACTTTTTCGAATATATCCGAACCATGCCAGGCTTGCCTTATATGGCACCCCCCAGGCAACATCGGATCTTTACAACGCATGATCAGGCAGGAACAGTATACATAATAACGATGGAGTGAGTTTGTTACGGCACAAACTGTCGCCCCTGCATAATTTCAATAATGTTCAATGCATTGCAATATTTGAAAGAGATGGCTGCTATGGTGGGCAAGCCTGCTTTCTCTTATGATACGGACAGGGTGATGAATGCCGATAAGATGCTGGCAATAAACGACCTCTCAATAAGCAAGGCATAAATGGCTACTGAAGCTCAAATTTCGAATCGATTTTTAGTTGCTGCAGTTTCAGGCAGTGTTTCTAGTAGCTAGGTAATCAGTTTAAGGCATATTTTACCATTTGCAGATGAAACAAAAACCCAGCATTAGTGCTTTAAGATAGTTCTAAAATGTGAGTAAGGGATAGAAACAACCACTGTAAAAATTTAAGTAGGTAAAATCGATAATAAGTATTGTAAAATGTACAAAATGTGAACAATAATTACAATAAAAATGCTTCCAGACTAAACCGCCTACAGTTACGGCTTATTGAGAAAAATACAGATATCTCCTTATATTTTAGGCTTTATCGCGAAAATTTAATATGATAGGATGTTTTGTGGCACAACAGACCTACTTGTAATTATGCGCTAAATGTCATATCTTTATTTTTCTTAATCACTGTTTCCAAAAGGTAAACAAGACCTTTAAGCAGATCAACTGACAAAGGAATGGTAGGGAATAAGAAAGACGTATTTTTGTGTTCCTCAAAAACCTTATTAAGAATCTTGTAGAAGGACCTATAAAATCCCCTCCAGAGTGATATAAAAGATTTATAAGATTCAAGACATTTGCAGGTTTTTTTGTATAGTCATTTTTATTACCTATGGTTATGACTTAAACTAAGACCTATAGAAGAACTTCTTTAATGGAAACAAAGTTGTGCTACATGGAAAAACACACCTTCATTAGATATAGGAATTATTTCAAGTGGATTTATGCCCTTATGAAGAAAAAAAATGTCCATATTAAGTCGAATCGGTTATAATCAAGATAATGCTTCTTCTAATGTTTATATTGCATATTATTCAGCGCATGAAAGAATATCGTTGAACGTTATAGATAATCATCTCCAAATAAGCATGAACGTATCAACAAGGGGAATTGTGTTAAACTGCTGGCCAAGTGCAGTATCTTAGTGGTTATCATGCGACTGTACGTGATTTTAACAAGAAGAAAACAAAATCAATGGGAAACGGGACTACGTTCAGCACATGAAAACATACGTAATAGCATAAGCCACACCAAGACAAATTGGGGGACCCCCCCCCCAAAAAAAAAGAAGCAAACAGGAGGGTATTTCGAAACATAACATGTTAATCGTGATGCCAAGGAGAACAGTTGTGAGGAGATAGTAGAAGCAGAACTGACTCGAAGTCGATGCGAAGAGAAAATTTTCAGATATGGGGGGGGGGGGAGTTAAGCGACTATACCATATGTCTCCCCCCCCCAAAAAAAAAATACAACCGTGCCCTCCGCAAAGATAACTTTAAAAATAGTGAATCAATCAAAATGCAATTTCAGGGTATGAAGCTACTCATTGCCCACATCTTACAGAAAACCCCATTCGATTTGCTTCAGTGGTCAAAGAGAAATGAGGAATTTTGTACAGCATGTCAGAAGTTTGTCCTTTGTGTTCACACATTAATTTGCATTCCAAGAGCAGCCAAGTGCTAAACTTGGAAGAATCATACTCATGACATGCTTTACAACAATCCACATTTCTCTTTGACCGCTTAACCAATTGAATGGGGTTTTCTGCAAAATAGTGCTAAGATGCTATGTTTTAAGACCCTGAAGTAGCATTTAGACGGTTTAGTCATATTGGGTGTTTTAAGTGCGAAAAGTGGATTGTAATCTTTTTGGGGGCATACTGTATATGGTCTAGTTATGTTGGCAGCTTTACAATGCCACATCATTTTCCTCCTCCTATTTTACAATACATTTTTCCTACTCGGTTTAATTGCTGAAACTAAGAACGGACAGACGAGTCCAAGGTTCATTGTGGCCTCAGTCAAAGGCACTAACAGAAATACAAAACTATTACTACATTGACTACAATAATACACGGCAGAAATTTAGATACGAAGAGATAAGCGTAGCATTCGGCAATAATGGGATTGCTGCTCGTATAGTGCAAAATATCAAAATTTCATAAAAAAGGCCTGTTGCCAATATGAACATTCGAAGAAAATTTGTTGTTTACAGAGACATGAGGGAATTTAGAGGGAGTGACTAAATTTCGTTATACTTAAGTTTCAGCTAATAATATTGGAGCATGAGTCATGTTCACGCACACACGCACACACATACACATACATACATACAATACACTTGTATTATGCATTTGACACAATTACACATACATATATTTACAAGTGCATCTGCGTGTAATATATTTATTTACGACTTTGAGTCATCAAAGAAGGGATTTGAAACACATTAATTGCATGCCGATGATGGAACATTCTTCCTGCAGAGTTTCGTTGCCCGCGATCGCAAAGAAAATACTTGACGACTTACGCGAGGCAAGTAGCAAGAAAGCAATCGTGTCGATTTACACCAAGCGTTTCATAAGTAATAAGAGAAATACTTGCCCTGCTATCGATACCAAATGTCTTCATGGATGATCTTGATAACATGCTTAGTTCGGCAAATGGCCAAAATGACTGTGCGCTTTTTTTTTCTTTTTTTTTGTGTAATCCAGATGAGGCAGCATTTCAAATACAGTCAATAAGAATCAGGTCCCGTAGCCTATTGCAATTTTACTCATCATTTCTGATAATAAACTTTTGTTTTTCATCTCATATATCAAAGTTACTCTCTACTCCACTATTTCAAGCCCAAAATGTTACTCTGCGTTAATACCGTTGAGACAGATTTGTCCCAAATCTTCAACAAAGTCAGGTTAAACAATTATTTTGTCTTTTAAATTTCCAGTCTAAAAATTGGTCTATAACTCTTGAAATTGTATTTGCTGTTACCATCTGATTCTTCACTTTGTCTCATGGTGTCTACTGTTGAAACAAACAAACAACATTTAGCAGCAGTTTTATAATTTCGATATTTTAAAAAAAAACCTTATAACAGTTTGACATGCAATAACACAATAGCTGCAGGAGCATACTTCACTCTTCCGTATACATAAATCTCAGACAAAAAACTATAATGGACTATAATGTATCCCAGTGTTAGTTGTCTATCATGAACTGATTAACAGAAGAAATGTAGATTTCTCACTCAACTTAGACCTTGATATTGCAACTGAATAATCATCTTTACATTCAACTTCCGCAGCAAATATTGTCCATCCTCAATTTAAGGTCAGATTCTTTACTATGACTCTATCAATCTTGCGTCTTATTTCATCACGGTCAATGGTGAAGAAAGCGTCATTTGGATGGATGTTAGAGGCTGAATGGTTTTATCGTTGTAAGCACGATAATCCATGGACCATACAATATCTCCAAAATCTCCTAAATTATTGTAAGTCCAACATAACCTGACCTTTAGAAAACACCTCAATCTTAATTTCCTCATGGACAAAATACCTTCGTATTATGGTCTTTGAAAGGTTTTTCGTGTTCTATGTGTACTTTAAATATTTGTTTGATTCATATTACTTTGGGAAGTACCAAACAAATCAATGATCTAAAAAAAAAAAATCTTTTTAAAATTATCCTGCACGGTTTGCCTACTCAGTTGTGGATACAAAACTGCTCTCCAAATGTGCCCTGCTGTCTTACATGGATTCATACAACATGACAATACTTTCGAACTTTATGTACATGAATTACACAAATCAAGAAATACACAACTATCAAAGATAGTAAATCAAACAATATACATGTATCATGCAGATACAAAATCAGGCTATCAAATATCATAGTTGAAGCCTGAAGAAAACAATTTGTCTGTATACACTCAACCAAGAAAAAAAGAAGAAGATAGAAACCCAACTGCATTCACTGAATGAACACAGACTTGCGGATTTACTTCCGTTCAGATCAAGTCAAATTCTTTCTCTCAAAAGCTTTGCAATGTCTTTTGAAATTATTGGGGAACGGCCAATTCTGAAGATTATACAAAGGAATGCATTACAAGACAGCGTCAACTTACGTAAATAACTTTCCTTTGCACTCCTCCCAGGACAGGATATATAGAGGGGACACTTAACTGAATATCGCGTTCTATAGTTTATGCTATACCAGCTACGTTTGTTTTTCAATGATTTCAAATAGGTTGGTATATTAATCTTATCCCTGTACGATTTTACACAGCATCCCCAAGACATGTAAGATGAACGGCAGTAGTCAATCTAAAGCCCGCCGCACACTACACGATTTTGCCCCGATTCACCGGTCTTAAGACCTTAAGACTAGAAGTGTGACGTCACAGTCTTGCCATTTTCTAGTCGTACGACTGGGTCTTAGCGCCAGTCGTAGAGATTTGACATGTTGAATCTCTACGACCAGTCGTGAGCTTTCAGCCATTCACAATGCAGCAAAATGCAAACGCACGCGGTGCGCACTGCGCGCGCTTTACCGTCGGGTCGTATAGTGTGCGGTGTCCGGTCGTACGACCAAATGACGACTGGTCTTAAGACCCAGCTTGGCTTAAGACTTTAAGACCAGTCGGATCGTGTAGTGTGCGGTGGCCTTTAGGTGTAATCATATAAAGAATTCAGTGTTTTATGGAAAAGAAATTGTTTGATTCTCTTGATAGAACCTATCGACTGACATATCTTATCAATCATCAGAGAAAACGCAGTTAATTGGTTTGTCTTATCAAACGCAATATCACAGCGGAAAAAAGACCCAGAATCTACGTGTCTTGATCTGTACTTTATGACAGGAATGAACCATTATAGATCTCGCATATTGCAACGTTTTAGGCAGAAGCATGGTTTCAACCTGTCTGTTTAAATTTTGTGCGTTACAAATGATTGCTACTATACTTTCCTGCGTGTTAATTCAACGGTGTGGTTATAGTCCTTTCCGGCTAGAAACATGGTCTTGAACATGGTTTCAGATAGTGGAAGTGCGACTGAAAACCGTTTTTCAATGCAAAAAAGGCTTTGAAAGTCTTTTAAACGTAACCGCGATCTTAAACGCGGTTTAAAAGATGTCACAGTTGCGGGACCCTGATTGCAGTATAGGGAGACCCCCGCCCCGCATTCTCCTTGTACTGTACAATGTACTCCCTCCCCAATCCTGAAACATTGTCTCGAAGGCCCGCAGGCATATATAGTTCAGGGGTTCAACGCTTCTGTGGAAGAAATAATCGTTCTCATGGGCCTATCTCATAAAGATATTGACGATGGCTCTAATCACTCTGTTAAACCCAGGGAAGCTTCTCAGCAGTGCCATCTTTCGTTTACCTACGTTGATATGCATCTTATACAATTTTCTCAAAATATAGGCCTACGCTAAAGGGAAGATTCGGATCACTGACTTGCTGATTAGTTCAAAGCACTAATTACCATACCTCGATGCTCTTACATGCTTAATAGAATTATTACGCAACTGCAAAGAACATATTTCATACAAAGACCAAGAATACAATTGTCGTTAAAGGGAAAACTTGATCTGCACTCTATGTAAAAGAATTAGTAGATGTAGCATGGTTGTAACGTGTTATGAGCAGAGGCATGTCTGCACCTGACATGATGAAGATTGATTGTTCTTTGCCAATTGTGATTACCAGATGATGTATAAATCTAAGTCTCCAATGGCTATCACCACGTCATGTGAATGCTAGGAAAGATGGTGTAGGTCACCAAAGTGTTGCCTATCATCCTCTATCAGTGACTTACCTGATCGTCCCCTCCATCTCTCTCACTATCGACATCCTAATCGACTTCCCATCACTTTTGCCATCTCCCCCTCAATCGCTTTCAATATTTGATTCAGATCCCCGTTGCTTTCATTAAAATCCTCCCTATCGCTTTAACTAGAATCCCCCCTATCGCTTTCACTATAATCCCCCCTATCGCTTTCACTAGAATCCTCACTATCGATTTCACTAAAATCCTCTCTATCGCTTTCACTATAATCCTCCACATCACTATGGCTAGAATCATCCGTATCGCCATCACGATCACCCTCTCCATCGTTATCAGAGCCATCATTAGTCCTATTTGTATCGTTAGCTCGACTGCCGTCATCTGACAAATGAATCAACTTTTGATATTTGAGTTTACCAAGCGACAGACTCTCCTCGGAGTAGCTTTTCTCAAAACATAATCTCTCAAGACAGTGTATTTTCCTCTCTTTATCAGAAGTTCCTGGGATTTCAATATCCAAGTCCTCTCTCAATGTCCTGGCCCAGTCCTTGTATGACTCAACAACTTCCACTTTGCTCCCTTTGTCCAGTCTGTTCATCGCTTCGATGCGAGCCCTAGATACTCGCGAGGTCAGCATCTCATCGGCGGACAGTGCGTCATCCATGGTCTCCTGCATGCATCTTTCTTTTTCAGCGATCTTATTCAGTAGACGTTTCTTGTCCTCTTTCAGCAGCTTTCGCTTCACCTCATATTCCTTTCTGACATCCTCCTTCAAGCGCTTTAATATTTTATTTCCTCGCCACCTGAATTCATTGAGGGAAGTTTTATACCTGTTGTGCTTATTTTCTCGTTCACGACACTTAGCTATCAAAGATTCCATTTTCGTCGAAACAATCTCAGTCATTTCATCAAGACCCTTCGGAGGCTCGCCGTGACGAAAATGATCTTTGATGACGCAGTCACTGCACACCAGGACTTTACACTGCTCGCAGTAGTAATTCTTTTCATTTCTGGGATGGACGTTGCACATGTTCGAGGCGGCATTGTTCTGTAAGGAGTCTATGACATTGATGACGTTATCCACCATCCAGTTTCTTTGAAATAAACTCCAAGGAGGAGTCGGAACTCGGCACGTTGGGCACTCGATACCAATTGTATACCAGTCCCCTCTTCGCTTTCCGAATTCGATCAAGGAATCTATACATCCATAACAGAACGTATGGCCACAGTTGAGCTGTCTAGCATCCCGAGTCATGTCTTGACAAACGGGACACGTAAGCTGCTCTTTAAACTCGTTGACCAGATCCATAACTATTGCATCTCTCTTCTGTCCGTTCAGCAGAAAAATATTGACCTCTACTACGAACTCATTTAATGCTTGAGCCCATTGACGTACAACCGCGACGCTCGCTGTAGCAATAATGGAGGCTGGCCGTGTACACTAAAGATGATTCTTGGATGTGAGTGTCGCAACCTCGACAGACTAACACGTACCGTACGTAGTCACCGACATAGTTTCCTAAGTACATGTAGTTAACATCCTGTCCCGGATGCGTTTTTTTTTTTTAAGACGGCACAGATTGGGGCATGGCGCGTGTTAAACCTATGGGAAAAACGTTGGGTTATGGTTTTTGGTTATGGTTATGGTTAGGGTTAGGGTTAAGGTTGGGGTTAGGGTTAGGGTTAGGGTTAGGGTTAGGGTTTGATGGTTAGGGTTAGGATTAGGATTAGGCTTAGGTTTAGGGATAGGGTCCCCGATAGATTTTTAGTTTCCCCAATCTGCGCCGTCTAAAAAAAACACGCGTCCCGGATACCCCAACCTATATGTGAGAAATTAGTGTTCAGTACAGACGTATCTCTCGTGGTGGCTTGCAGAAACACTTATCAATACTTATTCTCAACTCTAGTAACTGGGGAAAAAGTAGATATACAACCACTTGCATAGATTGTTAGAAGATATACGGACATAAATTCATAACAGAGTGAACTATGCACGCATGTATGCATCCAACCTTTAGTATTTTTTGTTTATTTCTGTTAGTGCCTATGTCTGAGGCCACGTCGAACTTTTGATTTAACATTCATGTGCGTAGTCTAAGCTGCCAGTAGATCTGAAAAGCGTTTTCTTTGTGTATACCAACTTATAGCTTGCCCTGTGTGTTATACTATTCTCTCGCTATGTTCATGAGCATTAAAATCAAAACGTGAATTCTTTTCCAGAATGTAGTTATCGTGTGTATTTTTTTCTCTGTATGTTATAGTTGACACTGCAGTTATAACCGAAGTAAAAGTGAACGAACAGAATGAAAAACGTTTCATCAACATCGACAAGAAGATTAGGACATGGACAACTTTCACATGTTTTCTGTAAGCAGTGATCTTGGTGTAGTGGTAGTAACCAAATACACAGTTTGGCAGATAATATATCATTACAACTCTTCCGTTAATTTAAACACAAAAATATCATTATAAAATGTTTTTACTCAATAACTAAGCACATACTACTATTACGGAAGGGAGGAAAGTATTGGTGGCACAACAAAATGTCACACATTCTGACAACAAAACAAATCACCACCACCATGATATCAGACTTAAAGTAACAATAAAACTTTATTCTTCCCTTGACTACAAATGCGCCATCGTCCTCAGTCTCGAGCCAGCCTCTCCAATAACGCATGGGCCGAATGGACCACGCCCAATTTGCACAAGCTCATCACTGACTTCGTTATATACACAAAAGAGCAAAGATTCATCTCAACTGTGATTATCTGATGATTGCATTGTAAGGTGTGCGTGTGTGACGTTGCCCGTTGACTGGGAGAAACATTTTCTCGTTTATTGTCGCACAATTTCTTTGTTTTTCTCTTCTTTTTCTTTTCTTTTTGGTCCTTAAAGTATGTCGCAGTGAACGAAATCTTGATAATCTTGAGGTTGACATGTACAATAATGTTTCGATATGCGACGATTTACCTTGTTAAACTTAATAGCATCCAATCTCGCGTAAACCTGATTCCCGATCGAGCGTGTATAGCATAATTCAGTGAAGAGGGTATGTCCTTTTCAATATTTGAAGTCATGCGTGTATAAAACCTTGATAACCGCGAACAGTAATTATTGTGGTGTCGTTCTAACGTGGAATGTCAGTATACACACAGAGAGACACATACCTAATGGCTTTGACACAATCACACGTAGCGCATCCCATACATTCGACATTCAATATACATGTATCTGTTTGTGTGCCTACGTATGCTGTAAAAACTAGTAACAATGTATTTCATGCACGTCGTTGGTGTGATCATCATTGAGGATGAACAATACAACAGGGCAAAGTATGTGAACTATGTGTATATGTATATCAGGGCTCGACACTAACGGTGGCCCGGTGGCCCGGGGCCACCGAAATTGAAAGACGGGCCACCAAATTTCAAAAAAGGGCAAATTTGGTGGCCCGCCTCGGGCCACCAAAATTTTTTGAAAAGTGCGTCAATTAATTCGTAATTTTTTGCGCCGGAAATTAGCAGTTATATTTGTTTAAAGGATGGATCAAAAGGACTGAATGAGTGCCTGAGAGTGAGTGTTGCGAATTTGTTGAGGTTTATTTATGAGTAGATGTATGTCCACCTTCCAATTCTTACTACGACTGGATAAAACTTAAATATTTGACTCATTAATTTTTTTTTTTCGGGGCCACCAACTTTTCTCTCGGGCCACCAAAAATTTGAAATTGAGGATTTTGGTGGCCCCATCAGGCCACCAAACAAAAAAGTTACTGTCGAGCCCTGTGTATATGCAGTCAAGGCGGATCCAGAAGGGACGCACCGGGCGAGCACCCCTCCTTATTTCTGGTTAAAACAAAAGAAATATAAAGAAAAAAATAGGGTTGGTTGCGTGCGCCCTCCATCCCCTTTAATTTGCAAAGACGCCTCCTCTGATATGAACAGAATTCCTGGATCCGCCCCTGATTATGTGAATATGGGATGCTCTGTGGATGTGATGTATACATTTACTTGTGCTCGTGTTGGCCTGCATATGCATGTCACGTGTTCAGAAATACTTCCAAATATCAGGAAATAAAGTAAATTATTCACCATGGGAGAATCACTAACCATTTTCAAATACAATTTTTTTCATGACAACGTTCCAATTGTACTGATTCAGTTACATTGTCATATGAATTTAATTAATATTTGGTCATATTATCTTTTCTTATTTATTTTTTCAGCAATATATATTTTATGTATATATATATATATATATGTATATATATATATATATATAGAGAGAGAGAGATAGAGAGAGAGAGAGAGAGAGAGAGAGAAGCAAACATTGGTAATGTACATGTTTTGCAAGTGACTAGCAATTTAATCAACAGTGTAGTAACATAAGATTCATATCTCATGTATAGCCTCACTGGAAAACACAAGTTTGAATGTTTTTCCCCTTTATTTTAACGGTTTTATTTTAGTAAAGCAAAGCAAAATAAAAGATTGACCTCTAACCCCTGTGCATGTCTCCGGGCCTGCTTTAGACAGCAGTGAATGTGGAATAACTCGACCAATCGGTCGATAAAAGAATGATCCGCCTATCACTTATGTCACCGCTCTGTAACGTACGGCCTTTTAGATAACAGTGTGAATCCAGTGTAATTGCTACACCGAAAACGGCGGATTAATCGACGATATACCAGACCCAGCATTTTAGGAGGTGCGAATGTTATTGCTGACGTAGTCTTTTACTCAGTCCGAAGCAGTAGATATGATCACGTGATGTGTGCGCTTATGCTCGACACAATCGAAACAGTTGGTGTCGAAAAAGTCTATTTATCATATGTTTATCAAAAAATAATGGAACATGCATTTAGGCCAATGGGAGGCGACCGCACCCTGGAGACCATATCACTTGAATCACACGTCAAAATTGTTCCGCGGAATAGATGGGCGCCAATTTCTTCAAACGTATACGCAGGGTTGGCCACATTCTCTGTTGTATGTAGGCCTATAGGACTTTATTTTTAACTGGCGGATGGATACAGAGCCACAGCAATCAGTATATAAGGGAGTCTAAAACTTACTGCAGTTGCCGGACAAACCTGTACTTTCGTACCATAGTTCAGCTATATCGTTTAGTGGGTGAGTGTGAATCATTTTTGTATGTCATCTCTTAAACTTATGTCAATTCTTACATCTCAAATTCTTGAATCAGCAGCTTCTTCGATTTTGATAGATTTCTAAGATATCCATATTTCTCGTACCCTCCCGTGATGGGAAATGTTTGCATTGATAGTGAAATTTTGCTAATGACGCAAAGATAGATTCGATCCAAGTATATCTGTAGACTAAATTACTGTGAAAATATTGATTGAACATACCAGTGACGTTTGACAGAAATTGAACGTGTCTGCCTTGACACACTGATTTTATGGTTAAATTTATGTGCCGTCCTATGAATAAGATTGGATTTTAACTGGAGTGGCTGGAAAGGCTAAGAAAGATTACGTGACGGTACAGTAATGGAACAATATGAAGCATGAAACGATGACTTGTATAGATATTTTGCGGGACCGTTCTACTGTATGTGTCTATAAATTATGTCGTACCCTTTATCATTTTGCATCACAAAACCCATAAAAAGTCGCATGAGTTGATTTTCCAGTATTCTTGAAAAGGCATTTGTGCCAAGTCGATGATGTTTGGTTTGGGCTGCTACCTGACATAATACCTTTTTTTATTTATTTATTCATAAGTGCTGTTATGAAGCATAAATCAAGTGTAGATGATCTCTAGACACTTTTTGTCCATCTGCTTTTTATGTCTAAAGCCTAAATTATCAGCTTCAAAAACAAAATACCGGTAGCTTTAAAATTGTGAAATGATTATGATTAGTACATGTTAAAATGTTTAGGTTGATGTATATGTATAATCCCTATGCAGTGATTGTCTTGCAGTTTTAAACTTTTCTTTTCATTCCTCACACAGTCAAGGTTGATTCAGTGTCCACTTGAATATATTCTCAGTTTTAAAGCCCTTAATAAGAAGCTTGCCTACGTCTTCCTAGTCCTCATTCCAATTAAGTTACTAGGTCAGGAGTTACTTACCACTTTCAGTTTCAAACATAAATGTAATTATCGTCTGGCGTCGTTTTTTGTTCGTTTTTAAGGGTGCATTTTGTAGTGCAAATGCAAAAGAATGGATACGTATGAAAAACAAATACATATTCATGTTTTATTATATACTAGTATATAAAACTAATTCAAGTTCATATTTAATGCTCAACAATGCTCAAAAGATGAATGTATGAATACGTTAACAAAAAAGAAAAATAGGGATGGGAAAGATCCATCTTATTCAGTTCAGAAAGTAACTTTAGGGGATTGTGCCTTCAGCTGTGCTGCTCCAAAACTTTGGAATAAATTACCTGAGAAACTGAGGAAGGCATCATCACTTGTTGTCTTCAAATCTTTATTGAAGACTTATCTTTTTTTCAGAAGCCTTTGATTAATTTGTTATTTATTTTTCGTGTGTCTAATCAGTGACAGGAGCTCTGTTACATCACAGCGCAGTAGAGTATATTTACATAGTAGCTGCGCTATACAAATTTGTCTAATTATTATTATATCTCCTCTCTATCTCCTTTCTCGTCCTCAGCCTCCCTGCAACCATGGCGTTACTATAGCGCCATGGCGCGACCAATCCAACTAGTCTGCCGATGGAGGGCGGTGGAATTTTGATGGAGAGATCTGTGGAGGGCGACAGCGCGACTGACGGGTTGCCCGTCAGGAAAGAAGTCACCTGTCAAGACCAAGTAGCCAGCCTCGTCGCAGTTACACATGAGCATTTTGGCGAAATTGACCGACTCTCTGAAGAAAACACCAAGATTACTCTGAATATATTTGCTTATCTAATTTGTTGCGGACTTGTGAACAATCATACTCCTAATGGTAATGCTGCTATTGCGTTTTATGTTAAGAATACGGTTAAATGTAATAACGGTTCCCCTGAGCATTGTTACAGATATAGTTTTTATTCACCAACCAGAATAAGAAGAAATACAGCGACTTTTTCTGTTCTTAATGATAGCGGTTACAGCGATGGAAGCTCCAAAGATGAAAAGAGTTTATATGACTCATGCGAGAATAAAATTTCTTGGGAAAACGTAATCAATCGTTTCTTGACTAGAGCAACAGGAACTTTCTGGGAGTCTAATGCTACCAAAAATATTACAAAAATTAGTGAAAATAAAAGGGTAAACTATTTAGCAACGCACTACTGTTTTTACAAAGCGAGAAAGAAAATAAAAGACAGCAATGTCTATCAAAAGATTCAACAATTCTGCTCTGACTATGACGAGGTCTCAAGAATGTCAAAAAATGCTGCTTGTGTTGAACACGTTAGAGTGCTTGAGAATCGGTACTCGACCTGTGTCGGGGTTCATTCCCAGATACGGTCGAGGATACAGCACAGCGTGTGATATACTGTACGTGAGTACGAGAAGTACAGGTTACCGGACAAAAAGCGTATGTTCTTCAAGTGATTCATGAGATGTTACAATTTATGTCACAAACAATATTCAAAAGCCTTATTTGATTAAGAATGGTTCAGATCGGTGCCTGCATTCGGCATTCCATTGCAAGTTTGCCATCACTACCTATCGGGTAGCAAACGACTCTGTTTTTTTTTAACTGTTTACTTTAAAATTACGCACGACTGCATCTATATATCGCTCATGTTTGTGACATCACAATAGATAACATCACATGGATAAGTCCTACCTGCACCTTCCCGTGGTGAAGAGTGTTAAGGTAGTGCGGTAGTGGCAGTCTGAAATACAGACAGTCAACTCTGCCTACTGACTGACGCAGGAGGGCGCTGAAATTTCAAAACACTATAAACTTTAAAACATCATGCTCAACAAACATATTCTTCCCCCCTCCCCATTATCTTTGTCCCTTTTCTCTCTGTTGTTTCTACTCTTACTTTCGAATATTTATTCACAATAGAGTTCTGCTCCTCTACTTTTCAATTGAAGTGAAGTTGTACACTATATATGAAATCGAAAAACCGATACTTCTTTTGTCATTGATTGGTTTCAGGGATGATCAATGGACCTGTGATATATCAATAACGCATGAAGAAAAGATATCGAGTATAAAGCACAAAAAATTGAACATAAATCTACTTGACAGTTGAAATACCTTTACACAGAGAGAAATAAAGAGACAGACAGACATAGATACACACAAACAGAGGTATCAGGACCCGGATACCGTGGGAGAAGGGGTAGGGATTCTATTTCCGTGTTTTTTTGCATGAAAAGTGTGAATACCCATTCACTCACAAATCATGCCTAACAACTAAAACCTAAAATCAGATGTATGGGGAAACGAAACACACACATTTTTTGTTTTGTTTTTTTATTGATATTTATTGATTACACTCCAATCATTCATGAATCAACCCATCCTGGGTGTAACATGAACAAAGACAATACAAATACAATTAAAAACACAAACAAATCCATTTTCCATTTATACTGCAAATAATCTTTCTTCAACATGAATAACTCAATTATAAATCAGTCCCTCTGATAATTTCTTTACGAGAAAATATTGACATATATGCCAACAAATTATTCCTTAAATATATTGGGTCATTTAACTCATACTCCACTTATAAGAGCATTATATAGGCTATATTACACACACAAAAAAAGAAACACACGCACACATATATATTACACACACAAACACACATGATAGTTCTAAAATGTGAGTTAGGGTTAGAACCAACCAATGTAAAAATGCTAATCAGTCTAATCAACATCAAGTATTGTTAAATATACACAAGATGTTAAAAATAATCATAGTAAAATTTTTTCTAGAATAAACCATCTACAGTTATGGTCTATTGAGAAAATAGTGATATATCCCTATGTTCCTAGGCTTTATTGCAATATTTCATACGGTAGGATGTTTTGTGATACAACGGACCTACACATATGCATCAAAATGTGATAACATATTTTTTGAATTACTGCTCCCAATGGTAAACAGTACCTTTAACTTGTGAAACAACCAAACCCACTCAGAGAATATGCAGGTACTGGTAACACACACGGCAGATAATGACCAGTTTGTTCCACTACTCTTGTCAACTTTTGCTCTATAAGATTTGATAAAGACATTACTAAATAAAATACATGCTAAACGCAACTGAGCGATCTTTTGATTGTAAAACCCTAACATTGTCGTCACTAACTACAATAGTAAAAGGAAGAGAAACACAATATTATAGGCAGATAGACGTGGGTGGTGGCAGTTGGGGCGAGGATTGGATGATCACAAAGAAAAGGAAGGAATTTTTCTCGTGTTTTTGGTGTAAACACTGTGACCTTCATAATGATTAATGAACTGGATGCTACTAACGATATATACAGTGTATATACATACATATATATCGCATGACGATTTTGGGTAAACATTGGGAAAACCACGAATGCCCACTCATTTTTGTGCGTGAAAATACAGGTTAACGTTGTCAGATAAAATCAATATAACTTTTGTAACAAAATGACATTATGTTGCTCCAAACCCACTTTGTAGAGTGCTCACAGGGCAAACATACTATCAATACCCCGGTCGCAGGATACATTATTTTCAACCAATAGTGCTCACCCTCCACTCCCTGGGAGCATTCCAGCCAGTCGCAGCCACTTTCCAGGCGAGCACATGCTGATCAACTAACACTATAAGCCATCACGCCATGATGTGTGATATGATTGACCCGTACAAAAGGGGCCAAGTTTTTCCTAGTGTTTGCTTTTTTCACTCACAACATCTTCAGTATCATTTAAAGTTATTTTTCTGCTATTCTTCTTCAGATTACTTGCATCTGCCCGTAACAACAACACTCCCCCCCCCAAAAAAACCTTCCAAAACAAAGATTTTTGCCGATGACATAATTTGTCAATCTGTGAGCAAACAAAAATTCCGTGTATACAGACTTTGAATAATATTCATGATTCAGAATACATTTAAATCAGTGTAGAATAGACCTATACGTCACATTTATATTGGACAATTGATATACGTCGGGGGTACCTACAAAAAAGCAGATGCTTGTGGGGGTAGGTCCGCAGAAAAAAAAAGGTCAAACATGATCACTCACACACACACACACACACACACACACACACACACACACACACAACACACATACGCAAGTGCACCTAGAGAAGTGTGCGTGCACACGCACATACACATACACAACAACAAAGATAAAGAGAGAAAAAAAGCAACAAGACTATCATAGGAACATCATTAAGTAGAAAATAATGAGCCACAGGAGGGCATATACCTTCAGTTGTGAGAGAAAAGAATATTATAAGATAAAATTTGGAAATTCCAAATTTGACTATCTAAACATACACTATTTTAGGGAATATTCCAACCATGAACTTCCTGTATAGTTCGAAGTCCTAATTACCACACCTCAATGCCCTTACATGCTTAATATCTCGCTACTGCAAAGAACATATTTAGTACAAAGACCAAGAATATGATTGTCGTTGAAAGAAAAACTTGATCTCTACTCTATAGGTAAAAGAACTATTGTAGATACAGTACTCTCCGCGTAATCGGGTATCGCTTAAACGGGTACTCCGTTTAATTGAGTAGTAATGTCAAAATCAGTTCCGATGCACATTAAAATTACCTGATAATCGGGTTGCCTCTCCGCATAAATGGGTAAAGAATTTTCTTCCAATATAATTTTACCAACATTTTATCGCAGATATAACACTTTAAGAAATCACGAATGTCAACTTTTCCACGGCTAATTGCATTCTATGCTTGATTTGCAAAGATAACCGGTCATTTGTGGAGTGATTAAAAATGAAAACACATGTACCAGTACTGACTTGCCACACGTATAAACGAACATTACACATGTTGCTGCCACTCACAATTGCATAGACAGACAGGAGTTGAACACATTTGCGCTCCTCCCTTGCTCCGCAACAACATTCACAATAGAAGTTTGCAACGAAAATCAGGCCATGCACCAGCTCCATAATTTTGCTTTCCCCCAGTCACTTCTCGAAAAGTAATCCGACGTTCTATGTGACTAATGCACGCAAAGAGACGAGTTCATTACGGAAAACGCCTGCTTGTTAGCTGGAGTCTATAGTCAATTGACAAAGTTTTCTGAAAACATAATTCTATCACGTAATACTTCGTACAAGCTTCAGAGGGTTGCATATTCCTCGTGCTTTAGGCAGGAGCTTCACACAGGTGGAAGATTCAAAGTCTATTGTCATGATAATGAGTTTGAGTCTTCGAGTGTATATAAAGGAAGTGGATATTCAACGCCTCTCATCTTTTTCTTGTGTGAACGGCAGGAGGTTACGTCTTCGTCTTATCATACGCAGTTTCTCAACTATGGATATGTCGGAAGTCGGGGGACAGTCGACGGGCCCAGTCCCGTCCACAGCTGCTGTGCCGTCGATGGCGGGTTTCGAACTGTTAAAAACGCAGTTAGCAGCTTTAATGGACAACCAACCATCTGACGCTCAACATCCCGCCGGGCAGCATGCGAAGCATGTGCCCCAAACTGCCGGCGGGCATCCTCGGCGTAGCCGGGTTGATGAAGATGACTTGTTAAGCATCTTTGCGGAAGAGTCTGTTGTATCAGGCGTGTCGTCCCCCAGCCGTCAGGTCAGCTATGACCCAGAAGCGGACCTTGAGATTTTCTCCACTGCACAAGTGAACAAAAACACTGGCTTTGACTCTGACGACGAATTATATGGTCATGGCCCCGAGGTGCTTGGAAAGCCCGTTTTCGACGCACTTTCTACCCGGCTAACAAAAGCCGTGACCATGCCGCCAAAGACCGAGTGTCTTGAAAAACTGGATAAGCAATATCTAACGCCTGCAAACGCCCCGGCGCACAGTGGGCCAGAGAGATACCAAAGTGCGCCAAAAGTCATTTTGGGCACTTGGGATTTTTTAATTTTTGACATGCGCTCTTGAGAGGAAATACTTTGAAGAATATTTCATTGAAATATTTAAATCAGATATGTACATTAAAGGGATATATTTCCTACCTGAAGTAGCAAAATACAACATTTTAAGAGTTTCAAAGCAAATTGTAACCTCTTTAATGAATACGTAATTTCGACATATAGTTTTTGAGATGTCAACCTGTGATTTCTCCCACATAATTTCTCAGAGTTTATCTTACGTTATGAATGCCGTGAAAATGCAAAGAAACCTAATCTTCATGAACATTTTCCGGTAAATATCCTTGAAAAGAGGGTAATTATTTGTCTTTTTTAATATATCCAAATGAAAAGTTTAGATTGCCACGGATTTCCAACTAAATTCTATTACCACAACATTCCCTGATGTCTCAGCTTTAAGCTGATACCAGATTTGGCTGCCACCTTTTGCCACTTTTTGTGTTAGAGCCGATTTTCCGCGGCACATTACGTATATTTTGGACCTGGCAGCCGCTTAAGAATTCTGTTATCATATGGCGCCGCATGAGGGCGGCATTATTATTTAATTCATTTTTTTTCTTGCACGTTAAAGGCCCGCAAACATGATTAACACTGAATAAGAGGTAAACAGAGTTATGAATATATGAATAGGGCTAGTTCCGGCACCTAAAAGACCCTTCTTTCAAAGATAAAAGAGTAGGCCCTACATAATTGCACATAACCAAGGTCATAGCCATATTATTGTCCATATTGTCATAGCCACTGCTGTAAACAAGCTATTCCCTCTGCGATACATACTGCATGGACACCTAAATACTTCGATCCTACTCTTGACATACGCAGATAGAACGTTATACACCTAAACACAGATATTTTATTCTCATTGGTTACTCTTTGGAAGCAAAGTCTGTTGCTATCCGGCTGCTCACCAAAGTGTATCGGATCGCAGTCTGATGAATCCGACTGTGTCGGTCGACTATCAGGTCAATGTCAGACATTGCTCGCGTGATCCTCATCGGACGATCTTGCCTCATGGGATTATGCTCGACCTGTCTGACATTGACCTGATAGGCGACAAATACAAGTCGGATTCATCAGACTGTGATCCCATATACCTAGGTGGGTTGCCGGAAGCAAAAAAAAAAAAAAAAAAAGAAAATGCTTCCGACGACTGACCGATGAGAAAAAAAAAATCCTTGTGGAATGGGGATGAATTCATAATTTCACATGATAATGATTCCGATAGATTTTTCATTTAAAAAATCTTTTATTATAGCTTTTTCAAGTAAACCTTCATACACGGCAGACTCATTCTTAGTTGTTAAGTGATAACCTTTCATTCTCCTGATTACTGACTTCACAATTAATTATCTTTCCAGTAGAATTAGACAAAATGGTTTTTCGAGTGTTGCGCTTGTATAAATTGATATGGCATAGGCCTAAGGTTATAAAGCAGAGAGATTGATTTGATATCACACATTTATGTCCTGCTAGAATAGAGTGAAGAAATTCACCCAAAAGTACAACGTACATTATAAACTTATTCTAATTTACACGGACAACAGTATTATTTTGCAGTACGTGTGTATAACATGGAACTTCCAGCGCAGCATGAATTCGATCGCAGAATGTTTATACACTTTTTGTGGCCAATTATGTAAGCATCTTGTATTTAATGATAGTAGATAAGCAGTGTCAGTGAATGTGAAAAGATAAATGAACCCCTTTTCAAATTAACCTTTAAAGAAAATAAAACAGCCTAAGATTTTGCACTGCTTTATTCGTCATTTACAGACCGATTTTTGGTAGCCAATGAAAAATCAGCATCACAGTGACGTCATATGAGTTTGAAATTATGTTCAATCAATTCTACGCCCCAAATTACCCTTAGACACCAAATTTGGGTTAAAAGAAATCATGGGATATAATTTTGGCGCACTTTGAGCTCATTCTGGCCCACTGTGCGGCGCTGTGCGCCCCCCGTGTCGATGAACAGCTATGGGCGTCCATTCCTACCAAAGCTAGAGCGGCCGACTCTCGAGCCCAAAAACTTCAAAAAGCCGTAGTACGGGGAATGATCCCTTACGCCCATATCCTGGCAGAACTTCATGATGCCGCCGACGACAAGAGGGCAGTTGATGTGAGCCGCGTCAAACGATTGGCGCTGGATGGGATAACGCTGGCGGGACATGCCACGTATGAAATCTCGATGAAGCGCCGAGAAGATTTAAAGCCATCTTTCAACCCAAAGTATCGGGGAATTTGCAGCCGAACCGTGCCAGTAGGTCAGACACTTTTCGGTGGTGACCTTTCGGCGACATTGAAATCAGTGGGAGATACCTATTTGGTGGGGCAGAAGATCGCCCCGTCAGTAGGAAGATACCGCCGCCGTTTCGGCAACCTCACGAGTGGCAGACGTCCGGCGTTTCGCCCGTATGACAACTACCGCGATACGCGGTCAGGCAACCGTCACGGACCTCCACAGAGATCGTTCCGGCATGCCACGATCTCTCGTCCTCCCCCTCCGAGATTTCGGGAGACTGCTGGCCAGCAGCGAAATGCCCGTGACGACTCTTCAAAAAACTAGTAAGTTCAAAACATCAACAATTCCAGGCAGGAAGACTCGGGTTCTTCAGACACGCTTGGTCGGCTATAACATCCAATCAGTGGATAATTGATGCCATCACTGGCTACAAAATCAATTTTGATTCTACTCCCAAACAATCACGAAACTCCCTTTCCTTTCCTTTCTCCCACGAGGAGAAAGCTGCCATCGAAAAAGAAGTCAATTTGCTTTGCCAGAAAGGTGCAATTTGCAAAATTGCTAAGGGAGATGTTGCCTTCTTATCCACTGTATTCACAGTTCCTAAAAAATCAGGAGATCTCCGACCAATTATCAATCTGAAGAACCTGAACGCCTTTGTAAAACTGAACATTTTAAAATGGAAACGTTCAGAGTTGTTAAAGAACTGTTATCGCCATTCGATTATTTAACGACAATTGATTTGAAAGACGCTTATTTCACAATTCCAATGGCTGATGAGCATCGAAAGTTTCTATGTTTTTCGTGGAATGGAAAATTCTACTGTTTTAATTGTTTACCTTTCGGCCTATGCTCGGCCCCACGTGTTTTTACTAAAGTCATGAAACCTGTCATTTCGTCCCTTCGATGTAAGGGAATTCGTGCAGTTATTTATTTGGATGACATTCTCATTTTTGCACGTTCCCAAGAAGAGAGCGCACAAAATACTACATGTGCCGTCGAATTGTTGACAAACTTAGGGTTCCTAGTCAACTTCAAGAAGTCAAGTACTACACCAAAGACGGCTTTGATTTATTTGGGTCTTCAGCTAAATTCGGTTGAAATGACAGTTAGTCTACCACTCGAAAAAGTGGTGAAATTAAAGAGTTGCGGTCGAATTCTGTTATCGTCAAACCGAGTTACTATCAGGGACCTGGCAAAGTTTATTGGTTTCATTATTTCCACTTTTGATGCGATCCCTACGGGGCGGCTGCATTTTCGCACATTAGAATGGTTCAAGACAAAAGAGCTTAAGAAATCAAACGGAAATTTCAACACTCATGTCCAGCTGGGGAAAAAGGAGCTCCGGGAGATAGTCTGGTGGGTTTCTCAGCCTATTGAAAGTTTTCAGGCATGCTTAGTTTTGCCCGACATATCCATGACAGTGAGCACTGATGCAAGTAATTCAGGCTGGGGAGCCTTTTGTGAGAATGACGGCTCCTTTGTTCAAGCTAGGTGGTCGCAAGACGAATCACTTTTGCATATTAATGAGCTTGAACTCCTCCCAGCATATCGAGGAATCCAAGCGCTCTGTGATGTAACTACCAATACACACATTCACGTGAAATCGGATAGTAACACAACAGTGGTTTACGTGAACAAGATGGGAGGAAATACCCCAAATCTAGACTGCATCGCAAGTTAAATTTGGTCGTGGTGCCTTAGTAGGAATGTTTGGCTCTCGGCCTCTTACATACCAGGCATTCATAACATCGAGGCCGACACTCTGTCTCGAAAGGACATGAACAAAGAACTTAGCCTTCGATCACATATTTTTGCGATGGTTCTGTCTAGGTCATTTACACCTGATGTTGATTTGTTCGCTACTAGACACAATGCCAAATTGCAGATGTTCGTGTCATGGAAACACGATCCACTTTCATGCGCTGTTAACGCATTTTCTTTATCATGGAGTTCGCTAACCCCATATCTATTTCCACCTATTTGCATTCTTTCTAGAGTCCTGCACAAGTTACATCAGGACAGCTGCCAGATGGCGCTGCTCATCGCTCCATTGTGGAGAGCCCATCCCTGGTACCCCATCCTCCTCGAGTCATTAATAGCCCCGTCCATTCTCCTCCCACGAGGATGTCTAGAGCCCCTCCCCACGACGTTGCCAGACACCAGGCTAGTCGCCTGGACCATCTCGGCGAACAGTGGGAAGCAGAAGGCTTTTCGGAGGACGCTAGACGTCTTCTCTCCCGCTCATGGAGGGAAAATACCAACAAACAGTACGAGTCTGCTTGGTCCCAGTGGCTACATTGGTGTAATAGACGATCGTTTGATCCGTTTAACCCAACTATAGTTCATGTTGTTAATTTTTTTGTCTTCCCAAAGTTTGGGGAAGAGCTATTCTACAGTGAACTGTTATCGTTCAGCGCTATCATCTGCGCTACCACCTATTAATGGTTATTCTGTTGGAAAGCATCCGCTTATCATACGATTGATGACGGGAATATTTAATGAGAAACCTCCGAAAGCGAGGTACACGAGCACTTGGGAAGTCTCCAAGGTTTTGGACTATTTAAGTTCCTTAGATGTTAATGAAAATCTCGATTTACTCCAGTTGAGTGAAAAGCTTATTTCTCTTACTGCTCTTGTTTCAGCTCAAAGAGTTCAGACGTTAGGTCTTCTTGATACATCGTACATGACTGTAAATGATGAATGTGCAAGTTTTCAAATTATGGGTTTGTTAAAGACAACGTCACCCAAGGCGAAGATCGCTTCCCAGTCGGTTGAATTACCAGCTTACACTCCAAATGAAAAAATTTGTGTTTTGTCTACTCTAAAGGAATATCTCAAACGAACGGAAGTGGCTCGTCAGGCTAATAAGGAGACAAAGCTTTTTCTTTCGACGAGGAAACCACACAACAAGGCGTCGAACGCCACAATAGCAAGATGGTTAAAGAACGTTCTAGTCAAAGCAAAGATAGATGCATCAATTTTCTCGGCCCACAGCTATCGTAGTGCGGCCAGTTCAGCTGCCTTTTGCCACGGTGTTTCGATCCATGAAATAATGGCTAGAGCAAACTGGTCAAAACTCCAGAACCTTTAGGGAGTTCTACTTTAAGCCTTCTACAGAACAAAATTTTGCGTCCACTATCCTAAATCTTGGGACCTAGACGATCGTGAATGACGTTTGTGTATAAACTTGAATGTGGCGATATGTGTTCTGTTTAACATTGTATACAACAAGTGCCTTCATGTATAACCTCTGACATATATACAGCGACTTAATGTTATTACCAAGATTATTGTAACAGCCTTGTATTGCCGCATTGCTATCCAACTTGTCAACTGATGTTATTATTTTTGGTCGTGGTTCTCACTGAACGAAAGTGCGAGTATCAAAACTGCTCAGAAATACACATGAATGCTACTTCGCCAGCTGTGTTTTCTTTCATAGTTGCCATCTGTACTGTATGACATACAAAACAGTTCCCGTGATGCTCTTTGAATTGTTATGCAACCCTCTGAAGCTTGTACAAAGTATTACGTGATAGAATTCCTAAATAATGCGAATAAATGAAGTATAATTGGAATTCTATCAGTAATAATGAAGTACAATATGAGGAGGGTCCCGCCCACACGCTGCATACACACAGCATTGATAACAACAGGTCTTATTCCCTCCCCTTGTTCCGCACGGAAACTGTTTTATCATTCTGTTGAGATTGTGATTGATGAGTGATAATGGCATATAAACGCAAGGCCCCTTTAGGGCGAACATAATACACAGTGCATGTGCCTGTTGAATTGAATGACTGTGGTGTCTTTGTTTTCACGTACGTAGTCGTGATGTTGGAAAGGTCCTTTGTTCACACTTCGAAAGATGAGAGGCGTGGAATATCCACCTCCTTTATATACACTCGAAGACTCAAACTCATTATCATGACAATAGACTTTGAATCTTCCACCTGTGTGAAGCTCCTGCCTAAAGCACGAGGAATATGCAACCCTCCTCATCTTGTACTTCATTATTACTGATAGAATTCCAATTATACTTCATTTATTCGCATAATTTAGGAATTATATGTCCATGAAAAGAATGTAAATTATTGCTCGTGACTGAGCAAGTGTAAGGTATGTATAATGCGCCGTGCAAGCACGCGCGTTAAATACAGTGTAGGTGTTTGGTGCAGTGTACAATGCATGTACATACACATTGTGTGTGCCAATTGTGAATGCAAAGTTTTATTCTGTTAATCGGGTACTCCGCTAAATCGGGTAAGGAACGCTCTGCTCGAGCCTACCCGATTATGCAGAGAGTACTGTATAGCAAAATAGTCGCGACGTGTTCAGCAGACGCATACCTGCACCCATGGGCGTAAATCCCGGGGAAGGGGTGGGGGATGGGGGTAAGCGTCGATTTTAACTCGGACGGGGGAGGGGGGGGGGGGGGAGGCAGAGGGGCATTTGCCCCGCCCCTACGGAAATGTTTGGGGCAGACAAATCATTTTTTCCCCCAAGCAATTCCCAAGATGAGGACAAATTTCGAACTTTCTTCATGGAAAAGTGTCCAAATAAGGCCAGAATTATGCACTAGATCGTTGAATTGCAATCATAAACATGCAAAAGCTCCACTACTTGGTCCCTTTGTCACTTTGCACAATTTTGAGATTGACGTATTTCCTAATATTTCATCAAAGAGCGTGCAGCAGAGTTTTCACTTACAAAATTTCCCTCATAATTATGCAGAGGCGTCGAAGGGGGGGGGGGGTTCCCCCATATAAGTATTGGGGAGAAACATATCATTTTGTTCCTCCTCGTAACTCCCGAGGTGTGGAAATTTCTGACTTTTTTGATAGGAAACTGTGTAAATGTTTCACCTAGAGATGACTATATTTCAATTCTGAAAATACAAAATCTCTCTCGCGTGAGAGGGGAATAGGCCTAAACCCCCTCCCATTCTCTCCCCGTTTAGTCCATTGTACTTAATACACTTTTAGATTGACAGATTTCCGATGTTTAATCTAAAGGGTGCACCAGGTATGTTACTTCAGTTTAAAAAAAAATGCAAAAGTTCCGTGGGTCGGAGGAGATCTCTACATACTTTCAATTAACGGAGGGTTCCTCCCCCCCCCCCCAAAAAAAAACAACAACAACAACAGAATAGTACACTATTGGGATTGACATTTTCCCACATTGCAATATAAAAGTGTTTACGAGATATTTTCCTCTGAATTCTAAAAATGCAAAAGCATCCTCGTATGCAGGTGCGTCGATCCTGGACGACGGGGGGACGGGAGGAGGGGGGACAATTAACACATCATTTTGATCCCCAATGATTCCCGAAATGAGATTTTTTTTTGCGTTTTTTATAGAAAAATGTCCTAATATCCTACCCAAAGTGTGCACCAGATTGCAGAATTTAAATTCTGAAAATGCAAAAAAAAAAAAAAATAAAAAATAAAAAAATAAAAATAGATGAAAAAATAAATAAATCTCTCTCGCGTGGGAGGGAGATACCTATTCGCACCCCTTCACCCCTCCGGTCCTTTTCCTCTTTTTTTTTTCTTTTTAGATTGACAGATTTCAAAATGTTTCACCCTAAGTGTGCACCAGGTCTGTCTCTTCACTTACAAAAAAAAAAGAACACAAAAGATCCACCGCGGGTGGGAGTGGATATCTTCTCTCAATCAACCTTTCCCCTCTTGGTTTCAACCATTCATCTCGCAAGATCATAGTTTTGTCAATATCTTACTCAAAGTGTGCACCAGATCGTTGAATTTCAATCGTGAAAATGCAAAATCTCTCGTGTTTGGGAGGGGGATACCCCCTTCCAAACCCTCCCCCTCTGTGCCCCTTTCCCTAGCCTTCGTACACTTTTCACATTTACAAAAAAAAAAAATCTGAATAATTCTGAATGCACAAGCCTTATCACTTACATTACGATAAAAAACATGTACAATGGGAATACAGTATCCCCTTGATTTTTTTTTTATAATTTCCCAAATATTCCATGCGTATACGATAGATTTCAATTTCAACTTTAAAAGGGCAAAATCTCCCTCGTACGGGAAGGGTGGTGAAAGCCTTCTCCCTGTTCCCCCCCCCCTTGCATACAAGTAGACTGTGGCTACACTCTGAACATAGACAGTTTTCCAAATATGCCACAAAATGTATGCGCCAAAACGTTTAAATGCAATCAGAAAGTGAAGAGCTTCCTTCTAAAAGGCGCCAAACCCGTTGAAAAATGATGGATTTATCATTTTTTTGGAAGCGAGCTCTTCAAATGGAATCTCCCTCGTGTAGGAGGGGGAATAAGACTTATCCCCTCCCACCTTTTCTGATTGACAAATTTCCAGATATTCCAACAACAGTGTGCACCAGATTGTTGAATTACAGTTCTAAAACTGGGGAAAAAAAGCTCCCTTGAATCTGGGAATGGTATCTTGCCACCCCCCCCCCCCCCCCCCAATTGCTTGGTCCTTTCTATAGACTTAGTACACTTTGAGAAATGACAATTTCTGAATTTTCCACAAAAAGTGTGCTTCAGATCGCTTTATTTCAATTCTAATAACGCAAAAGCTCCGTCGTGCGGGAGGGAGACTCCCCCTCCCACCCCACCCCCCAGCTCTTCCTCAATATCATAGACTTTGTACATAAACACAGATGATGCACACTCGGAATAAGAGCTAAATTCCCTGATTTCAACACTTTCCTGAAAAAGCCCTGTTCATTCCATTATCATTTTTTTTTGCACCAAAAGTTTGCACCAGGTCGCTGAATTTCAGGTCGGAAAATGCAAAATCACCTTTGTGTGGGAGGAGAAATTCCCCTAAACTACACTCTCGTGTGCTTGCTTTTACTGTTTGATGCTTAACAGACAGTGTGCTTGGTATTCATTGTAAGAATTAATACAATAAGTTTAAAAAGTAAAAAAGTGTGACTCTGTCAAGTACATAAAACAAGCAAAAACATGCAGCAAATTGCATCAAAGTGCAAAACGTTCTCAACGTTGGAGGTGGACACCACCTCCCCCTCCCCCCTCGCTCCTTCCGCCCGCTCGGGCTCGATCGCGTTCATGAATGATACAATTTTACAGGCAAGATAAGTTATCGTTCCATATTTATCTACATCAAAATGAATTGCTATCTTAAACATGTAGGACTGTTTTAATTCGATAAAACACTAAAAAAGAGGCATCAAATTGAAGCATGCAAAAAAAAAATACCCCCTCCCACACCCTCCCCCATTCAGGGCGACACTACGTTCTTGAAAGGGGGGGGGGGGGGGTCAAAATCACCTGTCAGTCAAGAAGAAAGAAAATAAAAAAGACAAGAGAAAAAACATCAAAAAAGTCTAAATACTTTTATGGTCTGGTTTTCCGCCGAAAGTGGGCTGACACAAAGCAAAAAGCAAACAAACAAACAAACAAACAAACAAACAAAAACAAGAACAAAACTTCTTCCTATCTTTGCTGCCACTCCCCCCACTTTATATTTGGTGCAAAAGAGTGGGGGTGCAAACATTTGATCCCTGTAAAGTGTGTGTTTGTGGGGGGGGGGGGACAGAACCCCTCCCCCCAACTCCCCCCCCCCCCCCCAAGGCTGCATCGGTCTGGTTATGGGCTTGTAATCGTGGTGATAGTGACTATCGCCGATCACCCCCCCCCCCCATTCCTCAGTACGAATATACGCCGTTGCCTGCACCTGATATGATGAACAAAAATGTTCTTCCCAAAATCATGATTTGTATACGACATGATGTCTAAATCTTAGTCTCCAAAGTCTATCACCACGTCATGTACAGGAAAGATGGTTGTGGTCACCAAATTGTTGCACATCATCTTTCAATGACTTTCCTGATCGTCCCCTCTATCTCTTAGTACGGTCTGCTATGTCGAAATATTGGGTCCCGTGAGATTTTCGTGCCAAAATTGATTTTTTTTAGCTAACTTGGTCAACTTGGGGGTGCTGAATCCAAAAAACTTTGGTTCCATTTTTTCCGACCATGTCTTCAGCCGCCATTTTGAATTTCAAAATGGCCGCCATAGCAAACTGTATTTTGACCCAATTCTCATAATGTGAGCATCATAAAAGGTTCAAATTTGATGCAAAAAGCATGTTTATGATGGCAGACATTCTGATGCACCATTTTCTGATACCGTAGATAGGTTTGATACAGTTTTTAGGCAGCCATTTTCAAATTCAAAATGGCCGCCATTGCTCAATATATTTTACCCATATCTAAGGTTGTAAACATTATGGAAAGTATAAATTTGGGGCAAAAAGCTTGCTTGTGATGTCAGACATGCTAATATATACATTTTTTTAAAATGATGGATCATTTTCATTGGCGGCCATCTTGAAATTCAAAATGGCCACAATAACAAATGTAATTGGGCCTGTATCTCATATCGTATACATTGTGTAAGGTTCTAATTTGGGGCAAAGAGCATGCGTATGCTATCAGACATTCTGAAACATCTTTTTCTGAAACGATGGTTCATTTTGATATTGAAGGTGGCCATCTTGAAATTCAAAATGGCCACCATACCAGAACATATTTTTTGACCCATATCTCATGTTGTAAGCAATAAAGAAAGTTCACATTTCGGGCATAAACCGGGCTCATGATGTTGAACATTCAGATGCACTTTTCCCCTCCCTTAAATTGCAGATCACTTTCGAGGCGGCCATCTTAACATTCAAAATGGCTGCTTTTCAGCTAATATCTGTGGTTACAAGCAACTTTTAGACATATGAATGTTTATGGTGACGTACAGTATACATTCTTTTAAAAAACACGCATAGGGCCTATACATTCTGTAATCATAATGGATTATTCGCATTGGCCGCCACTCTTGAAATTCAAGATCTTTAAACTGCAAACCCAAGCATGCTTGAACACTCATGTGTAAGTCAATCACTTCAGTGAATTGCGTAGGCGGGACTACTTCCTGTCCTGTAGGTGCACTGCCATGTTGAAATGCAAAATGGCTGCCATGGGAAACATTCCTTTAAAAGCATTGCGTTTGGGTAAAAATTGTGAATGGGAAATCATATGATTCTGACGTCAAAACAAATGAATTTCAAAAGAACCTCTTAATAACTGTGTCTGAGTGACTAAATGCCCCATTTAGACGATTTGGTTGTAGAGTTTACAACATTAGCCCTACATTCTAAAAATTCATGGGATAGTCACTTTAATAGATAATGTCTTCTAGGCTAATTCCCTGCATATGTTTTTGAAGTCACAGCACTTTAAGGCTGTACACAAGGGAGAATTGGTTCTATAAAATTCTTCCAGAAACAGTGACTTTTGCATTTATTGCTATATGAGCATGATAATGAATTCTGTGGCCACCATTAGTGTATGAAGCTCAAAGCATTTAATTGAACATTTTATGCATAACCTCTGGAAATAACTACAATGTAATATATCATATTTCCCTGTAGTAGAGGCACAAATTAGGTTGTGAGAGTTAACGAGCTTTGTATCTCTGGATTTGTTGTATCAAGACTCTACGAGGGTAAAGCGGGAGATTGTCCTGGTTGGACGCCAAACTTCTGGGAGGCATGGACTGTGTCATTGCACATTCTGCATGATTCCAGGTTTAGATACTTCTTGGTCCATCTGCTCTTTGAGACATCCTCAAATTTTCAACTTCAGCCAGCACCATAAAAGGCATGAAAAAGCAGCAACGAACTGCAGAAGATAATCTCTCAATAATGTCAATTGTACTTTTATCATTTCCTTTTCCAGTGATGGAGCAAATAATACATCATGCAATGCAGTAAGTAAAGCAAACTTACAAGATCCATGAGGAGAATTGAGATGTCAGTGTCTACGTAATAATCATCAATATCTCTGATTTTCCCGTTGCTCTTGAAGTAGCATCTACATACAATGGAATGAGGCTATCTGTTTCCTGGTTGTGAGTGACGGGTGACAGCTCCCATGGCATCTTTGATGAACCCTTTGTTTCTTTTCTTTCCGTGATGTGGTCTCTGTGTCAGATGGAAATGACTGCTCAGTATTTCAACTTTCAGGCTGATTATATGGCTCAGTTTTGTGGGTTTCCAAGGCATGGGTATGAAAAATGAACCTTTGATAGTGAGAATGAGGAGAAGGCCATGAAATTATGAGATGAAGAGTGATCGTGGAATTACTTAGAACTTATACCTTCCGATAATTGTATCGTTCAGCAATGACTGGATAATGACGGGTCTATCAGACTGTAGAGCCAGTAGAAATGCTATGAGAAGTTGGTGATCCTCTTAAGCTTAATGACTTTGGATCCAATCTTACATGGTGTATTTTAATCGCACGAGTTGAATGTCTGCCCTTTTTCATACTATCCCAGATATTAATATATTTTAATTCTCCTAGATACAAATTCTTAGTACAGAACATGAAAACTTCCCTTTTCATCTCTTTCTAGAAATATCCCCCTTGAATGTTTCCGATAGCTGATCACTGATTGCCAAACACCACATTCATCAGCTTCAAGGCAGTGACAATTTTTGAGATTACCCTCATGTGATGGTCTTCTAAATTGTGGAGGAATTCTGATGCATGCAAAGCGCCACAGAACTGAGCTATTATTGCTCCTTTGTTGTTTTAGAAACATTGGCTGTACAGCAGTAAGCATTTTGGAAGTCTTAATAACTGAAGATGACCCACTCAAGGGCAATTTTTCAAGGGAAAAGCCTACTCATTCCTTATTCATTCTGTATTATTCCAAAAATATATCTAGTGTCCAGCAAATCTTGTTTCAGTTTGTGGCCAACAAACAAGCTTGTGAATGGGATGCCTGGTAGGGTGACCTTGGCCTTTCTTGCCATTGGCCATTGCGAGACTTTCCCTTGTTTGTCTTCATTCTCTCGAGGCAGCATCAAGTTTTTGAAGATCACCTTCAGTTGTATCAATGCTTGCTTTTGTACAAATATTTCACTGACTGGGCTTAAATATAATCATTAACGAGGTTCCACGATGCAAAATAATGTGTTCCCTGAGAGGCAAAAACAAACCGCTTTAGCGTGCAGTTCGCGAACCGCATATACCCGCCTGGCTATTAGTATATGGGATGTAACGCTTACACGCTTGCCCACATGTATGGGACAGTGGTATGCCCCCTCCCCCCCCCCCCCATACGCAGTTTTTGCCCATCAGCATGGCTTGATGACGTCATTGGAACCTCGTCCTTACATTTTGAATTTACGGCCCATTTTGAATTGAGCGATGGCTGTCATTCTGCTTGACCTGGAAATGAATTCGGTCTATCTATAACAATTTTGGCAAATTCATCTAAGGCGCTTACAACAGTATAATATGTTTTCTATGGCAGCCATCTTGAATTTCAATATGGTGGCCTGTCTAATGATCCACAATTAGGAAACAGCTGTACTGGAATGTTGGACACCACAAGCATGTGCATTCTTGAAAATTTGATGCTTCTACAATAATTGCAACCTGAGATATGGGTAAAAACGTGGCGGCCATTTTGAAATTCAATATGGCAGCCTACAAACTGTACAAAACAATCCACAATATCAGAAAAAGATATATCAGAGTGTCTGATATCACAACGATGCATTTTGCACCAAATTTGAAGCTTCTACAATGCTCACTTTATGAAATATGGGTCAAAATACAGTTTGCTATGGCGGCCATTTTGAAATTCAAAATGGCGGCTGAAGACGCGGTTGGAAAAAATGGAACCAAAGTTTTTTGGATTCAGCACCCCCAAATTGACAAAGTTAGCTAATAAAATCAATTTTGGCACAAAAATCTCACGGGATTACATAGTAGCCTCTACTATCTCTCAAAATCGACATCCCAATCGGATTCATAGTCGTCCTTCCCAATTGTCCCATCAATCACTTTCACTAAGGAGATTCTCTACATCGATTTCATCAGAATAATCCTCTTCGTTTTCACCAATACCCCCCCCCCCTCATTGATTTCACCATAATCCTCCTCTTCGTTTTCACCAATCATTTACTCATTGATTTCACCATAATCCTCCTCTTCGCTTTCACCAATATCCTCCTCACTGTTTTCACCATAATCCTCCTCTTCGTTTTCACCAATATCTTCCTCATTAATGTCACCGGAATTCTCCTCTTCGTTTTGACGAGTATCCGCCTCACTGTTTTCACCATTATCCTCCTCTTCGTTTTCACAAATATCTTCCTCATTAATTTCACCGGAATCTTCCTCTTCGCTTTCACCAGAATCTTCATCATCGCTTTCGCAATCATCCTCTCCATCAGTATTAGAATTATCATAAGACCCACTTGCATCGTCAGCTTGACTGTCGTCATATAAACAGTCAATTAAAGTAGCCAATCTTTTACAACCTTTTTTACATTGTAATTTACCAAGTAACCGATTTTCTTCTGAGCTTGGCTCGAAACGTAAGTTCTCAAGACGTTTTTCCCCATCAGAAGTTCCTGGGAGTTCAATATCCAAGTCCTCTCTCAATTTCTTGGCCCAGGCCTTGTATGACTCGACAACTTCTATTTTGCTTCCTTTGCTCAGTCTGTCCATCGCTTCGATACGAGCCCCAGATACGCGCGAGGCCACCATCTCATCGACGGACAATGCGTCATCAACGAGTAATTGCAGATAGTTTTCCTCGCAAGCAATCTTAGAGAGCAGACGTTTCTTCTCCTTTTTCAGCTGCAACATCTTCACCTCATATTCCTTACTGACATCCTTCTTCAAGCGCTTTAATATCTTATTTCCTTTCGTCTTCAATTCATAAAGGGAAGTCTTATTCCTGTTGTGCTCATTCTCCCGTTCACGACACTTTCTTATCCAAGATTCCATTTTCTTGGAAACTGTCAGAGTCATCTCCTCAAGACTCTTTGGCTCTCCATGACGAAAATGATCTTTGATGACGCAGTCACCGCACACCACTACTTCACATTTCTTGCAACAATATTTCCTTTCGTTTCTTGGATGATGAACGCACAAGTTTTCATTGTTCTCGTACGAGTCTATAACATCAATGATGCTTTCCACTATCCAATTCTTTTTAAGTGAACTCCCAGGAAGAGTCGCATCTCGGCAGCATGGACACTCAATACCTTTTGTATACCAGTCCCCCGTTCGTTTCATGCAGGCGATCATGGCATTTATACAGACAAGGCAGAACGTGTGGCCACATTTAAGCTGTCTGGAGTCCCGAATCGTGTCTTGACAAATTGCACACGTAAGCTGCTCACCAACCTTCTTGACTAGATCCATAATTCTCTCTTCTGCGAGCTCAGAACGAAAATTTACTCCACACACTAGACCTTTATGGTGACAATGTGCAAAGTCTCCGAGAAAAAAAAAGAAGAAGCAGGTAGTAAAAATGTCACCTGGTTAGAGTCCCGACAGTATCGATATTTTGGCGTAGATGTGAAAGTCCTCCCCTGCGACTTATGGAGTAGACCTTGATGTTTTACTCTGTTTGAAAGAAGATGAAATAGCATAAAGATTAATACCTATATAGCTTGAACGGATTAACTGCAGAAAAGCAGAAAAACGACGTGAATAACTATTGGTTGTTAGGATGAGAAAACAGGAAACCTTGGAGAATTTACCTTAAGACGTCTCACAATGGTTTGTAACGACAAAAAAGTCATGTACTCGTCATAAACTTAAGATTACAAGAACATTAAGAAGAAGCACAGAAGAAACACAAGAATCTTACCTTTAACCTTGTAAGAAAAGTCCTGATCCACCAGGAAAGTCCCGCATTCCTTACTCCCAAGATAGTTAATAACCGCAGGAAATCTTAAGTCTTTATGCTTTGCTTGTCATCCGAGTAATGCTTGTTGGGCTGAGGAAGCAGAACAATCAACAAAACCTCTCATGAGTGTGCGGCACAGTGAACTATCTTACCTTTGTTTTGATATGTTATATACAATTCAATTCAATTCAATCATAGTTTATTTCCAATCAACGAAAATCAAAAACATAGTACAAAGTATAATGTCATGAAAGAATATTGTTCAAACGTTTGCAAAAGATTCATGTAGTATATGACATAAATGATAGAACAACATATATATACAATAATTAGGAGGAACACTGTATAAATACTTCGTGGGCGAGCGAAAAATAAATTCGATTATGGAAAATAGTGATCCACTAAAAAGCAAAGCTTGTCGGACGTGGATCGCTAGAGACTTGTCGGACGTGGATCGCTAGAGATTATTGTGATTACTGAGATTCTCATCACTGATTATTCAAAAGTATCATATGACAGGGTGTAGTTCCATCTATCCTATCATTGCTAGTCAGCGATAGAAAGCCACAACTCTCTTGAAAGAAAGTCAAAACCCTCGGGATAGAAAGCCAAAACCCTCTGAGAGAAAACGTAACCCCTCCGCGAATTTTGCACACAATACTGTACACGTTATTGCGCTCGGCGTCCGCCTACACCTCAATTCGCTTCGGATCGATTTCCCAATGACGTTTAAGGATATCGGTTACGTCCACTCTACGCGCATCGTACTTATTCATACGTAGGCTGGAATATTTCAAGATGGTGAAATCAAAGAAACTCCGAGATTTAGAGCATTTACAAGAGGAGACAGACACCAAACGTACAAAGAGGCAAATCAACTATAACGTGTCCATCTTCATGAATTATTGTCTAACAGCCAATGTTGGAGATGTCAAAGATCTGAGCAACGTGGACTTAGATAGTCTGCTGGCAAGGTTTTATGGAGCTCAAAATCGGGCTGGTGAGCTGTACAGTATTAAAGAAAACGACGCAAGCGATTCGCTATGGCCTGCAAAGACACTTTCAAACCACTCGCAACGTTGACATTGTGAAAGCCATTGAGTTCAAGGGTTCTAACAAGATCTTCAAAGCCTTCTTGGAAAAGTTGAAGAAAAGTGGAAAGGGTAACGTGAAACGACACCCACCAGTGCACCCAAGTGACGTGGAACGCATTCAGCAAAGCCTCAATCTGAATACTGCGGAATTAGGGCTACAACGGAGGGTATTCATTGGTGTCATGATCTCTTTTACCAACCGTGGTCAGAGAAATGACACCGGATAGATTTGAGCTGCACATGGAAGAAAGTGGTCGCTAATTTTCTGTTAGAGATAAACTGAAAAAAAAAATCAGAGAGATGATGATGAGCACTCACAAGCTGGACATATGTTTGAGGTACCGGGACACCCAAGATGCCCAGTGAGTAATTTGATGAACTACAAGAGTAAGTTGCACCCTCGTTGTCCATGGATGTGGCAAAGACCAAGGCAGTGTAAGAAAAGCCAGAGACCTCGTGAAGAGTGAAACAGAAGCAGAAGTCATGAAGACGCACATTACATAGTTAGAGTCGGAAGAACAGAAGCTAACTCAAATTCACGATGAATTACGTAGACTTGAAACACCCATTCAAGAAGTCCGAAAAAAAAAATGATCGCACAAACGAAATGGTACGGAATGCCCTGAACCCCTAGAGGAAGTACTAGGTTCTCTGAGGGGTCCCTTTGACAGCAAAAATAAATAGGAATTGTCACAGGTTACGCTAAGTCTGTTTTGGCTCCTGTGCACCAACAAACATCAAATGCGACGAGAACTCCCTCACAAGTGAAGTAATAAGATTTGAGGCTAAACTAGCAGCAAAGGCGTTGCAGGCAAAGCAGAACGCCCAGAAAGAAGAAGAGCGCTTGAAAATGACACGACTGGAGGAAGCACGAGACGTGGAAGAAATCAAGGCTCAATTGGATGTGTATCGGAAGGCAGAAACTGACGAAAAGAAAAGTCATAGCTTCACCATTCAGTCGGATATAGAGAGTATATCTACAGGAAGTGAAGATGCGGATACACCAGGTGGTCCAGCCAAAATGTCCTCCAGCTATGAACGGTAACTTGAGTCGCTACAACACAGCGTTGGACATGTTTTTTTTTATGCAAACAGCTTCGCGCGAGTGAATATAGATAGTATTATAGAGATAGCATGCAGCTGAGCAGACTGCCTGTGCCACGAATATTCAGCGGGAATCCACTTGAGTACATCGACTTCAAAAGAATTTTCAAGACGTTAACTGAAAACCGTGGAATCCCAGCAAAGGAAAGTCTGTATTAATGAAGCAATACCTCACCGGGTCTGCGAAGGATACTATTGAAGGTTTTTTTTTTTTTTTTTTGGCAATACAGAATAGGCATATGACGGCACTTGGAAAACCCTCCAAGACAGGTACGGCCGGCCCCTTCAAAGTGCAGCTGGCATTCAGGGAAATGCTAAATCAATGGCCGAAGATCAGCCCTATGGATGCTCCAGCTCTGTCTCGACTGTCTCGAAAACCAGAAACTTTTGAACAGTCTGCCAGATTGAATTATTGCCAGGTGGAATTGGTTGGTCATTGATTCTCTCGAGGAATATGGCAATTACCCGACTTTTGCAGACTTCGCTACATTTGTGTCTAAGGAGGCCCGAATTGCTAACAACCCAATCTCATCATTTGGAGCCTTGAGAGGGAGTGAGGTGCTCGAGAAAAGAGACTCTACGAGAAAAGAGAGTGTCCTCAGAAGTAAGGACTCTACCTTTGTCACCAAGGGCAAGGAAAACTGGTCGGAGCAAACCCAGCCCTTTGTGCAGGGTCAATCCAAGGAAATTTCCCAGAAGAAATGCAGTCTCTGCTCTGCCAGTGAACATCGGTTGGAGTTATGCCCACATTTTGCGGCTAAATCCATGGTCAACCGCAAAGAGTTCAATGGAAAGAACCAGATCTGCTTTGGATGTTTGAGCAAAAATCATTTCTCCAAAAAGGGTGATGTGTGCGGTAAGCGATGCCCTACGGTCCTGCACGAATATCGTCCTGAAACAAGTAATAGCAGTGCAGAGCCCAGAGTCTGGAGCCCAATGAAGTTGAGGGATCTGGTCAAGCTACAGCCACGTCTTGCCAAGTACAATTTGACAAGCATACAACTACTTTGATGATCATACCGGATTTCCACTGAAGAAGCACCCGCTGCAGAGATTTTGATTTATGCTCTCTTGGATACTCAAAGTGATTCATCATTTATTTTAGATGATGTGGCTCAAACCTTGAATTCAAAGCTGCAACCGGTACACCTTAAGCTTACGACATGACGTCATTATCAACCATTGAGAGCAACATTGTTTCAAACCTACTGGTGAGAGGCATGACAATGCCAACGAAGTTAAAGATAGGGAAGGCACACACACGAAACTTCATTCCCGCAGACAGGCAACGTATATCAACGCGGACGACTGCAGAGAAATGGTCTCACCTTCAAGACGTTGCCAAGAACTTGTTGAATCTTCAAGACTGTGAGGTTGGCGTGCTGCTCGGTTTCAACTGCCCGCGAGCTCTGGTACCAAGAGAAGTGATAACAGGCACGGAGATACAGCCGTATGTGACTAGAACGGACTTGGGCTGGAGTGTAGTAGGCTCTTCAGATCTAGGACCAGCCAGTGTCATAAAACCGCCACTCGAGAGATACCAGGAATCACACGGAGAGATGTACTGCAGACACTTGAAGCGGACTTCGTCGAAACATATCACGGAGAGAAGATGTATTCGCACCAGGACATACAATTCATGACTCATCTAGAGTCGAGTATCTCGCAGTGCGAAGATGAGCATTTGCAAATGCCTCTTCCTTTCAAGTGTTAACCAAAGCTCCCTAACAACAGGCGGTTTGCATCGATCCGATTTTGCGTTCATGTCAGACATTATCAACGGTGGTTTCGCCAAACGGGCAAGTGAGGAAGCTCTTGAAGGCGCAGTCAATTATACATACCCCATGACGATGTGTTACATTCAAAGAAGAACAAGCTGAGGATCGTGTTCGACTGCTCTGCAAAGTTTGCTGGAACGTGCCTCAATGATCATCTGCTGAAAGGCCCAGACGTGGCAAATGACTTGAGTATAATCCTGATGAGATTCCGGAAGCATTAAATAGCAATACTATGTGACATCGAGAAGATTTTTTTTTTCAGTTCAGAATTGAAGAACATGATCGTAACTTCTTACGGTTCCTATGGTGGGAGGTAAACTGCATCCAAAGGGCTCCAGTCGACTACAGAATGACGGTGCACCTTTTTGAAGTAGCCTCCTCGCCAGGATGCGCCAACTATGGATTGAAATACCTTGCCAGCCAAGAACTATCCTGACGCATCCCGATTTCTAGAGACGAATTTCTATGTCGACGATGGCGCAGTGAGTGTACGATCCACCAAGGAAGCGACAAAGTTGGCCAGAGAAGCAAGAGAGATCAACAAAGATCAACCAATGACTCGCCGTGGAATTCTCCCTACAGTGGCATTTCTCTATGATCCCTTGGGACTCGTGGCTCCTGTAATACTGAACGAAAAAGAATTCTTCAGGAGATGTGTCGATGGGGAGTTGGGATGACACCTTGAAAGACAATTTGAAACCAGCATGGGAGCAATGATGCAGAGAACTCCCACTCCTGCAGGAACTCAAGATTCCAAGGTATCACCATCCCTTGAATTTTTGCGAACCGCTAATTGTGCAACTCCACCACTTCTCGGACGCCAGCATGTCGAGCTATGGCCAGTGCTCGTATGTGCGGCTCGTCAATCAAGAAGAAAGGGTCCACTGCACTCTGATCTTTGCAAAGTCGAGAGTTGCTCCTACCAAAGTGATCACTGTACCCAGGTTGGAGTTAACAGCTGCAGTGGTGCCGGCAAAGGTTGGCGCAATGCTGAGAGAGGAGCTGGAGTACAAAGAGGTCTAGGAGTTTTATTGGACAGACTCACAAGTGGTGTTCGACTATATCAACAATGAAGCTCCGACGTTTCACATTTTCGTTGCAAACAGAGTGCAACAGATCAGGGAAAGAACCTTTACAGACCAGTGGCACTACATAAGTACAGACCAAGACCCTGCCCCGTACACATCAAGAGGACTCGCAGCAGACCAGTTACAGAATGTCCGATGGTTTCAAAGTCCAAGCTTTCTCTGGAAAACGAACCTGGAGGTGAAGGACATCACCTGTGACCTGACAGTTGGAGATCCAGAGGTCAAAGCGATCAACCTGACAGCAAGGTCAATTCCTGAACCATTGGATTTGTTACAACGGTTGGCAAGGATCTCCGATTGGTCTATGATGATCAGAGTGCTGGCCAGACTGAGGATGGCGGTGAAAGGGAACCGAGCGTCGTTAGTGCGAGAAAGAAAGGATGTTGATACTCATACTACAACTGACTCAAAGGAAGGCTTTACATGACGAGTTTCAGCGGCTGACCCGCGGCAAACAGTTGAAGAGCACTGGCCGGATCCATGACCTTGAGCCATACGTGGATGAAACAGGAATGCTGCATGTAGGTGGCAGACTTTTAAAGGACTTGCCAAAGGTACAGCTCATTCCATAATCTTGCCAAAACACAGTCCAGTCACTCGAGCAACTGTACGGCATTTCTACCAGAAGGAAGGAAGCATCAAAGTAGAGGAATCACCCAGAACGAGGTCAGGTCCAATGGTTACTGGATTGTGAATGGATCCAAGGTGGTTACCGATCTGGTGAGAAACTGTGTACCATGCAGACGACTACGCCAACCTGGAGAAGAGCAGAAAATGGCAAACTTACCAGGAGATCGCATGCAACCGACACCCCTTTCACGAACGTTGGCATGGATTTTTTTTTGTCCATTCACAGTCAAGCGAGGGCAATCAGAAATCAAACGGTATGGCCATAATGGGTTGGTTTTTACTTGCTTCTGTTCAAGGGGGATCCACATCGAAATGCTGGATGATATGTCCACAGACTCCTTAATCAATGCTCTACGTTGCTTCATTGCCATCAGGGTAGCAGTGCGTCAAAGATGCGATCAAGGCACAAACTTCATCGCAGCGAGAAACGAATTCCAAGCGGCTTTAAACGAACTAGACAACAAGAAAATCGAAATGTATCTCGCAGACCGTCAATGCGAATCCGTCTTCAATGTTCCCCAATCTAGTCATGTCGGCGGAGTGTGGGAGAGGCAGATTCGTACGATCAGAAGCATTTTGAAAGCCACGATAGACATGTGCCCCGGAAGACTCACTGACTCCACCCTGCGCACGTTTCTCTATGAAGCAATGGACATCGTTAACGGTGGTCAACATGAATGACCCAAGAACAGATGTACCACTGACGCCGAACAACTTGCTCACCATGAAAGGCAAGGTTCCACTGCCGCCGCCTGGTCAATTTCCATCAGTTAACATGTACACCAAGGAGGCTTGGAGAACAGTGCAGTCTCTGTTGGAGCAGTTCTGGTCCCGCTGGAAAAGGGATTATCTCCTCAGTCTGCAACAGAGGAAAAAATGGACCAAGCCACGCCGGAATTTGCAACTCGGAGACATCGTCCTGGTTGCCAACCACGAAACGCCTCGTATGCAGTGGCCACTTGCGATGGTTACATCGGCAAATCCCGATGATGACTGTCTAGTGAGGCAGGTGCAGGTCCGAGTAGGAGCCAAGAGCCTCGACAGACGTGGTTGCCCTAGCTGACAAGAAGCTATCCAAGCTCAAGAGACCAATACAGAAGTTGTTTCTCCTGTTGGAATATACCCCAACTAGGCCCTACCTAGTAAGTTAAGTGAAATTGATGGGACCATTTAATATTAGGTTTGATCTTTCATGAGGTTAGTCCAAATACACGCTCACCCTTGGAAGTGTAATTATGTTTAATGATGTTCAACTGATTGTTTATTCAAGATGAGTGAGGAAACAGCTGTAAATGAAACGATAATGTGTATTGCTGATCTGAGCTGTGTAGTGATTGGTTTAAGGATAGCTAATCCACCTAGGAGTTACCCTTAACTGCATGTATGGATCATTATAGCTCTGGGAAATTACATTTTTGTTGATTTTTTTTTTGCATTAGCCATTGTAGTTGCAAGAAAATGGTGATTTTTGTGTACTCACATCCCCCTTAGCTAGGGCTACACACTTTAGCACTTGCTTGGCTGTAGCTGTGCGTACAGGACATTGAAGAAGTTAACAGCTATGGCAGGTAGTTTGGAGAAACTTCCCTGGATTTGGACATCCCTTCGTCGAGAAGGAAGTTGAATTAACTGAGCAATCTGTTCCAAAGGGGACAGTTGCTATTCTAGATTGTCCCTTGGCAAGTGTAAAGCTCCAAACTACAAGTATAGTTGGTCTGCCTTTGAAAGATTTGATGAACAGGCACAGTGGTGAGTGAGCAACGGGGCAATTTTGGTTGTTCAGTCTACACAGTAGTGTGTTGTGTGTATAGGGTAGAACGATGCTACTCTATTGTGCACATTCATTGATTAGTGAATTTGTGTTAGATAAAGAATGATACACTCATTACTGTTTGTTAGACTAATGCTATTAAGTTTAGTATTATTGCAAATTATCAAGAAAATACATAACAGCAAGGATGTAGTATTGTAAAAATGCAATTCTTCTGCAAACTTGGCTCGACATGATAGAAGATAGAGCTAATGACAGTAACAGAAATTTGAGTTGTTTTCTGATTATTCAGGAACTTGTCAGTCATAGCAGATGAAAGAAAATATGCTGTCCTTCTTGCTTTTATCTTCGATGACATACATAGTGACTCAGTTACTATATAGTATAGTAGTCTATGTTTCTGCATGATCATAGCTGTCTATTATATACATCTCAAAATAAGTTTCATGATAAGTGAATATACTATACAGACTGTAGTCTCACTTGCTGGTAGATGTCTATGCGTTTCAAGGTTTCGCTATACGGTGTGAATTGAGATGTACGATATTTGCATCAGTGTTAACGTACTTTGTACAAGTGGAACTATAGGTTGTTATAACAAGTTCAAACGAAGAATACATTATTTGCTAGTTTTTTATGATGCGTTTTGTTTGTTCATTGTTGTTCTATAGTTCTTACGGCTTTTGCTGCGGTTCTGGTTTCAACTCTGGAGTCAGCTTTGGATTGGTTTTGGTCACGGCTTTTGCATCGGTTTTGGCATCGATGATGTATACGGAGAGTCATATAGCACGCAGAGTAGAGTGTAGCGCATGAAAGGTCATTGTATGTCATACTGTGAACGTCATTAAGAACATGTGTACGACAAAAGAGTTTGTGAAAATTTGCATGATGTGAGAGGCATATGTAACTAATAAAGACTCCAACAAAGCCCGTATATGAGAACTTGTCGTCATTTTAACATTACGGTTTATTCAGAGGCAGGCTCATCCCTGTTACCTCGACGACCTTTACGTTACTTTGACGACATCCTCGTCACTTCAATGACCTCCTCATTACCTGCATCGTCACCATTCTCGTCGGACAGTGTACTGAAACCAAACACGTACGTTCGGACATTAAAGTACTGAACAACAGATATTCTGTGAAACCCGGGTCTAGGGTCTAAATTATCAATTACCTTATTTGCTCATTTTGCTCCTGAGCATTCCTATATTTGTACTTTTTTGCCCGTAAAATCATTGTAAACACACACACACACACACACACACACATATATATATATATATATATATATATATATTAGATATTCCTTGAAAAAACAGCATAATGAGTTCATGTATGTACATATTTTGTTGCATGTTTTGTTAAGTTAAACTCACTGAATGTTATAGAGTATCGTTTACGATGTGTCTCGTCGAGGAATCTGACTGTTGTCAGTAGTAGATAGTATATCTTCATGTAGATAGTATGTCTTCATGTCGCGTTTTTAGACGTTTGCAAACTTGACATGAAGATATTTGACATCAACACCAACACCTGTGACACTGTCAGAGAGGGCGTCAAGATGGCTGAAGCTGCAAGAAACGCACAGCAGACCGACAAGAGAGCCAGGAGGAAGGCAAGGGCAGCCTCAATATCAGCCCAGACGAACTTCACCTGCTGGATGTACTCCAGAGATTGTCCCTCAAGAGTGGGACTGTACAGCCACTCAAGGCGGTGCAAACTTCCTGCCTAGTGCTACGCCTTTGTTTCTCGAGACAAATGGGTGCCAGCAAAATAGTACACATCTTAGAGCTGACATGCGCTTAAAAAGTAATAAAACGAAAATGTATATATATACTGTATATATCATTTTCGTTTTCATACTTTTTAAGCGCATGTCAGCTCTAAGATTAGGCAAGAAGTTTGCACCGCCTTGAGTGGCTGTATAGTACCACTCTTGAGCGACAATCTTCCCGTCGATGATTGCATACTTCTCTGTCAACATTTCACCCTTCACCAAATAAAGACTGGTCCCATCTGGTTGTTCCACCCTTACAGACACCTCCATTTCCTGCGGTTCCATCTCCACGGATACATACTCCGCTCCTTCCTTCATTGCTGATTTGGAAGGCATGCTGACAGGTTCTGTTTCTTGCTGTTTGTCACCGCATTCCTTTTTCCACTTTTCATTTTCTCTTTCCCTGTCCATCCTCACTTTCTTTTCAACCCTTCCCTCCAGGACTTCATGCTTCCTCTTCTCACCGTACTTGTTTTCTTCGGAATTTCTCTCATTTTCATTCCTCTCTTTGTCCTTTTCCTTTCCCTCCTTACTGTTGCTCTGAGTTTGACGTTGCTTGTCAAAATATCTCTGGGAGGCAGGCTCCGGCGTAACAAAATTTGCCTCATCGCTGCAATATGAGTGCTGACGCTTGTAATGCCGACCAAACAATGAACGATTTTCGGTTTCGTAATCACATCTTTGGCATTTCCAAGTCATTGAATATTTATGTGCAGTAGTCTTGTGGACCATCATGGCAGCATTATTGGGTTCCTGATGCTGGCAAAGATCGCATTGAAGCATCTATAAAAAAAATCAACGAAAGAGATGTATACATGTTTAAGTCACTTTACATTTCTGTGTATCGTTTTGCATGACTCTATTGTAGGTCAAACAAAACTCTCTTTGCCTTACAGCATGTCTAACCAACTTTTTAGTTGAACAACAACAGTAACAGTAGAGCTTCATCTTGTCTATGTGTACCACCTTGGACATCTATTGAACTCGATATAATACATCTGATAATTTGGTTATGACCAAATTTGAACTAGTCAGTTCAGATCGTAGTTAGTTATTCATGGTCAGCGGAGAGTGTCAATTGCTCTCGTGCTTGGTGTTATACATGTTACCATGAGAGTATCATCTGAAGAGATAAGTGCCTTACGATGGGTTACGTCCGCCGCCGATAGATAAGGATGAGTGGACGCAGGTGGACGCAGCGTGCATCCGAGGGTCGTATGTAGACGTAACCTTCTGTAACTATAATCCGTACAGAAACGCAAAATGACGGCGCCAATCCTGCGAAATTTTGAAATGTTCAAAATTTCGCAGAGGGACTCCACGGATGCAGCCTTACGCAAGTAACCGTAACTAAGCGTAACTATCCGTAACTGAACGTAACTATCCATAGCTTGGACGCAGACCATCCGCAAAAATGTTTACCTCCCGTCCATTTGCGTTCATTTGCGTCCACTGTAAGTATCCGAAATTAACCGCAAGTTAACGTATCACAACACTTACGTCCGCTTACGGACTGTTACGGACAGTTACGGATGCTGCGGGCGATTGCGTCCCTTGACGTTTTCCGTTTTCCACTCCCATGGGAAAAAAGAGTCGTGGGAAGAGTTTTGGACGTAACTCCGGACGCAGAGCAGTATGTGACTGGGGCCTTAGAGAGTTTGATGAAGCGGATATTGATTAATTTTATCGAGTTGATCAAGATACTTTTCTTTGAGTTATGCTTAATTTGATATATTTTTTGTATATTTAGCGTGTGCTCTGAAAAAAAAAGCTATGTAAAAAAAAGGTGAATAATTTTAGCAACCAATCTTATTCTGTTTGTGTGTGCAATAAGGAAAAGGGCAGATATGGAGTGGCTTCATTAGGTTAATCAAGGTAGCTTTTTCTGGGAGTTACGCAGAATTTCATGTCATTTCTCTTTTATAGATATGGTATGATATAAAAAAGAATATATAATATTGTATTGTATGTTGAAAACAAATTATTTAGCAGCACAAGAAAGAAGAATACAGCTGCTTTTTGTTGTTCATATTAATTTCATTGTAAACATGGTCGTGATATTGAATGAAACTCAAATAGAGAATATCATAAAACAAAAAATATCTACGATCAGACAAGAGTGCACAATATGAAATTTGCGTATAAACAAAGTAGAGTATAATGTGACTTTTGCATATTCAAGTGAGATTTAAAAGCAGGTCTTTTTTTACAATGACACAAAGCACACTTTTAGATTAAGAAATGCATTGACAAACTGTAACTGAATCATGACAAAGAAAACAAGTTGGAAATGGAGGGAACTGCTAAAAAACCTGGCTTGTAGAATGCATTCCCCTCGTGAGTAGTTAATTGTAGTGATAATCAAACGAAACAATAAGAGAGGGAACATAAGACCTAAATACGCTATATATATATATATATATATATATATATATATATATATATATATAAAGATAAGTAACAAAGCTGCAACAAAGTTCATGCTGTATTCACCAACGGTTTATTTCAAAAGAAGAAATAAACCGTTGGTGAAAGAAGAAATAAACCGTTGGTGAATACAGCATGAACTTTGTTGCAGCTTTGTTACTTATCTTTTTATCTTGCCAACACGTGGACTACCTTATCAACATATATATATATATATATATATATATATATATATATATATACATATATAATTATATATATTTGCCCCATTGTTGTAGCCTAGCTTTTTCTGTGTGTAATTCTCTTATAACATTGTACTAACCTATCCCCTTTAAAGGAGGGCAGCTTCAGCCCACTGGGTGATTGTTGAAAAGACCAGTGCTTGAATAAGACCAAAGGAGACTCCTTGGGAAAAAGCCTGTGTTTGGCCTAAGAGTGAAGAGGACATTAAATGTTACTTCAAGCAACGAAATGATCAGAATAATGTCTGTGTGATTGATTCCCGTCTCCATGTTTAACGAGCATAACAATAAATAACAAACTTTCAAACTTAACATAACTTTCAACATTACAACTTTTCGACATCCAACCATTGATCAGTACAGAGCTACATTTACACTCGTATCCATGTAAATAGCCCAAAACTGCTCATAATGGATTTTGTAATCACAGCTGAATTAAGTAAAAGGTCTCTGGTACTTCAACTCTCGACTTTCACCCTTATTAGATAACGATATGATCAGAATTTTTTTAGGGGGGGGGGGGGTATATGAAATACTTCCAGATAAATAATTTTCATTCAAGGTTTCTACGAGAAAATCTTTATGCTCTGCCAGAAAAGTGTCCTGATAAAGTTCGGCAGCAATCCCATTTTAAACCGGGTACTTTACTTTTTGCATTGCAGACATAGCTGTTTACGTTCTACTTCTTTCGCTGCTCGTATCATCTTTAGCACTATAAGGTTTAATAAAAAAAATACTGAAGAAAATACATACTGAACATGATGACATTTGTACCTGATCTTTTTATTATGACAAGGTGTAATCACTTTAATTCCGGTAGAAAGAGGAATAGAAACACAGACCGAGATCTGTAGACAGATCTGGGCCAGGTGGTTGCTCGTGTGTGTGTGTGTGTGTGTGTGTGTGTGTGTGTGTGTGTGTGTGTGTGTGTGTATGTGGGGGTTAGAGTATCACAAAGAAAGGGGCATGAATTCCGTCTTGTTTTGGCGTATATACTGTGACCTTCGTTCTGATAGATGGTACTTACAACACATTTTTTTTTCAGGCGACAATTTTGTGTAGATATTGGAAATACCCGCTCATTTGTACGTGGAAAATATAGGCTAACGTTGTCAAATGAAAGCATCTAATTCACCATGGCATGTGCAATATTATTGACCTAAGTGTTTATAGTTTGCCTCACAACATCTTTAGTATCATTTTAAGATACTTTCTATTCTACTCTAGATTATGTACTTGGATCTGCCCAGGGTACGACAACCCTCCCCCACAAAAACAAACAGGGTACGACAACCCTCCCCCACAAAAACAAAGAAAGAAAGAAACAAACAAACAAAGATTTTGTCGATGACTGTCGATGACATCATATGTCAATGATACGAGGAAACAGTGTATAGAGACTTTAAATCATATTCTATGATTCAGAATAGATTTGAATCAGTCTAGAATAAGCCTATACGTCACATTCCTAATGGAAAATTAATACCGTGTGTGTGTGTGTGTGTGTGTGTGTGTGTGTGTGTGTGTGTGTATGGGGGCTACAAAAAGCAGATGCTTGTGTGGTAGGTCCCTCAATGACCTAGAAAAAAAGTCAAATAATCACTCTCACACACATACACACACTGCACGCACGCAAGTACACCTATAGACAAGCATGCGTGCATACACACACGCACATACACGCACACACACACACACACAATTGAGACTATAGGGACCTGTCCATAATTTTGCCGAAAAGTCTAAATCAATGTTGATTGTATTAAAACCATCTATTCATTTGAGTGATCACCAGATTTATACTGCAAAAGAAAAATATATGTACTAGGTGTTACGCAAAAAACATTTCCCACTTTTGATCATTATAATAATATTATATAGTTAAAAAACTATATATCAGATAGCACTGACATTTATATGAGCAATAGCTGAATAGTGTACAATTTTGTTGGAGGTAATTTGCAAATGAAAACATGATTCAAATTCATTAAATTCAAGATTTATTTTGAAGTTAGGGTTTAGATCAACAGTGCCCATCAAGGCAATCCATCATCTATTATTCATAAACGATTCGTGTGCCTTGGAGAAAGAGACCAGAAGCCTTGTCAGGAGAGCTCTGAAAAGGTGTCATTTGTGGTATTCATGTCTGTTTTTCAGGGTTATTGCAAGCACACACTCACAATTGACTCACATACACATGATTGGTTCCTGCGTAAAACGAGAAAGTTCAATTTTGTACAGATGGTTCAAATTTCACCACAATCTGGACTTTTACTTTAAAATTAAACAGGGATTTAATGAAACTAATTCATGCTTTCATGTTAAAATCAGCTTCAACTGAATTGTACACCATCCAGCTATTACTTATCTCAGTGTTATCTAAAATAAATATAGTTTTCGATCAATTAAGGATCAAAAGTGGGAAACGTTTTTGTAACACCTAGTATTTTCATGCTTGGGTTTGAATGTGTAACATCCGAATGATTGCTATTTGATTATTTTTATTTAGTTACTATCAATATCACTGTTCATGTAAAACATGTGGAGGTTAATGCCCTAACCTTAACAATAATAACTCATTTTAATTCTTATCTTACATCCCGCCCTTGTGAAACGTCCGTCATTCTGTTTGTTTGACTAAACTCTGGTTCATAGTGTCAACCAGAATACGTTGGAAGAATGGCACTGTATGTATAACCATTATCGTTCAGAACAAAAAAAAAAAATCACTTTTTAATCAAGACGCTCACGAAAAAAATTGAGAGGAGTGGTACATTAGGATTCGGTAGAAAGAGAACACTTTTCAGATGGTAGTATTTTGAAGCATTCCTTCTTGTCATGCTGAGACTGTTACTGAGACTGAGCAGACGAGTCTAAAACACGAGGTACAAATTGTACAGAGATTCGATCCACACATGCATACATCGTCCATTCTGTCCATCGAACCCATGTCTTTGTATCTCCTATCGATCTATGTGAGGAAGCTGGTTGTCTACCTTTGTTTTGATTACTCGAGTTTAAAATGGGTAATGACTAGCTGCCTTAGGAGCAAGTAAAAGAAAGCTATATCGGTAGTGAACAATGATTTCTCACGCGTAGGGTAGCTAGGGCAGAAACCACTGGCGTAGCCAGGGGGGGGGGGGGGCGATGGGGGCGGTCGCCCCCCCCCCCCCCCTAAGATTTGGACCGGGGATTTGGTAGGCGGAAAAAAAAAATGCGTGTATATTGTATGCATGCACATGAAGCGGGTCTCCTTTGCAACCTTTCATCAAATAAGATATTTTTTTTGAATATTTCACTCAAAGTGTGCACCAGATCGTTGAATTTCAATTCAAAATATGCAAAATCTCTCGTGCATGGGAGGGGGTATCCCCCTCCCAAACCCTCCCCCTCTGTGCCTCTTTCCCTAGCTTAGTACACTTTTTAGATTTACAAAAAAAAAAAAAAATTATGAATAATTCTGAGTACACAAGACTTATCACATACCTTCCAAAAACTCAAGGTTCCCTCATGTATAAGGGGAATTTCCCCTTTTAATCGACCCTTTCCTCCCTCAGTCCCCTCCCCCCATCAGTTTTTTTTTTTTTTTTTTGATTTCCCAAATGTTGATTCCATCAAATATGCGTATACGAGATATCTCAATTTCAACCTTAAAAAGGCAAAAGCTCCATCGGAATGGAAAGGTGGAGATAACACTAGCCCACGCCTTCTCCCTGCTCACCCGCCCCTCCCCCCCCCCCCCCCCCCCCTTCCGCCATGCATAGAAGTAGACTGTGGCTATACCCAGATCGCTTTTTTTCAATTCTAAAAACGCAAAAGCTCCGCGAGCGGGAGGCGGAATTCCCCTTCCCCTAAGCTCTACCTCACTAGACTTTATACACTGACACACAGATGGTGCACATTCGGAATAAGAGCTAAATTCCGTGATTTTAACACTTCGATGAAAAAGTATTGCACCAAAAATTTGCACCAGATCGCTGAATTTCAGGTCTGAAAACGCAAAATCCCCTTCGTGTGGGAGGGGATATGCCCCTATCTACAACCTCGTGTGCATGCTTTTTCTGTTTGATTCCTGAACAGACAGCGTTCATGATATTCAGGGTAAGAATTAATACAAGAAGTGTATTTAAATATAGGCAAATTGTTCTATAATAATCTACACTAAAATATACTGCAACCTCAAACAAGTGGGACTGCTTCAACTCGTTAAAATACGCAAAAACATGCATCAAATTGCACCATTTTGCAACATCAATATGCAAAAAGTTCTCACCGTGGGAGGGGGACACCCCCCTCCCACACCCTCCCCCTCCCCCTCCACTCGCTCCGCTCGCTCGGGTTCAGTCGCTTTCATGATATTCAGTGAAAAGAATTAATACAAGAAGATTATTCAAAATGATACCATTTTATATGCAAATTGTTCAATAATAATCTACATCAAAATATACTGCTACCTTACACTAATGTTACTGTTTCACGTCGATAAAACGCGCAAAAACATGCATCAAATTGCATCATTTGCAACATCAAAATGCAAAAAGTTCTCACCGTGGGAGGGGGGGACACCCCCTCCCACACCCTCCCCTCTCCCTTCGCTCGCTCCGCTTGCTCGGGTTCAGTCGCGTTCATGATATTCAGTGAAAAGAATTAATACAAGAAGTGTATTTAAATCATACCATATTATAGGCAAATTGTTCAATGATAATCTACATCAAAATATACTGCTGCCTAACACTAATGTTACTGTTTCACGTCGATAAAACGCGCAAAAACATGCATCAAATTGCACCATTGCAACATCAAAATGCAAAAAGTTCTCACCGTGGGAGGGGGTACACCCCCTCCCACACCCTCCCCCTCCCCCTTCGCTCGCTCCGCTCGCTCGGGTTCAGTCGCGTTCATGATATCAGTGAAAAGAATTAATACAAGAAGATTATTTTAATGATACCATTTTATAGGCAAATTGTTCAATAATAATCTACATCAAAATATACTGCTACCTTACACTAATGTTACTGTTTCACGTCGATAAAACGCGCAAAAACATGCATCAAATTGCATCATTTGCAACATCAAAATGCAAAAAGTTCTCACCGTGGGAGGGGGGGCACCCCCTCCCACACCCTCCCCTCTCCCTTCGCTCGCTCCGCTTGCTCGGGTTCAGTCGCGTTCATGATATTCAGTGAAAAGAATTAATACAAGAAGTGTATTTAAATCATACCATATTATAGGCAAATTGTTCAATGATAATCTACATCAAAATATACTGGAACCTTAATCAAGTGGGACTGTTTCAACTCGTTAAAACACGCAAAAACATGCATCAAGTTGCACCATTTGCAACATCAAAATGCAAAAAGTTCTCACCGTGGGAGGGGGTACACCCCCTCCCACACCCTCCCCCTCCTCCTTCGCTCGCTCCGCTCGCTCGGGTTCAGTCGCGTTCATGATATCAGTGAAAAGAATTAATACAAGAAGATTATTTTAATGATACCATTTTATAGGCAAATTGTTCAATAATAATCTACATCAAAATATACTGCTACCTTACACTAATGTTACTGTTTCACGTCGATAAAACGCGCAAAAACATGCATCAAATTGCATCATTTGCAACATCAAAATGCAAAAAGTTCTCACCGTGGGAGGGGGGACACCCCCTCCCACACCCTCCCCTCTCCCTTCGCTCGCTCCGCTTGCTCGGGTTCAGTCGCGTTCATGATATTCAGTGAAAAGAATTAATAAAAGAAGTGTATTTAAATCATACCATATTATAGGCAAATTGTTCAATGATAATCTACATCTAAATATACTGGAACCTTAAACAAGTGGGACTGTTTCAACTCGTTAAAACACGCAAAAACATGCATCAAGTTGCACCATTTGCAACATCAAAATGCAAAAAGTTCTCACCGTGGGAGGGGGTACACCCCCTCCCACACCCTCCCCCTCCTCCTTCGCTCGCTCCGCTCGCTCGGGTTCAGTCGCGTTCATGATATCAGTGAAAAGAATTAATACAAGAAGATTATTTTAATGATACCATTTTATAGGCAAATTGTTCAATAATAATCTACATCAAAATATACTGCTACCTTACACTAATGTTACTGTTTCACGTCGATAAAACGCGCAAAAACATGCATCAAATTGCACCATTTGCAACATCAAAATGCAAAAAGTTCTTACCGTCGGAGGGGGGACACCCCCCTCCCACACCCTCCCCCCCCCCCCTCGGTCGCTCCGCTCGCTCGGGCTCGGTCGCTTCGCTCCCTCACAGACTAACCGCCCCCCCCCCCCCCCAAGATGAAATCCTGGCTACGCCGTTGGCAGAAACAGGAGGTATGTTGGCTAATATCATGAATATGGCGCGTCACAGTCTATCCATATTGCGACACTCTTTCCTTCCGGCGTTCCCGATTTCACTTGGAAGGCACCGTGCACACAACCTACCTCCATCACTGAAACACCAAGTGTAGTGGTTACAAGTCAACGAATCATGCATCAAATTGTCAAATTTGCACTAGAGGTCTAGGTTGTGTGAAGCATTCTCGTTATAAACAGACAGAAGAGGAATCATGGATTTGGTCAAGGAGTTGAATGAGGAGCTTATGTGTCCAATTTGTCATGACGTAATTCAGGACGCCAAAATGCTCGAATGTGGGCACACGTTCTGCAATGTATGCATTGACCGCACGATCGAAATCACGCAGCAGAGAGATGAGGACTGGGAGATAAACGGTATCGCCTGTCCATGCTGCCGACTTCCTTCTCTTCCTGGGGAATTACTTCCAAAAAACTGGATGGTCGATAACATCATCAGTGTCATCGACTCCTTTCAGAACAATGCCGCGTCAAACATGTGCAGTCGCCATCGAATGAACGAAATGAAATACTACTGCGAGCGGTGTGAAGTGTTAGTGTGCAGTGACTGCGTCATCGAAGATCATTATAACCATCGGAAGAGGCCGAAGAGTCTCGATGAGATGACTGAGATCATCTCCAAGAAAATGGAAGCTTTAATGGAGCGGTGTCGAGAACGGGAAGCTGTGCTTGATGAGTTTAAGGGTGCGTTTATAAGATTTTTCTTCTGGCCAGAAACAGTGTTTTGAAACACTGTTTCTGGCCAAACAGTGATTCTAGCTCGAAAAAAAATCTTATAAACGCTCGCCGTGATTTGAAACAGTGTTTTGAAACACTGTTTGTAAACGCACAAAATAGTGCGTTTACAAACAGTGTTTCTGTAGAATCAGTGTTTCAAAAATCTTATAAACGCAACCGCGATCGCAAACACTGTTTATAATGACGTCACAATGCCTTGCGCGCACCCTGTTTGATCTTTTGCCGAGGAAAAAATGCGCAGAGTGAATTGCGCAATGGCACAGTCTGAGCGAGAGCCCCAACACGCTCGGAGAAAAAATCTTATAAACGCTCTCCTGACGAAAGTGTGATTTGAATCAGTGTTTCAAAACAGTGTTTCAAAACAGTGATTCTAGGACCGCAAAATCTTATAAACGCACCCTGAGATCTCTGGATGACACCTGGTCGGAAGGGAGCCGATTCCTTGATACCATGGTGACGGATATCAATATGAAGCAATAGGAATGCGGCTGGGTGGAGAGAAGAGTCCTCTACTCGACATTGCCACAAAGAAAAGCCAACTGCGAAGTTTCGTGGATAAGAGAATGTCTGTCGTCAAGAAGGTGACCTTGCGCCTAACGCAGACTCGTATCGAAGCGACGAACAGGCTCAGCGAAGGAAGCAAAGCCGAAATTGTCACGTCATACAAGAACTGGGCCAAGAAATTAAAAAAGGACATGAAAAATCAAAATCCAAGTAACTTCTGACGAAGAGAGGGAACTACAAAAAGATAAAACGTTGTATTTTGAGAAATCAGAATGTAGTCCAACCATAGGAGAAATACGTTCTGAGTTGAATCCTGATGACAGTGCACCAGTCTCAGCTGATGATGGTTATGATGGTGATGATGAAGGTTATAATCTTTACCGTTAGGGACCGCTTAACGGGTTCATCGACATCGACAACGAGTACAGTAGCACAATTAAGAGCTCGCCATTGAAGAAACGTCACAGCCCGCAAAATCGACACAGGCATACAAGGCCCAAAAGCTCGGCAATACGTCAAAAAGAGGGGATGGTAGAAAAGGCCCACTAGACCATCACCATGCGTATAGGCCTACATAATGTCAGTCCTTTTTAGAGGCTATTATATTTTCAGGCGCAAGTCCAGTCAGTGTCGAATAATAGTCGATCACGTCACTCCGATCTTGTGCCGATTCAATCCGATGTGTGTTAGTCTGGTGTTAGTATGTTACTATCGGGTCTGGTGCAAGAGCTGTAACATTAGGACTACAGACCTGGACCCCGTCTTATAAAGCCTTCAAATCAATCACAAGTCCCCAAGTCAATCGCAACTTGCATTGCAGATCTCAAAAAACTTGTGATTGATTTCTATCACAAGTCTTTATAAGGCAGGCCCCTGGCCCTGGTCCAGGTCCTGCGCTAGTCCAAGTAGCATGTGAACACTAGAAATAAACTTACTCAGTTCAGGCGCTAACAAGTATTATAAAATGGGTTCAAGAATGTAGCCAATAGGAAGCGCTGAAATGAGACACACCTCCTTCCTTTACTTCAGTACAACTGCACTGCCTGTAATCCTATGGTAGATTGCCGATCGTCTGTGCGCGCGGCGGCTCCTTTGATGAATTGCATGCATACGCGTACGCGCTGTCAATCCTGTAAACAACTTCTAGTTCGGGCTGCCGGCCGGCCGGCCTGTCTTCCCTTTTGTGCATAACATATGTGGCGTACGTACGTATACTGTACTATACGTACACTTTGTACAGTACAGTAGACCAAGCGTTATGGGACCGGACGCGTACATGGAGTCACTTTGAAGAGCAAATCCAACGATTTAGCAGGTTAATTCTCACGCCGTTTTCAGAGTATGTTGTCTAGTAGGCCTATATGAGGAGTCTATATCAAGTCTTTAAGGTAAAGGGTGCATATTCTATGTAAAATAAGTAAGTTTTCATGCGGGTGTCCGGAAACCCAACCCCCCATTATACTTATACTGTATGTGCGGGACTTCCGCGAATGCGACGTGCGTAAAAGTTTGGGACGAACATCTTCGGACGTCTTGACCCACAAAGGTACGTGAAAAACGCTGAAAAATGATGTTAGTTTTCGAATTTTCGACCCACTTTATAAAACAAATGATGCACAGGATTATTTCGTGGCGTTAGACGTGCATGTTTCACAATTGTAAATACCCTCGAGTGCACTACGCCTACACTAACGCACTCTATCCTGTGCATCATTTGTATACTATAGTAATGTAATGGGAAATCCTTTGGCTTTCCTGTCACGACTGTCTAACATGACAGGCTCTCTTCCAGGACATTCTCCAATTCCTTTTCTCTCAAAGCCACCATACTAACGTTAGTTTGACCATAATCTGTTGCAATTTCGTTATTCGCGCTTAAATATTTGTAGCGTTCGTCATGACTATGTGCGATGCTCATCACCCTGGGACCGCTATAGTAGCTAGCGCACTACTGTCAGCTGTATTGTTATGATCAAAGATAGTAGAGATAACAGTTGATGCGCGCATAATAACAATTGGTTCTTTATTACGTCACCCCGGTCAAGAATTGCTGTTATTATACTAATGATGCACAGGATAGAGTGCGTTAACGCCACGAAATAATCCTGTGCATCATTTGTTTTATAAAATGGGTCGAAAATTCGAAAACTAACATCATTTTTCAGCGTTTTTCACGTACCTTTGTGGGTCAAGACGTCCGAAGATGTTCGTCCCAAACTTTTACGCACGTCGCACTCGCGGAAGTCCCGCACATACAGTATAATGGGGGGTTGGGTTTCCGGACACCCGCATGAAAACTTACTTATTTTACATAGAATATGCACCCTTTACCTTAAAGACTTGATATAGACTCCTCATATAGGCCTACTAGACAACATACTCTGAAAACGGCGTGAGAATTAACCTGCTAAATCGTTGGATTTGCTCTTCAAAGTGACTCCATGTACGCGTCCGGTCCCATAACGCTTGGTCTACTGTACTGTACAAAGTGTACGTATAGTACAGTATACGTACGTACGCCACATATGTTATGCACAAGGGAAGACAGGCCGGCCGGCCGGCAGCCCGAACTAGAAGTTGTTTACAGGATTGACAGCGCGTACGCGTATGCATGCAATTCATCAAAGGAGCCGCCGCGCGCACAGACGATCGGCAATCTACCATAGGATTACAGGCAGTGCAGTTGTACTGAAGTAAAGGAAGGAGGTGTGTCTCATTTCAGCGCTTCCTATTGGCTACATTCTTGAACCCATTTTATAAACGTAATTTACGAGATGTTGTATGAATATGCTTCTCATCCTTGTGACCATGGTCACGTGACAGCATCTTGACCAATCACACATTGGTATCTGTACAGGCCATATAATATTGTGTTTCATCGCACATAATGTATGTATGGAAAACATAATGTTTAAATGTACAATAGCAACGTCGAAGAGATGAAAACAAATCCAGCCCCAATTCACTTTCAGAAGATGGAGAAATTTTCTTAAATGGTTGGTCAGACCGTTAAACCTGCCATATATTTTTGAAATGCCAAACTGCACTGGAACGTCTTATTTCAAGTTGTTGTTGTTGTTGTTGTTGTTGTTGTTTTGGTCTATTTTTCCCTACTGTAACATTTCCAAGTGTCCCATCTTTTGGTGCATCAGGAGATTAATGAAATAATGGTAAATATAAATACTTTATTTCTGTTTGAAAGAAAAATGGGAACACATATATGTGATGGTGTCATTGCTGAGGTAATTAAAAAAAAAATGTTTCTGTTCATTTACTTCAAGCATCATAGTTTTTGTGTTGAACATGGTATTTCCCCTCAGACAAGGCAAAAAAAAAGTATCATTCATCCAATTCTTAAACCTGTTACTGATGAACATGAGCCTGTTAGTTACAGAGGTATTACATTGATATCTGTGATTTGTAAGATTTATTGTGATATTATAAAAGAAATTGATTGATTTCCTTGAAAAAGGATTTATCATTAATGAGAAACAGAACGGGTTTCGAAAAGAAAAGGAGTTGTCTTGAGCACTTACATAGCCTCTATTCTAGTATTGAAAACAAAATAACCCTGTAAAAAAGAAAGTTTTGTTTGTTTTAATGATAAAAAAAGCATTGACGGTGTTATCATTATGGTATAGGCTGAGGTCAATTGGCGTTCCCGGCAAGTTACATAACTCCATAAAGGCTCTTTATCAAGACAATAATGTACTGTGAATGTAAATGGCAATCTTACTGATTTTTTAATGTGGATCCAGGGGTAAAGCAAGGTTGATTTTTGTCCCCAGTTCTGTCTAATATATTCATTAATGATATTTTTGATAGTGTAAGGCTGTGTAACAGAGGTATTCAGGTGTTAGATACAAACATTGATATGCTTACGTATGCAGATGACATTGTGGTAATTGCTGACAATGAAAATGATATTCAGTTTGAGCCTGATAGTGTATGTTCGTGGGCCCAGAAGTGGAGGATTGAATTTAATACTTTAAAAACTCAAATTGTACACTTCAGGAGAAAGCTCAAGCAAAAACCACATTTATATGTTATTGTAGCGGTCAAAAGCTTGATATTGTTGACTTATATAAATGCCTTGGATTGTGGTTCGATGAATTTTTAAGTGTACAAAAAGGCACAAAAATATTTGCTCAATCCGCAGCTCGGGCGCTTGGAGTGGTTTTTAGTAAATTTAAATTGATTGGTGGTTCTCTGTTTATGACCTACAAAAAATTGTATGATGCTATGATTTTGCCCATGTTGAAATACAGAAGCGGTATTTGAGGCTTAGATGAATGTTCAGCCATTAATAGTGTTTTTATAGAGCATGTCGTTTCTATCTTGGAGTCGGGAAATATACCCCCTAATGATGCAGTTATGGGTGATATGGGTTGGGAACCCCCTTTCTATTATCAGTGTCAATCAATTGCTAGGCTTTGGTGTGACCCGAGTAAGTATATTAGTGGCCGTTGCCCTAGAAATTTTTTCTTGTGGTCTAAATCCCTGGCAAATATAGGTGTTAAAAATTGGTTTTATAAGGTCAAACAATTGTTTACAAAATTGCAGTGCATGCATGTTGAACCTTTAGTTGAGCTTGTAAGTATACAACATTCTGTGAGCACCGTATCCATAGCATGTAAATCATTTGTTGAAAATAAGTGGAAATCCTCACTGTTTAATGATAGAAGGAGAGTTCCCCAATCCAGAAACAAACTCAGAACTTATCGTTATGTCAAACACTCAGTGAATACCTTTAAATATGTTATTCAGTGTCAGAATAGATCTAATAGGCGAACATTATAGCTTTGTTCAGAAGTAGTTGTGCCCCTATTGTCCTTGAAACCGGACGTTGCATAAATGTCCCATACAATGAAATATTTTTATAATTTGTAATTCCGGTGATGTAGAAGATGCGTTTCTTTGTTTTATGATTAATTTTGTTCAGCATGTGATGATTTCAAATCGCAATCATTCAGTATTATATCGGAAATAGATCCTTATTTTCCTCAGTTGCCTATTTACCAACAAGTCTTTTATTTAATGTCATCAGAATCACTATGTTTTCAAGTAGCCAGTTTTGCCAACCTTATTTTAATGTGCCGTAACAATTAATTATATTCCCACAACTGCATAACGCGTTCATGTATTATTTCGCCCACCATATTCTCTTTCTTATTGTGTTAAAGAATTTGTACATGATATGTATATGTATTATGTATTACTTTATGTTTGATGTATATTTATCACTCATATAGGCCTCTTTAGGCCGGTCGTCCGTGTGACGGGTGTGATTTTTGATAAAGAAATAAACTTTGGTTTAACTATGAAAACTAAACATATATTTTCTCTTTTCTATTCTCTTGCACTTACTCCTTTCAAGTTACAAATTAATTGTGCTTCGTTTCAGTTGCTTGTTTGTTTGTCAAACAGAGTACATCATCAATTAAGTCCTTCTTCATAAGTCTCAAGGAGGACTTTCGTGGGAAGACCATAAACACTAATACCGAATGATTACCAATACTGTCAAGATTCTATAATGACTATATGCGCCATTTTACTTGTTTCATTTTTCTTCCTCGAATACTCTGCACGGCATTGCCAGGCTGAAAGGCCTGAGGAGCAAAAACACAATAGTAAGCCAGTGACAGCACAAATGGAATTGAATCTTGCAACATCAAGAAGATATGTAATGTTTTGTGGTCGTACGGTTGCCAATGGTGATTTGACGGGGAAAGAGTCCGGAGAAAGAGTGTCGGTTGCTCTTGAAGCTGCTGAGTGAGAACATGACTGTTTGCTTGCTGTTTATCTTTTTTGTTTTTGTGACATTTCTGTGTTTAAAATAATGGACAAGTTATGCTGTTACGAGGATATCAAACATCTGCCTGCATACATATTTGGTTGCTATACCGATATCCATGTTCACCGAAAATGTGAAGTTTAATTACACAATGCTCATCTTCCAGTCTTCATTATGTCAGAGTTTGACGATTACTGTCGATCACTCTGCTCTTTTTTTTTTTTTCCATTGTTGTAATTTGGCTACAAATGTCAACGTGAACATGAATGGAAATTGTACTTTAACCACATTTGTGGTTTTCAAAGGCTTAGGAAGGAATAGTTTTCGAGTTTGTATATTGCTTTGAAAACCTCGTTTTTATAGATACGTGTATTCCAAGACAGATTGCGTTGTGCAATATAAAAGAGCAGAAATGACAGCACTTACAGGGGACATTGCGTACTGACAGTATTTGCAATTGAATCGAAGTATACAATGCTTCGTCCACTATTGGCAGTGGATGTTCATCATTTGAAAGAACATTCTTGAATGTCATTGATGACCAGCAAGTAAACATGAACGTATCAAAAAGATTGACCATCTACAGATAGATGATAACATTTACAGCTTATTTGTGATTTTAAGGCATCTAAACAAAATAAAACAGAAAAAAGACTAGACAAGGTTCAAGCATAAAAAATATGTAAAATCTTACCCCCCCCCCGAAAAAGCAACAACAAACAAACAAACAAACAAACAAATACGATGACAGAGAGGTGTTGCAATATACCATTCATAAAATGAATAACTATAAAGGAAGAAATCTAGAGAACATTGCATATTATAATTGGGATAGTCAAGAGAATAAGTATGAGCGAGTAGCAAAATGCAAGTAGAGCTGACTGGAACTTAGTACAGAGAGAAAACTTCAGATATTTGGGGAAAATGAAACCGCATGACTATGTTCTAGGTCACTCTGGCAGCTTTACAGCGCCAAATCATTTCCTCGATCTATTTCGCAATCAGATTTTGCACTCCTTTCCTCGGTCTCATTGCTAAAAACCACGTTAGAGCACCTGTAGAGACGGATGAGTCCAAAGTCCACCTTGGCCTCAGACAAAGGCATAAACAGAAATACAAAACTTTCACTATTAATTCCATTGTCGAAAGTACTACAAGGCAGCGTACATAGAACCGGTACGTGCTATCCACAACGCTCATTTCTATCTAGAATCCATACCTGCATATTTTCCATCCATCGTATATCGGGTAGCTGTTTGTCTGCCGTTTAGTTACAATGAATAGTTTAAAATGAGCAATAATCAGTTGCCTTGAATGCCACTATCACAGAGACATGCGTCTACTGAACAATGACATGTGGGTTGGGGGCAGACACAGGATGTAAGCTGGTAAAGGAATCCACGTGATGTTGGTGAATGACTATGCATGTCATAGTCTGTCGAAATCGTTAAACACTCTCTCCTTCCAAAATGATGTAGAATTTCAGCTGGAATTTGCCGACTATCACATCTTCATTATTGCTCAGACGAGTGTCCGCAGCGGCTACACGTAACTACATCAGATACTGCAGTGAACTACATGGATCTCTTGTAGACGTCTAAATTTTGTGAACTGGACTAACAGGAGAGACATTATGGCCTTTATAGTTAAAAAGCTTGATGAACAGCTGAAGTGTCTGATATGTCACAGCAGGTTTCGGGAAGCCAAACAACTCCAGTGTGGCCACACCTTCTGCAAAGAGTGTATAAGTCACCCGATCGTATATTTTCAGCGAAAAGGGGTCATTCGTTCTTCAGGAATTGAGTGTCCATCTTGTAGATGTGGAACTGATTCGGGGGATACAGGCCTATCCTCAAGAAACTGGTTGATGGATAACACTTTAGGGGACATCGACTTCCTCGAGAGTGATATCGACCTCCTTGAGACCAATGGTGCGGCGGTACAGATCTGTGATCACCATGGAACGAGTGAAATGAGTTACTACTGCGAGCAGTGTGAAGCTTTGGCGTGCAGTGACTGCGTCATCGATGATCATTATGACCATCGGGAGAGGCCCAAGAGTCTTGATGAGATGACTGAGATCATCTCCAAGGAAATGGAAGCTTTAATGGAGCGGTGTCGGGAACGGGAAGCTGTGCACGATGACTTACAGAGATCTCTTGGTGACATCTGGTCGGAAGGGAGCCAAGTTCTTGAAACATTGGTGACGGATGTCACTGAGGAATATGAAGCAAAGCGAAAGCTGCTGGATGAGGAGAAGAATCGTCTACTCGACGACATTGCCTCAAAGAAAAGTCACCTTCGAAATTCCTTGGATCGTGCTGTGTCCGCCGACAAGATGGTGACCTCGCGAGTAACACAGGCTCGTATCGCAGCGATGATCAGGCTCAGGAGAGGTAGCAAAGCTGAAGTTGTCACGTCATTCAAGAAATGGGCCAAGGAATTGAGAAAGGACTTGGATGTCGAAATCCAAGGAACTTCCGACAAATATAGGGAACTAGCCGATCTCCTTACGCTATATTTGGAGACATCAGAATATAGTCCGAGCATTGGAGAAATACAACGGCTGGAGTCGAATTCAGATGACAGTATACCAGTCTCAACTGATGATAATTCGGTGTCAAGTGACGACGATTCTGTGATCAGCAGAGACGACGATATCGATTGTTGAAGATAGCCCAACTCGTCAACGCTCCCGACATCGTCATTTGCATTAAACGCAGTTTGACATAGTTGCCAGTTTTAAAACTCTGATCTGCATGATCCTTTATATGGTGATAAAGTCACTGATACTTTAATTTTATATAAACCTACGGATAATTCGGGTTGAAAATAACGCCAGATGCTTGAGAGAAATTGAAGTCTACGTAAGCAATAAGTTTTACCATACTAGATCTCTCCTGCATTCCAGTAGCGTTTGTATGAAACATTCCGTACGTTCCATTCATTAGCATAGTGATTCCTCTCTTTGTAGTGATAAACATATTTCTTAAAAATGCATTTATACATCATACTATCATACACCAATTATCTCCAAAGCTCGACAATTTCTGATATTTAGTCACCATAATGCGTTGAAGAGTGTCTTCAACGCAGGAAAGACGCGTGAATTTTGTTGTCATTCCCTGACACGGAGCACTTCGCATATCTTTGTGTGTTTACGGTTCGTAGACTATGAGGACTTGGATATCACCACATCATATTGTAGTGCATTTTGCTCCCATTATGATGAAGTCCTCGGGACAGGGAGTTTTCTTTCGTTTTAACGGAATTTCGTTATAACCAAACAATACAGTGTATGAAGATATATTGTGGATGATAGTTTGTGGACCTGAATTTTGATTTCGTTGTAACCGTGTTTCGTTAAAACGGGAGTGCACTGGGATACTCATTGGCAAAGACTGTAATGACGGGGAATACAACATAGCCACACGCTATACCTGTTCGGTATAAACTACGCCTCAGATATCCTATATCAGCAGTTATTTATGCCTACATACTGTAATCATTGCAAAATAATTATGCTGTAGTGAGGCAACCCAGACTCTAAGTTCTGATACAAGGAGGATCGAGTTCGGATGAGTTCAGCGAAGGGGTTTTCAAAGAGTTCACTGAATTTGATCAATATTCTGTGATGTGATTTACAGCCAGTCAGTATCATAATATAACAATATGGATTGATAACCCAACAAAACTAGTATCCATCATTGATATACTTGTACTTAGCAAATATTTTCATCAATAACTTTAGCTCCATCGAAGTTTTATCCCTGAATTATGTATTTAGAATCATTAATTACAACATTAGCATAAAGTGTCGCACACCATTTGGCATTATTTTGTTTAGGGTGTTAGATGTGGAGCAAAAATGATTGAGCCGATATTCGAACAGTCGTATTATGACTTGTGTGATAAGAAGTTGTAGCATTTTTATATTTCCCAGCAGTACAGTTGCCTGGATTTATTTAGAAGATTTTTTTTTTCATGGATTCCAACTATCATTAGTGTATGTCTTTTTTCAATATTTGCAGAGACTCCAACCCCAAGCACCTTCTGATCTGGAGATTCTCCCATCTGAAACCCCTAGCAAACGGGAGACTCCAACTTGATGTGCGCAAAGCGCGAAGTTCCTTGCGGCCTGGGTCCAAGCTCTAGGGTGCTAGATGCTCTCTCATGCTATCTAAGGCTTATTTTTCAACATATGATGGCACTGAGTAAGAAATCATTTCAAGCGGGAGACACAGAGCCAGGGCGGGAGAAATTAGATCTCAAGCGGGAGAACGGGAGATTTTGCAAAAATGGGCTTTCCACGGGAGATCTCCAGTCGAAAGCGGGACAGTTGGAGTCTCTGTATTTGTCACTTACACCCGACCTTTTTGTGTGTGTGTGATCTGGTGGCCTCTTTTTCTTCCATTCATGATATTGCATGGGTCATGTAGCACTGTGTGTATGGGTGTGTGTGTGTGTGTGTGTGTGTGTGTGTTTTCTCACGATTTGTCTTCCGGTAAGCATTACTGTGCATTAATGATCACTTTAGCTTGTTATCTTGTGTGGTGCATCGGTCGAGGGCGGTGCTTGTGTGCACGAGTGCTGCAATGTGTGATTTGAATTCGACTTTTGTATGATTTAACTTCATTGGACGTGACTCTGTGTCATATCCTTGACTTATATACGTGAATGTGATTGTTGACTTATCAATATATATTTTTTTTTATGTTAAGGGTTTGTGAATTAAAGAGATTCTAAGCTTTGTCTTGCAACGCCTTTAAATTGCATAAATTGTGTGCCATGTTTTAATATAACCATTTTTAATGCAATTGTTAAATTTACATATTTTTTTATCATCATTTTCAACACCCGGATGTGAAATTTCATCACTAATGTTAGGTGGACGTTTGTTCCTTCAACTATTTTCTGTATCATATATACACGTGATAATTTTGGGGTTTTTTTATGTTCGTACTATTCGTAAACATAATGTTTTGATACAAAGTCGCGCAGAAACTTGGTGTGGAACAGAACTCACTTGATGATCTTATTATCCTGTCAAAACATGCTGAAATAAAACGAAATATGAGATAAAGATATCAAGAATTATAAGTGTACATCACTGATGAACTTTGGTGTCTTTTTTTGTACTTTGTTTTGTAGTTATGACGTTGTAATTTTGTATTGCAGATCAGCATAATGGGGGTAGCGGGTATTCACACCCCTCCCATATACCAGTGTTTGTTGTTTGTCTTAATAGTTATTGTTTACGATTTCATAACAGAGACAGACTAATGTAGTACAGCTGATTTAAAAGCAAAAATTCTTTATAATAATTATCAAGTCGATACTGTTGCGTGATTATCAACATTTTCAATACAGGTGACTGATTAGCACGTCTATCTCAGTCGATCAGACTTATCAATGGATCAGATTCACTCTATCGCGCGTTGAACTCGCTAAATACAAATGTATCTCGCCTAATTACTAGAAGTAACCGGCAGGCCATACTGGTGGGTGTAAAATATAAAGATGGAACAGGGAGGTAGCAAAACCACCTCTCATCGATCCTGCTTCATCTCCAACGTCCCTCGGATAGGACATAAAATGGAGGTCCCGTGTGTGAGAGAGTCGCAACTCTTGCAGGTAAAATATCCCGCTTCATTCATCCATCGCAAAGAGCAGGGTGTTGGCCGGTGAAGTTGTCAAGCCTCTCATCAGATCCAACTGGACCCCATGGAAGACCAGTGGGGCCCGTTGCATAAAAGTTACTATTATGGTAACTCTGCCATTCAATGGTAACTTCCATGGAATTCTTGATTTTGATTGGCTGTTGAGTATTGTTGCCATGGTAGTTACCATTGGATGGCAAAGTTGCCATAATTGTAACTTTTATGCAACGGGCCCCTGCTTAGCTAAGCTGGATATTTATGGGCTATCCAGCCATCCTCTCAGATGGAAAATGAACAAACAAACAAACAAACAAACAAACGTTAGTACTGTCTTAGTCGCCCTTGACTAGCCATGAGTTTTGGTTTTAAAAAAAGAACAAGACAAAAAGAACAAGACAAAACAAAACTCGAAAAAACCCACAAAAATGCCTAGAAGGATTTTTTGTTTCATTTGTCCTCGAATCAAAAAGACCCTCTTTGAGTAGACATGGGTGTGAAATGTTGCCTTGTACTATGCCTCCCGTCTTTGCTTCCAAGTGGTGATAAAATGTATAAAAGTAAAGGGAATTGCATAAGGTTGAAAGAGCTAAACAAACCGAGATAGGCGAGTGTCGACAGTGTTCATCTCAATATCACAAGAACCAGTGTTCACTTTATTACTCTGAAATTAATATAGGAAATAAAGAAAGAATTCCTCCGGTGTGGTATGCCGGTAATGAGCCCGTTGAAACATATTATCTATAGAGCAAAAAACCATTTTTCTTTCTCCTATCGTCTTTTATTTGTTTTGTTTTTATTTGTTTGTTTGTTTGTTTGTTTGTTTGTTTGTTTGTTTTTCAGTATACCAAAAATGGTTATTGATAGCCTAGTTGCAGGGATAGGGTATATTATAAATACCCCCTTACAAATTTTATTGAAAAACATAACCAACATCTCATGAAATGGAAAAAAGAAAGAAAAGAAAATGACACCGACAACAGTCCCTTTAAGGCAAATCAATCAGAAAGATGAAATCTAATGAACCATGAATTGTAGACCTACCATACAGAATAGGAAATGAATCAGTCAGAAAGATGAAATCTGCACCACTAATGAAAGTTACATGTGACATCACAAACGATAAAACTACATCCGTTGTGTTGCTACTTGCTATACTCTCCAAATTCCACTAAAAAATATAAAATTACAGCAAACTTGATATTCACAGTAAGAATGGAAATGAATACCCCCTTACAAATCATATTGAAAAACATGACCAACATCATTATGAAATGAAAAAAGAAAATGACACTGACAACAGTCCCTTTAAGGCTGTGTTGCTATATAAAACAAAACAAATTAGCTGCAAGACACTCCTGTAATACACAACCAAATTATCAAAGTATGAAAATAATACGCGAGAGAAACTTTTTTAAGATTACGAGCCTAAGCAAGAAAATAGAATTGAAAAAGATAATTGAATAGAAAACTGTTGATAAAGCTAAAAAATAATAATAAAAAAAATCCGTAGCTTCCTCGTAATTTCCGAGATATGAAGATTGTCTTTCTTTTTTTGATAGAAAATTGTCCAAATATTCCACCATAATATGTCATGAGGAATAAATTTAACTGTAATACGCAACCAATGTATAGGACCTATCAAATATCAAAATAGTACGAGAAACTTCACAAAATTGCAAGCCTAAGCAAGAAAATTGAATTGAAAAAGGGAACTGAATATAAAATTGTTGATAAAGATTTTTCTTTTAAATAAAATAAAATGGAGAAAATTAAAGGGAAGCAGAATTTAGATCTTACAGTCCACGTTTTATACGCTCGCGATAATCCAGCGGTTTACTTCCTAAAAAGGCCGATGTTTTATAAATACTGTTGGGCTCCATGGCTATACTTATACAAGTGTAGTAAACTTACTACACCTGTTTACGAGAGTATAGTAGACCCTCTTTGGCACACTCACTGTATACATTGTACTCTCTTCGGTAGACGCAACTCTACTGTCAGTGTAATGATTTCAAGTCGTGCTCGTGGGGGCCAGTTGAACACCGACCACATCTATGATCTATGGTGTTAATCCAATGAATACGCACCCAGTGGCAGTAAGTATCCATATATGTCTGGATGGTGTTAAGTGGAACAAAAATTATGATTCGCTTCCACTCAAGATTTGACAGACTTTACGGGAAAGAAAAAAGGGTTTTTCTGAAATGTAAAGGTACCAACGTAAATGTGGATATGTGGGACAACAGTTAATCACTGCTCGCTGCATGAATACGTAACGTGCGAGTTGGGTGTCCAACACATCGACACCCTAATGTTTTTCTGTCTTGAATCTTGAATCTTGAAATGATAATCCCTGTAGCAGCTTGTCGAAGCTAAACTGGGATGGGCTGTGCGATGACGACGTTGGCCGACGGTGCTTGAAGTGCTATATTATGCAGATGTAACTATTTACAATAAAATGTCATGTGCGTGCAAATAAAAATCAGGTAGACTACGTTCTACAGCATTTTGGACCCTACGGGAGGCTGCAACCTTCTGATAATTGGTAGGGCAGCCTTCTGGAAGGTGTCAACAGTAGGTGCAGTGACAGCGTTGCTTGGTAGGTGGTTCCAGATCCGTACAGTACGTGGATAGAAGGAATATTTGTATGGGTCAATTAGGCATCTGGTATCATGTATTTGAGCTGGTGGTCATGTCTGCCAATGTAAGGCCACAGGGGCTGGAAAGATGAAGGGCGGAAGTGATATGTTGACAAGGTTGTAGTGGACTTTGTAGAACATGGTGCATTGTGCTGTGAGGCGTCGTGTGTGCAGTGTGTCTCATCCCAGTTTGGATACAAGGGATGTAGAGGAAGTACCCCATCTGTAATCATGGTGGACGAAGCGAGCAGCTGCTTTTTGGACTCCTTCAAGGCCTTGTACTGTGTTGGTGTGGTATGGGTTCCATGCCTCTGATCCATACTCTAGCTGCGGACGAACAAGCATTTGATATGCCCTGTTTTTGACAGCTTTGGAGCATGGGGATAATGCACGACGTAGGAGACCGAGAGTTTTGTTTGCTTTTTGACGAATGGCCTGGCAGTGAGTAGCCCAGCGAAGATCTTTTGAGACCGTGACCCCCAGGTACTTGTATTGTTGGACTCTGGGTATGGTCTCCTGAAGGAGCTTGTATTCACGGAACGAAGGTTTCCGTTTTCTGGTAATAGTAAGAGTAGCACATTCGGGAATGTTGAAATCCATTAGCCACTGTTTGGACCACTCGGCGAGGGCATGGAGGTCTTGCTGCAGGATTTCGTGATCTTCCAAATGGTGGATTTCGCGGTAGATAGCACTATCATCTGCAAACAACCGCATCTTGGACTGGACATGTACATTGATATCGTTTACATAGAGCAGGAAGAGAACTGGTCCGATCACCGAGCCCTGGGGCACTCCTGATGATACGGGTCTCCGGGTTGATTGAGATCCTCTTACTGTGACTGCTTGTTGTCTACCAGAAAGGAGCGAGTTGATCCAGTGTAGAGTATTACCAGTTATGCCGTAGTATTGGAGTTTCAAGCTTAGCCGTTGGTGAGGAACTCGGTCGAATGCTTTACGAAAATCCAGGAAGATGATATCTGTTTGGCCCCTTGACTGAAGAGTACTGGACCAGTCATGAATGGCTGATATGAGTTGGGTGGTGGTGGAAAGTTTCTGTCTAAACCCGTGTTGTATGTCAATGAGGATATTGTGGGAGGCAAGATGTTTGGAGATATGGCTGAGTACAATATGTTCCATAATCTTGTAGAACAGACACAGGTCAAAGAGATTGGTCGGTAATTTGCAGGATTGCATTTGTCACCAGACTTGTGGATAGGAGTAACTCGGGCATGCTTCCACTGTGTAGGAACAGTCATGTTAACCATAAATGTAAATGGAAGCCTGCCCTGTTGCTCACAGCGGATATTTCTCCCAAGTGTTCTGCTTTATGTTGGATAGAGTATTCTTAATCTTAGGGCCTGGGGTTGATGTACTAATTCCGTATGTATCCATGTTGATATAAACTCGCATTGCACTGTTGTCTGTGTTCATTTACTATTTAAATACTATAGGTCTAGTATGGTTGGACCTACTACTCATCGACCGCCTAATGTTTATTTGCTTGATAAGAATATTTAACACTGAAATTCACGTTAAAAACTTGACCTACGTGATTGAGAAAATCCAGCTCTATCAAATGCCGTTGTTCCCTTTTCGATTCGAAGTTTCAGTGCAAAAATATCACCGACGAACTTGCGTGGCCTCGTTTCAGCTCCCCGCGGTAACGCTCGTTATAAGGATCAACAGCTGTTTTTGCATTGACAATGCACGCAAACATAGAGTTGTATTGAACACCGTGTTGTAGAAAAAGTCTACGAAGCTTTTTAGAAACTTCCATAAAGGCATAGACATTACATTGTGCTGTCATTACGATTCGGTGAAAATATTCATTCGAAATTTTTTCCTTGATTAAAGCCATTAATGAACAGTGAATTTTCGTGTTTTCCCACACCATCCTCATCTACATTCAAAGCCAATCCATTTTTATGTGCTTTGCGCGCAGTGAAGTGCGTACTAAGCGTTCAGTGCGCCAATGAATACGCGGTCGGTTTAAAAGACGGTGGTTGATATGTAGTAGGGCTATCATAGACTACTATGATCTAGTGCAGTGTGTGTGAATAAAGAGTCATCCATGCATGATCCTTCTGCTTTGTGTACCAGGTACTTAAGGGCTGCAAATTTAGCAAACTTGAGAAAGCCAGATGGCAGAAGGCCGGGTACTAATCTGTAGACCTAAGTTTTGGTTTTGGAGCAGTCAGTTGACGTGCTTGTAGAAATTATGTCTGATTTGAATCTCTTCTTTTTCTTCGCAGATTTTTTCCTAAGCTGGCAGGATGTCATCCAGAAAATCAGCCAGGAAGAGGCGAGAGACTGCTAGCTCCGCTAGCGATGGAGACACCAACAACCTTAGTGCGGGATATGCAGAAACATCAGGGGAGGGAAAAGGAGCATCAAGCCTCCAGCCGTTGTCAACAGAGCAACTGAGCATGGACTATCGGGCCGGCGTTGTGATGGCCCTTACTTTTCCCCTCGCCATTCTCTTCTTTTGGAAAGTGACACTCCCTGTCACATGGTTTGTCGTCAAAACTGTTCTTGGGGAGCAGCTGATCCTCAAACTTTTCTTCCTGAAGCAGGGTAAACTTGTCAAGAGCTATTTGATGACCTCCTTTGTTTTCTTCTTTCTTCTTCTTCTTCTTCTTCTTATCATTATTATTCTTATTATTATTATTAGTAGTAGTAGTAGTAGTAGTAGTAGTAATAATAATAATTGCATTTATATGGCGCTTCATACTGACGTTTCTAAGCGCACTTTTGCTACTCATACAAATAGACTGGAAAACACAATAACATTAACAAAATCAGCGTTAACAGTAACAAGAGAAGAAGAAAGAAAAGAAAAGAAAAGAAAAATATGTGTGATACAATGGTACAATATTGATAACTGTGTGCACCTCCAGAAAAAAAAAAAAATTACAACTGATTAAACAGGTGAGTTTTGAGAAGAATTTTAAATGATTCGACAGATGAGGCATTCTGAATATAAAGAGGGAGTTTATTCCAAAGAGTGGGAGCAATGGAAGAGAAGGCTCGGTCACCATAACGGGTTTTTGTATGTGGGCCATGAAGTAATTGGAGAGAGGAAGATGAACGGAGGGGTCTGGCAGAAGAGGAGGAGAGGAGAGAGTAGTAGTAGTAGTAGTAGTAGTAGTAGTAGTAGTAGTAGTAGTAGTAGTAGTAGTAGTAGTTATAGTATTATCTTCATCATCATCATTATTCTTCACCATCTTCTTAGATCTTTATCTGCATATGTTAGTCTGTTGTTCGTAAATTCAAACAGCTGCCACACATAGTTGTGATTTATGAAATATGAATGCAAGCTCGAAACAAATGAATGATAGGCTTTGATGCCTCACTTTCCTAAGAACCCTTCTAATGACTTTTTGTGTATGTGTGTGTGTAGCATGCCTACTTATCATGTTAAGCTGTTGGGATATGATTACTAGACCTGTATTGCAGATTGTGGATAAACTACAACTGTAGAAGAAATGTCACAGGTTTCTCTTTGGCCAATATCGGGCTAACAAAAAAAAAAAAAAAGATATGAAAATAAATGACATAAGACAATACATTTTCCATATATGTACAACTTTGCTGGGACTGAAGAAGGGGACAATAACCATTCTTTTGTCTCAAATTTGGTTTGAAAATGATAAGAATGTCATATTGCCATATTTGTTAAATGGCAAAGTGGGAAGAGAACATTCCACTGATATGAAACTAGGCATGGATTCTTCAGTTTGTAACAAGGGATCTTATTCCCAGCTCAGACTTACTCTCGATCCTGACTGAGGAGTGCCCGTCATGGATCCCGGCAGAGGAGAGGTTCTTCTTGGACGACCGACTGGAGGAGACCGTGAGACGTCTGCCAAGCCCGGAGACTCCAGAGGAATTTGAAGAGCTCATTCTTCAGGGAGAGCCCATCATCATCACCAATGCCATGAAGGGTAGGGATCTTAAGGTGAAGTATTTGCTTAAAAGACACCTAGTTCTGGCGGTTCTGGCATACAGATCCGATGTTAAGCTGAGCTATCTTAGACTTGTTCGGTTCTGTCGCTGTTTTTTTTTTTAAAGGTAATATCCATTTCGGCCGTAACTTGGGGCTTCAATATGTCTGACAGTAATTGAAATATGCACTGTCATAGCAATGCACTTGACTCATTGCATAATCCATTAAATCATCTTTTCTTCGTATTACCTCTGCAAAGGGAGGAGGTTATGTTTTCATTACCGTTGGTTTGTTTGTTTGGCTGTGTGCAAAATAACTCAAAAAGTTGTGAAAAGATTTGTTTTTGCCCTTGTCACAAGTGTTTGTCAATAAATTGTGAATGTAGTTTGTGGGAAGTTTGTCTGTAAAATGTTTTGATCATAAATGAATGTTGATTCAGTGAAGCTCATTGTGATGAATATTGATGAAGTACCTACCTTAACTCTGTACTGTGTTACTTTTGGTGCAGTTGCTGAGGAAGGAAGTATCGTTCTTTCTGAAATATGTTCTATCATCTTTTAAATTAAAAGTGCAGTTATGGCATGATTTACAAGTGATATATCAAATTTGTTCATTGGAGTTTTAAAAAGGGATGATGGTACAGTTTTGATTGAGATGGGGCTTCAGGTTTCCATCTTCTTTTGATGATAATTTCTTGAAATAATGAGAAACCTTCTATGAAATATGAAAGCACATATAATTCTAAGAGGAATTCAAAATCTACTTGATGAAAATTGGTTTAAAAAATGGCTGAGATATCTAAAACAGAGAGATCCTTGTGAAAGGTTGGACCCACCTTTTATTATAATTGCTTTGTTTTACTTTTTTTTATTATCAGCCAATTTAAAGCTGATTTTCATCAAGTAAACTTTGAATTCTTCTTAGAATTATATGCTATTCAAAATTTCTTGTAGTGGTTACTACGTATCTCGCAAAAAGTTAAATACTGAATCTTCACCTCAACCAATGATATGCCATCCCTTTAACATCATTACTTATGAAAGAACCTTAGGTAATAGCACTGGACTTTGCTATCTGTCAATCAAGACAGGTGGGCATTACGATAGAATCCATGTCTTCCAACGTGTTGTCTCGTAGGTTGGGAAAGCTTCGGAACGTGGGATTGCGACACCTTCAGAAGACAGTACAAAGACGTGGAATATTTTGATTGGCAGGTAAGAGTGTATATGATGACAATTTGACACAAGTTTCAGAAAAGAAAAGTTGTCCGATTTATATCAGGTTAGAACAGCAGAGATTTGCATGCTTTCTATTCAATTAATTTTCCTGATGATCCTAATTTTGTGCACCAAGCAAAGTGACTACATTGTATCTGATGTCCATGCTGAGAAACATACGTAACTGTGAAGTTCTATGCAGCGCTATGACTGACTTTGTGTGCTGAACAATGAGATGTGGACATCAAATTATTGATCAACCGATGGAGGGATAACTGTTCATTGCAAAACAAGCTCACATATAGGAGTATATTCCACACATGTGCATTGCTTGGGATTTGATGTAACAACTACCCAGTAATCCATTTCAATATCTACGCAATTAGAAATAAAAGCTTTAGCCCAGGCCATGAAGAGATTACTAGCACAGTGTAAAATTATTTTTGATGCAAGAGAATCCTTTTTCTATCACATATGTATTCCAGCATAATCTTTTTTTCTCTCTTTTGGTAAGCAAATTGTTTTTAACAAATTCTTATTTTCTATGCCATTATTTTTGTGTTGGCATGAGAAATCTGAGGAAGTGCTGCATCTGAAATGGCAGAAAACTTCACAATGTCATTTATTAATTTGTTTTATTTTGTAGATTTGTATTTAAGTTTCGTTCTAAAGATATGTGAGACTTGGAGAGGATAAGGACATGAATAAATTGCTATTTTAAACTCTGTTTTTTGCAATAGATGTGTGGAATGACCAGGATGATCCCCTCATTACCCATTTGTGGCACATTTCCAGCAATTGAGTCTTAGCGAGGATCATTGTCATGCTAAACACTGATTCACATTCGGTTGATTGTAAGATTTTGTCACTCCTAGTCCAACAATTTTCAATCATCATCTATGTGGAGGAAAAAAAAAATATGCTTAATTCATATTCAAGGTAGAAAAGCTTGTGACAAGCATTTTTTTAAGCATTGCAATTGATGATGTTTAAAGTATGTTTTGCTTTTGGGTAGACACATGTAAATAATGACCACCACTCAATTGGATTTTATGTGAAAATGATATGTCACAGAATGCATAGCAGCTCCTTTGACCATCTTTGATTCATGTGTGGACCTTTGTTTTATGATTGATTTGTTGTTTCTGTCTGTGTTTCTCAGGCTGGCACGAGATTCAAGTTGGCCAACATCACCAACAGACCAGGCTACGAGGGCATGAAGTGTGCGTCTGGCTACATAGAGGGCTTCTGGCCTGAAAATGCCAAATATTTACAGGTATGCAGATGCAGTATGTTTCAAAGAGCATTACACAGCTTCATATTATGCTTTCTGCAAAGTCTTTGGCTGGCTTGCACAACCAACAAAACATTAATGTTACAAATGGGGTGTCTGTAGATACCAGACACAGTGCACACATTTGTTGGATATCAAATGTACTGTGTACTATCATACAGTATATGGATACAGTGAATGTAATACTTACAAGCTTGTAACACCGGTATATAGCTAAAGGCATTGAAATACTGTTAACTTAAACTTGCAGGCAAGATCTTTTAAACTCTGGACTACTGGCACACAGTTGCAAATTGTAAATAAATATAAGCACAAGAAAGGTGAAAATATGCCTATTAAATGTCTCTGACCCCCCCCCCCCTTCATATGTTCTCGTTGCCATGGAGAAAGGAGTGTGTAGCCACTCTTTGTTTTTGCATCATGTAGACTACAGCCTAGAACTTTATGCTTGCAAACCTTGCCTTGTTTTACTTGATGATAGGCACAGATGTTTGGAAAATGATGCATCATGCGTTACCCCGGAGTACCGTTGTACCCCGGGGTACCACGTTGTGTAGTGCCACCTCACGTCCACTTGAGGATAGCCGCAGAGAAATGCATGCACTGTGTGTGCGTGTACATAGTCATTCCCATACCACTGCATGTTATACTATGCATGCATGGTAAGCTGTGCTAGCAATAGCAAGTGCTTCAGTGCAGCGCAGTGGCTAGCACGTGCTAGCTCCAGCACCAAAATAATTTCCCACTTTTTGACACCTAGGGTACAACCTTAAAAAAAAAAAGTAATTCAACAAAATGGCTGATTTTTATTTGGTACCCCGGGATACCATTTATGTCATCAAATGTAAACGTGTTAATGACTGGAGATTTCCCAATCCTACCCACTCCCTTTGTGTCAACATGGCTTTTCTTTTTGACAGAGGCATTGTTTTTTTTTTGTTTTTTTTTGGGGGGGGGGGGAGGGAGACCAACCAAATGCTATCAAGAAAGATTATCAGGTTATGGCTAAGTTCATGTGGAGGGTTACGTGAGATATACTCAGCTGCAGTTTATCAGTATAAAGAAATTTGATTTGTGTTCCCCTCTGATCAGGATTGGCTGAAAAAGATGTCCCCCCTTCCGGCCTTCCTACCGCGCTATGCCATGTCACCTGACTCCAACCTCACAGGGTTCCTGGGGGTTCCGGGAACGGGCGTGTCACCTCATCTAGATGAGACCTGTGACACTTTCATGACTGCACAGGTTAGTCCCTTGCCTATTACTCCTTTCACTCTTCCTTGAATCTTAAATGAGAGTGAAATCCAAACATGTGGATTGAGTGAATGTAGCAATATTAGTAGAGTACATCAGTGAAGTTTGAGCAAGATTTCGCAATCTGTTCAAAAATATGAAGTTTTTTAAAGTTTTGATGCTGCCATTGCTGGATGAGAAGACGTCAACATTTCATGAGTGTACCTAGTGTGCATCAACTATTTATACTCTTATATAGCATGTAAATTATTTTGAAAATCAGTTTGAAACAGAAGTCGTTGTTTGGTTTGGTGCTTTACTGCAATGAAGATTAAAGATTTTAATAATCAAGGACAAGCATGCATAGATGGTACCCATTCTAACTTCCTGTATCCATGATGTTGTTATTTTCAGTTCAGTGGAGTAAAGAATTGGAGTCTCTCCTGGCCTGTGAGAGAACATGGACAGGTCAAGTGGAGAAATCCTGTGGTATTCACACTTTATCCAGGTGACCTTATAACATTTTTGTTCACATTTTGAAAATTTGGCTGTCAGTTGAGGACATAATGATTACTCATTACATAACTCTTTGCTTTCTTCCTTAGAACTTTATTTAGTTTCTTCCAAGGAGCATTAGTATTATTGTATATTTTATTGAAAGGGCTAAATGTCATGTGCCTGATGTTCCACTGCTATGCAGGCTGGCTATTAAAGTGGGTGTATTTCTCCGTGGTATTTTCATGTCACCCACCTGCAGTATTTTTTCACCAGGTATTAAAGTCAAACAAACATGCCAGTGAAGGGTAGTAGCTTTATCAATTTTCAATTCACACCACAATCTTATTTCATTTGTTCACAGTTCACCATGTTTGATTCTTCCCCCAAAAAGTATTATCCCTTATTTTTAAGCATCAAGATATTGCTTCCACAAATTTCCATGCAATAAAGATAAATGTACAACAGAGTTAGTAAGTATTAGACTGGTCAAAGACATCCAGAAATGTCAATCCCTATTGTCAAAATCATGATCAATTTATCACTAATGAATCTTTATGCAATTAGGGGACCATACTCTTGGAGGATTTGCTCATGTCTTTGCTCATGAGTGCCTGAATATATTTTGTGATGGTTCCGTGTGGTGCATTTTTACTTTTAAGAACTTATTCTTATCACATCTATGACACATAAATATAGACATACAACTCAAAGAATCACAGTGAAGTGTACAGAAATACAAGGCTTACATCCCTTGATGCAGTGGCATTCAGCAGATAAGACTGAGCACACAGTTGCAAAAATAAGATCATAGTTTCAAAACATGAATTTGTTTCACAAGTGTAGTAGTGTTATCTTATCGCAACTTGCCAGATTGTGAAACTCAATAATGCATGTACAGTGTATACAAGTGTAATGACTCATGAAGTATGTGAATATAACTATGCAAGATTTCATGCACCCACTGTATTCTTATACCTCTGTCTCCGGGCATAGCAGAATGATCATGGGTCAGACTTATACATCTTTTCTCTTTGAAGTCCATTCATTTTTTTTTATCCTGGTAGGAAAATTCAGAGTATGGCCCACAGCATTCTAAGTGAGCTCACACCCCGATATTGAGAATTATTCAGCATTGAATACACTTGTATCTCGTTTATTGGCCATTCATGTGAAACTTTTAAGTATTTGTTATGGCACATGTTGCCTTTTGTTACAATGGAGGCCAAACATATACTTTGTGTATACTCATATGTAAATATTTTGTATAGGAAGTAGCAGAGACTGAAATATCAAACCATATCTTATTGAGACATAATTTCATTCCCGATACATTGAAATAGGGTGCATGTAGAGGACGAAGACATGGGTCATGGTATTTTCTTTGTCTTAAAAGGGTACACACTTAGTGGCTACTTTTCATGGTGTAGACCTTTAGCATTGCATGATTTGGCAATGAATCAATGTCCTATGAACATTTTTCTGTATTGACTGTTTTTTTTTTCTTCCCAGACATCTCAGGTAATATCTTGGTTTGGAAGTTTGTTTGTTTTTCGAACACACTATGGCAAATTCTTTCCATCCCATCTTTGCATGGGGATCTCTTGTTTGTTTTCTTTTTTCTCATTGTGTAACAAATACTTTGTAACATATTTTTTTCCTTCCCAACCTTCTTCAGCATCATAGAAAGTTAGTTTTTGTCTTTTCTTAGCTTTATGATAGCTGGCTTCCCTTTCCCAGGCTTCTCAGGTGGCATGTTTGGTTCTCTTCTTTCTTCAGAAGGAAAACAAATCTTGTCATTTTTTTCTTCTTCTTCTTCTTCTTCTTCTTCTGCTTCTTTTTCTTCCTTTCAAAGGTCATGAAATGAGTTTTCAACAGTGGTATTTTTTTTTTGTACACTTGTATTGTGACTAATTGACAAATTGCCCTCCATCAACATAAATGCACAACAACTATTCAGTGTTAAGGAGTAATAGCCATGATGGAAATCATGGACATACAGACGTACAGGACAGATCAGATATGTACTAAAAAACAATTAATAGTTAATGTGTATTTTTATGTCAATGAAGGACAATTGGTCAGTCAGTTGCAATAACAAAAAAAGGACAACTCAATGCAAGACTCATTCATTTGGTATTTTATGTTTGTTTGTTCAGTTTTTTTTTTTTTCCCCTGCTTACCTCAGTGTAATTGTGTGCTTGGTCTTTTCCTTTCACCTCCTGTCCAGGGACCTCATGTTTTGGTATGCCAACATGCGACATCACACCGAAGTCATTCACGGCTGCTCCCTCAGCTTCACTTTCCGCCTACACACGCCAGTGCCCAAGATCTACTTCACGGACCAGCGCAAACTTGTCCTGGATCTGGGGAGGAGGAGCGCCTACGCCTCTACGGAGAGACTCACTCCTCGGACATGTACTTCATGGACAAGTGTCGGCTAGTGGTCAAGGGGGACCAGGTTTTTGTACGTTGAGGAGTCATATATCTTTTGAATACGTTTATTCCATTTGCAGTTACATTGTTTTGTTTTTGTTGTGTGTCATTTTCCTTTTAGTG